>NC_080400.1:5951195-6264021 GCF_030265065.1 Corythoichthys intestinalis
AGGGGTGAAAGTGGACTGGAACGCACCGGATCGGCGCCAAGAAATACGATAGCGGAACGCTGTTCCAGCATACGGTGCTTTGATCCCGAAAATATGACGGCAACAAAAACCTGCCACGCTGCCACACACGCATCTCCAATAAGAACAATCTACTGATGTCAGATTTACATACACAAGTGTTAACAATACAAGCCTAATAAAGAGCTTGCTTAGCGTCATCCGTTTTCACTGATTTTTAGTATTCATTTATTCTACGTAGTTCTCCCCAGCGTCTCTCTCTATCTTACAAGTCGCATTGCCTGTAGCCCTTTTCACACATATTACCAGGGAATTTCCCGTATAAGGTAATGCAGGATTTACTCTCGTCATTGCTTTCGTGCATGAAAAGATTCCAAGAATGAAGCCGGTTGAATGCTTTCACAGACTTGACCTGTGTTGCCCACTGGCACTCTCTGTGCGTGGAAGGCTGCTGGGCGATTTTATAACCTGGACATTACGTCATTTTTGGTCAGCATTGTCACAATGTTGGTCAAATCCTGTCGTGTTTTGTTCCGGAGAGAGCGTTCCCCGACGTGTAACTGCAACCAATTTAAGGTCATCAAGAGCTAAGATAGGGCCTAAAAAAATCCAGCCCGACCCGGGTCCGCTGGTTTTACTGCTCGACCCGCCCGAGCCCGATCAATGAACTTGATTTGCAGGCCCGAAAAAACCCCCAAATGTTATGTTTTATTTGTAGGCCCGAGCCCGGAAAAAAAAAACGAAATTTTATATTTTATTTGTAGGCCCAAGCCCGAGAAAAACACCCTCAAAATTCTATGTATTATTTGTGAGGAGGAGAGGGAAGGGATGCTCCAGTCAGACCTGGACAGATCACTGCTTGCTGCTTGGAAAAACGGACTGGTTGCGTTTTGCGTGATCACATTTGGTGACAATGCCTGCGCATTAAAGCCTGTCTTTTGTAACGAATTCTCAGTTGGCAGAAAAAAAACGCAACTTTTCTTAATGATTAAATAGTGTACATATTTTTATGATCATTTAAAATGCATTTGCACAACGAAATAACGCTGGAAAAGTTTGTAAAATGTAAATAAACAGATGCGGTTTTGCATCGCAGAGGAGAATTAGTAAAAAGAGGGCGCATGGCACGCTCTGGCTCTGCAATGACCATACAGCGCCTTGTCTTTTTTATCCAAATTATTTATTTGATAAGTATTCCTTTGTTTAACATCCATACATCGTTTTGGTATACGTATATAAATATATATTTATTTCAAAAATTTAGCGAGAACCCCGACCCGAACGTAATGATTAACATTTAAATTTCGTTATGTTTTCAGTTTAATTTAGCCATTTCCAGCCTGCTATGTTTATAGCCCTGCTTTCACACACACCAGGAGAAAACCAACGCAGGCATGTGAGAACATGCAAACTCCACACTGGAAGGCCGGAGCCCGGGATTGAACCCTTGGTATCAGAACTGTGAGGGGAACGTGCTAACCACTGTGAAACCTGTTGTGTTTTATTGTGTGTTATATTTATAACTGTGCCAAAAGTTCTTGCATTTTGGTGGTTTTAGGAGGTTTAAGCCTACCCCCCCACCCCCAACACACACACACACACACAAAAAAGGGCTCTGTGGCGAACTTTATGTTAGCGAGTTCCGGCAAGAAACTCTAGCCACTTTCACCCCTGGTTATATACTGTGCAAAATTGTGAGAAAAAAAATTATATATATTATCTAACACAAAAAGGGTTTGGAGGATATCTCTTTGTGAAGTTAGGTGTTGTACCCATCACCTTATCAAAAGTATATACGTACATGCAATCTAGCTTCTCGAACATCTACATAAAAATTGAAAATATTATAGTGAAGAAAAAATATATATAACATTGAAAAAAAGTATTTTAAAAAATATTGACAAGTAGTTCAGTTCAATTCAAATTTCTCAGGCATGCGACCCAATTAAGTTTTTTTTTTTTTTTTGCGCACTCAATAAAGCTTCTTCCTGAACAGGTCACGGAGCTACGTCACACACCCTACTCTTTCGCCGTTTGCACGCTGCTGTCACTTCTACTCGCCGAGACGCCGACTCATCCCAAGAAAACAACGACAAATACGGCTCATCTTCTTCCTTGAGTTAATGAAATAATGCATTAGCTTGCGCTAAATGTAGTTTTGGATTCATTCTGCACGTTTCAAAGTCGCTCGCGCAAACCAACCGGCCGTTGCTTGCTTAGCATGCCCTCTTTCAATAGTTGCCATCTCGCTCGGAAATTTATTAAAAATGATCACATTCGGTTCGTCCTTCTTGACATCACAACGGCTCTTGGGATAAGTAGTTTTTTGTGCTGCTTTCGGTTTTGAAAAAGGACAAGAAATGATGGAAATATGGAGATTGATACATGGTCCATGCAGCGTTTTAATGCATATTTATGAGTGCAATAAAAATATAAAACTCAAATGACATTATCTCCCGTTTTTCTTGGCCGATTGACTTCAAATAAAAACTGGTGTGGACATCAACTTCCGCACTTTCAAACGAGACCAACCAGCGGCACGTGGGTGACGTAATTACAGCGTGACGAAGCTTCAAAGACGATATGCGTAAACGCGTCGCTGCCGACACGTTTGGTGTTAAAGGGTTACAATGGCTATAAAATTCTCAGATTTTACACTAGATGCACAAAAATCACCAAATGCACAGATAATCACCTATATTGTCGGATCAATAGCAATATTTAACATATCATATAAGTTTTTGCCCAAAATACCAACTTATTTTTCTTTTATTTACAGCATGTTTTCAACAGCTAATAAATCACTCAATTTTCACTTCAGAAACTTAATACTTGAGGAAAGCATACAGAATCAATTATAATATATAAATAGATTATTAATAAATTCTATATACAATCACAACTTTTTATAGAATAGAATAGCCCTTTATTGTCATTATACAGTTGTACAATGAAACTGGAGCATTTCCCTTTGCAGTCTATAAGTTAAAATATCAAAAGTGACTTGCAAGTATAAAATCTAAATAAACAAATATAAAATGCGTATGAGATAGCCCTATGATCACGCAGTGCAAATAAAGTGAAGTAGCAGCAGTTTGACAGTTAAGGCTTTGAATATTGCAGGTGAGTAAGTACTGGACATAGAATATTGCATATAAATGAATATTGGACTATGCCTTGGAGCATTTCCCTTTACAGTGGATTGCAGTTAAAATCTCAAAAAGCGACTCACAAGTATAAATTCTCAATAAGCAAATATAAAATGCGTATGAGATAGCTCTTCTTTATAGATATAGACGTAAAACAGTCTCGATTCTTGGTTATAAGCAAAAGAAACCGTGCAGGTAGTACCATAATTTCCTGAATATAAAGCGCACCCTTGTATAACGTGCACCCCAAATTTACTTGTAAAATCTAGGGAAAATTATTGTACCTGTTTATAACACGCACCCTAATTTTAGCACCAATAAATAGAAGAATACAAGAAAACAGAGCTCGTGTACAGATACAGGAATGTCATTTTACTAACTGGTGAAACACAGCACGAATAGGAAGTGACTTCAGAATGCCCCTAAATCAACAGGAAGTGACCCGTCTTTGAAAGCCAATGACACGAGGTGCAACACAACAGATTCGTACACTGAAGGTACAAAATAAATAAAGGAAAAAAAAAAGGAAATACTCAGGCATGAAAATCTCTCACCTTTCTGCGAAATTCGCCGTTTTGAAGTCAAAAAGGGCGACCTACGTGAATTGCATAGATCCGAGGAGAAATTCTTTTTGGGAGGAGGGGGGGGGGGTCGGGAGGTTTTATTTAATTATTATTATTATTATCATCTTGATTAACTTAGTACGTAAACTGAGCACTTAAGAACACAGTCAGCAAATCCTTCTAGATCCTTCGCTGACGAGAACCAATCATCGGCCCAAGCTGCGTTCCATTACTCCAAACGCGCGCACTCCTTACTGTACATGGAGTGCTCGGAGAGCCTTTGGTTGCATTGCAAAGCTGCGAAAACAAAAACCATGCCTTTTCCTCACCGGGGCAGACCAGAGCGCAGCATACACACTTGCCTGTATTTGCCAGCAGATTGAATTTGGTGAGTAATGGTTTCAATCGTTTTCACATTTTGCGATAGAAAAAAGTTACTGCCATTCGTTGCAGCTTGCGTTGAACACTGCCAGAGCTAGCCAAATCTCCCATGAAAAAAAATAGCTCCCGTTAAATTGGCGTCAAGCTTGTGTATTTAGCGGTAATATAAACGAAGAAACACACTGTTGAGTCAAATTAAGCGGCATGCTCTCGGATGGAGGGGGCGCCTCACATCGCTCCCGTCGTCCGCCGGAGACGCGTTATTTTCAGCTTGGATTTGAGCTGACGGCCGATGTCGGCACAACACCGGCCCGACGAGTGGTGGGAATGAGTCCTGCTTCTTAAAGCTTTTCAGAAATATAGGGACCCCTCGTTTTTCGCGGTTAATGGGGACCAGAACCCGCCGCAATAAGTGAAAACCACGAAGTAGCGCATCCCCCCCAGTTTTTTGTGCGTGTTCAATGCATTTATTCAGATTTTACATTGGAAAAAAGATACATATATTATAAGACATGATTTTTCACTTTTTTCACCAAAGTATCATTTATAAATGGTTTTCAAGCACTTCAAAATGTAAGAATTATGATAAGTTTTAAACATGTTACTGCCCCACCGAATTATTTTTAAACAAGAATAAAGTAGTAAGAAAATGCTTGGCTTTATTAAATGCTTCATAGTGAGTCTACTCAAACCCTCTCAGGCTTTGGTAAACGGTGATTGACACATGTGCAAAGTTTTTCTTTTTATATATATTTGATTGAATAATAAAGACACAAATGTCCTAGCCAAAATGTGGCCCAAACATAAAACAACATTACTTCAATGGAAAAATTTGTTTCAATCAAGAAAAATAGTTTTCAAATGCTTTTTTGGTCTCAAATTTATTTTTGCAATCAAAAAAATTTTTTTATATTGAAGTGACTTTTTGGGGATTAAAAGTATATCCTGTATTTTGATTGAAGCAACTTTGTTTTTGATAGAAATAACTTTGTTTTTTGATTGAATAATAAAAACACAAATCTACCTCCATCGTGATTGAGAAAGAAATTAAGAAAGCTTTAAAACTAAAAGCCACCGGGGAGTCTGTTTTTTTGTTTTTTTAAATATTTATATTTCATTACATAGACATGCGTCGTAGGGAAGGGAGATTGAGGGATAAAAAAAGGAGTTAGATGAGGCTGCTAAAGGCAGTGGATACCTCATCAGCTGGGTGAATAGCAAACCTGGAAAGAACAAGTTTGCAAGGATAGTCGGGTATTAAATACAGTTATAAATACAATTACAATGTTATTTTTCTATAAGATTTTTATGTCATTGCTTTATTAATCATTAGGTGCTAGAGTTGTTAAGTATGGACAATAATGAAATAATAGTTTTAAGAAAACTGCTGTTGGTTGCTCAGTGACCATCTGATGTGGTTTGTTCTCAGATGAACAAGTTGAGGAAGGAAATTTTGATGCAGAGGTTGAAGGAAGAAAAGAGGCAGACTGACTGAGTCACAGCTAGTGACGGGATCTGTCGTTCACTTGAGTAAACGAATCCATTCCGGTTCGTTCAATAAAACGATTCGTTCAAACGAATCGTTCAACGAATCGTTCGCCCCCCTTATCTCCCTCCCCACCCAAATGAATCGTTCGGTTAGTGAACGGGAAGTGACGTTGCCGAACGAATCACCAAAGACCGCTTCGCAGTATAACTGAACGGGAAGTGACACTGCTTGGTCCCTCCCTCTCTTGCACATTGACCACTCGTCGTAGTTTCAGAAATGAGTGACAGGCGATATCATTCTGCTCTCAGAGACAGCCTCGTCTCCCTCCCGCTGCTGCAAAAGCGAGGGAGAACTTCCGCGTCGTCTGTCCTAGTTCTATGGGCTCAAAGTCATGGCTCGTGCTTGCATTTCGAATTAGGACACGGTTAAACATTTTCCTTTTGAGGGGGAAGTCGGGGTTTGGGGTCGGGGGCGCACGGACTTTCTTTAGTATGATCTTGCTCACATATACAATGCTGCTGCTAACAGCCAACGCGGCATGCCTGCTGTCACGAAAATAAAAATAAATCGAAAGTTTAATTTCTAATTATGGAACGGCCAACACATCATATTAACCTCTCGCTCTGTTGTATTTTTGTTTTTTATTATTAAGATGATCGTTTTGAATTTTTGCACTGGTATTAATAAATAAAATAATCCGGTCAGCTCCCCTGTCGTCCCCGCATCTCAGATCGTCAAATGCTGACGAGAAATAATTGTTTGCTTTATGATTTCGCCTTTCTACTCTCATTAGTCTGTTAAGAAAAATGTAGACATATTGCGACATCTCCCGTGTCCGCGCGCTTTGTTTTTGGGGCGCTTGAGTAGCACATGATGGACGGATTGACATAATTTGTCAAACCAACCGACACCCTCTGACACGAAAAAAAAAAAAAAAAACACTCGGAAAAAATTGACATGTATATACAGTTTCATTGCAAATCAGTATTATGGTGATCATACTAAATATTATTTTTTTTCTGTGCACATGAGGTACATATCGCTGCCATGAAGCCTCCATATAGTGACAGTTCTCTGCCCGCTTCACTGCCGTCACGCGACCGCAGCTCAGGTTTTGCTTGCCTCGCAGCTACGCGTGTTTTAAATTACTGTAAATTTGATAGTATATCGTCATAGGCACAGTCCCGAGTCTGTTGAGAAAAGTAGAACACTAAACCATGCTCGCTAGATTTGTGTGGTGTTTTTGTCTTTTTGAGCAGCATTTGATAGGCTCCACGTTAACAAATATGTGACAAAGTCGTTTCCTTTCATTTTATGACTCGTTCACCGCATAGTCATTACTGGAAAGTCAAGTTAGCAGCAAGCTAGGTCAGGAACCGGAGGACCGAATCACTGAACGGGAAGTGACAAAACTCAGTCTTTCCCCCCTGCCTGCACGCTGGCTGCTTATTGGCCACACGTGGAAATGAGTGACATACGCCATGATTCTGTTTCCGCTCCCTCCCCTGCCCGCGATGAGGCTGGCGTCTGATTGGTCGTGTGCGATGTCAGAAGACGCTGCCGCTTGCTCAACGCCCTCCCACGCAGCGAACAAGCGCCACCAACTTCATAGAACGAATCAGTGCAGATGGTGATTAGTTCGGTCTCGTTCACCCAAACAATTCGTTCAAAAAGAACGAATCGTTCGCGACCGATACAACACTAGTCACAGCCAGAAAGTGTTGATGACAGTTTTGATTTCTATTCACTGTTGCCCCCTCCCAATTAAAGTATGTCACAGTCGCAGCCAATTATTATCTAAAGCTGGTTAAAATTGAAGTTATGTTGTTTTAAGGTGTATTAAATACTTGTTCATGTGCCCCTTTTGATCTACGAGCACCCGCCCCTCCACCGGTCTCTGCATGGCCCTGCAGAAACACAGTGTGGGTCGACAGAGATCAATATTTTGTTGGGGTGTACAGTGTACTGGAACATATTTCCTCCACACCCTTCTCACCTTTTTAACCCCTGACCCATTTTCACGCCTGAATACTGTTTCCCCTGTTTTTCATTTGAAAAGAAATGAATATACAATATATAAAAAGTTTTTTTCTATGAAATTGAGTTTTTCCCCTAAATGCTATTGCTAATATGCTCTGATTTTGTAATATTCTTTTAACCGCAAAAGTATCTGACGAGAGTAAATAATTGTTTTTTTTAACTTTATAAATGATTGAATTAGCCACCACAAAAGTATTTGATTCTTGGTTAAAAGCAAAACAAACCGTGCAGGTAGGACCGTAATTTCCCGAATATAAGGCGCACCCGTGTATAATGCGCACCCCAAATATACTTGTAAAATCTAGGGAAATTTATTGTACCTGTTTATAACATGCACCCTAATTTTAGCACCGATAAATAGAAGAATACAAGAAAACACAGAGCTCGTGTACTGATACAGAAATGTCATTTTACTGACTGGTGAAACACAGCACAAGCATAGCACATTGGTAGTTCAAAACATTACCATAAACTGACAATATTTACGATAATAATATGATTTGACAACTTCTCCAACTTACCAGAATCTTGGAGAAAACAAAACGGATGTGACTTTTCTTTTAAAGGCTGCTGTATAACTTGCTTGTTTCATCATGATGAATAAATGTTACCTCCATGGATTGATACGGTAAAATGAAAGTGAGAACGTAAGTTGGAAATCCGAGAGAGCTCATCGCTGTCGACAAGACAGTAACAGTAGGTACTATTGTTATTTGGGTTTGAATTTCCCGAGGGACAGATATAGTTGACGGACACAGGAAGTCTGTGTTGTTACGTTTTTTATGGTCCGAGTTGCGGAGCTGCAATAAACATTGACTCAAATGAGTTCAAGAAACTAAATTCTGTGCTTTATGAAGAGTGGAAAAAAAGCAGAATTTAACATGGACAAAATCACTCGGCTGATCAGAGTGAAGTATTACCGAAACGAAATGGTGACGTCACGTATCGTAATGGTCGGCAACGGATCGCCGCATACGTTTCTTCAACACAACGTGGCCGTGTCAATAAAAAAAAAATCGGTTTATATATATAAATTTCTGTCTCCATCCATGTACCCGTTTATAATGCGCACCATGATTTTACAAGTTGATTTTGGGGGGAAAAAAAGTGTGCGTTATATTCGGGAAAATTACGGGTATTTATTTTTGCATAAATATGGCGAATGTGCGGCTCGTCGTTAAAGTGCGTACGACACGAGAAAAGAAGTCTTAAATATGATTATTATGTGAATTAGAATCATATTTTGAGACGATTCGACTATATACAAAAATTTAGCAAAGCGCAGATGACAAGAAATTACACTTTAAATGAAGATATTACTACCTAAGCATTAGTAATTGCAATCATTTTTTGGAGGACTGGAGCATTATCCGACAGAATTGCAGGGGTGTCAATACTTTTGGACAGCAGTGTATAAGGCTAGCTTTTGCTTTGTCTAGCCTTATCTACGTATATGGCATCTATGAAGTATGGTGTAGACATGTTTTTATTGTTCCACATGACTCACCACGCTGACCAAACATAACTTCCTCTTTCAAAAAGGGCGGAGCTTTTAAAAAGAAGTTGTGCACGTATGCATGTGTGTATTTTTTTGTTTTAGAAGAACGGTCGCAACGGCGAGACAATGTCTTCAGGACGTGTTTTTGATGAGGTACGTGCACTTTTTACAGAGAGGTTGATTCTTTCACTGCCATTGACAGTAATAGATGTCCAATTGTGGAGTCAAATCTGCTGTGAATTTAAATGAGTTTATCGCTAGTCCAATCTATTTGAAGTGGGAGGAATGGCAGCAAATGAACATTTTCCTTCAAATAGATTGGGCGTCTAGCAGTCTCGATGTTGATAAAATAATCTCTTAAGAGAAATTGGCGAGTTACGACTTCATTTTAAGAGTATTAAAACACCTGGGGAAATGCTAATATTCCATCATTTGTCCATAAACGCATGCCTTTTGGATTCATATCATGCCACTTTGTGTAATTACACACATCGCAACACCAAGAAAATGATAGAAATTTGCATCGATTTTCAAGCTAAAACGACTGGCGCCCGAGATCTCGGAAATCCAAGATGGCCTCGGGGTGGCCATCTTGGTAGGGGCCATCTTGGTAGGGACGACGAAAGGTCTTTTTCGTGCTTCTGCTGTGAGTTAAAATGAATTTATCACTAGTGAATGGCCAATCCATTTTAAGTGCTAGGGTTAGCAGAGGATGAAAATTTGTTAATTCGCTGCCGTCCCTCCCACTTCAAATGTGTTGGACGTCTAGCGCCGTCAATGGCAGCCGATGAGTTAAATATCTAGCTGTGTGTGTTTTATTTTTGATCAGGAGAGCTGCGCATGGCGGGTAAAGAGGGAATTATGCGAGGTGGTGTACGGCAAAATACGAGTGTGGATGGTGTTGGTCATCGTGGTGGTCCTCGCCGTTATCATCGTTTTCGCTTCGCTAGCGTTGTGCGCAGGTAAAGCTAATTAATGTTCATTCTCGTTGAAACTTGATGACACGGTTGCTGTTTGGCAGCACTTTACGTGGACCCGGACGGGAAGTTTGAGGACAGGTCGTCTTTCAAGGCGGCTCGCCGCTTCAACGGGAGTTTCTGTCTGCCCGACCTCACCTTCACGGACGAGTTGCTCAACACTTCTTCCAATCGGAGTCGAGACCTCGCTAGCGACTTGCAAGGAAAGGTCAGAGCACAAAAACATTTGTGTTTAGGGCTGTCAAATGATTAAAATTTTTAATAGAGTTAATCGCAGCTTAAAAATTAATTAATCGAAATTAATTGCTATTCAAACCATTTATAAATTATGCCATATTTTTCTGTAAATTATTGTCGGAATGGAAAGATAAGACACAAGACGGATATATACATTCAACATACTGTACATAAATACTGTATTTGTTTATTATAACAATAAATCAACAAGATGGCATTAACATTATTAACATTCTGTGTAAAGCGATCCATGGAAAGAAACACTTGTAGTTCTTAAAATATAAATGTTAGTACAAGTTATTGAAATTTTATATTAAAACCCCTCTTAATGTTTTTGTTTTAATAAAATTAGTAAAATTTTCAATCAAAAAATAAAACAGTAGCTCGCCATTGTTGATGTCAATAATGACACAATGGTCATGGTGCTGAAACCCATAAAATCAGTTGCACCCAAGCGCCAGTAGAGGGCGACAAAACACCAAAAGACACAAGTAAGAAGTGGACATGAGACTGTGCTGTCATTTTAATCTGTTTGAGCTGGGCATGTGCGTTAAATGAGTCAAATATTTTAACGTGATTAATTAAAAAAATTAATTACAGCCCGTTAACGCGATAATTTTGACAACCCTAGTTTAGAATAGAATCTTTATCGTCATTGTAACATGTATATAATGAAATAAAAGTGTCAAATCAGTCAAAAATTGCAACAAAATTCAGTTTATCACTTGTAGACGACTAATCCGTTTGAAGTGGGAGAGTGGCAGCGAATGAACGTTCGTTCATCGAATCAAAAATAGAGCTGAAATGAATACTCGAGCAACTCGAGCAACTCGAGTTTAAAAACTGATCCGAGTAATTTCATTCACCTCGAGGAATCGTTTAATTTTGCCAGCTCTAAGCATCACATTTTGCCCTGACAACGCGCAGACGTCACGTGCGTAGGGGAAGAAGCAATAAAAAATAAAAAAAAACTTATTGCAGCCGACAGCCGCTACAAATTACGCCGACGTTGCTAAAAACTATGCCCGCATGATGCTACTGTGGTAGCAGGTAGTGTCCGATGCGTCTCATAGATATTGCATGCATTTAGCACTAGATGCGAAATGACAGACTCGGCCGCGTCTGGGCAGCGTTAGTAAACAGCCGCCATCTTTAAGCAGTAGACTTCTCAGTGCTAATAAATATAACGTTACTGTCACTCGCTCATATAACGTTAGCCCTTCGGAGGGCTAGGTTTCTATTGATTATGACCACTGTCGATACGTGACTAATGTGTCTTACATACAGGCTTTATTGAATCTGTAAAAACACAGCGCTGTAGAGGGATGAGGGTGTAAAATTAAAACATAATGAAGCTAACTGTCAGTTTTAGCTCAGTAGTCATTGCTGAATAAAACACCAAGTAGCACTGGTCCCTAATGTGCTACAATACAGCAGGTATCATACATTTATTTTGAACACTGTAAAAACTCAAAATCTTATCAGTACTTACAGTTTAGACTAACTTAAAACTTAACTAGAACTTAAAAATAGCTTGACACAAATGGAAATTCAATTGGAAAAACATGGGGAAAACATGTAGCTTTCAAGTGATGTGTGTTATCAAGCGTAATTGCATTTTTAGGTAAGAAATATGTTTTTTTTTTTTTTATAAGATCTAGAAGTTTTTTGAGTGAAAGCAGTGAATTTTTTTTTTTATCTAGTCACATCTTCGATGCAGTTGTTGGCTGTTTTCAACCATGCAAATCGAAAATAAAGACATTGTTTGACTGAAAATGGTTCAATATTGGATCAAATGTCTTTTTTTCTCAAGTATATTTATAATTGCTCTTTACCTAAAAAAAAAAAAAAAAGTTTTATCCGATTACTCGATAGAATTTTCAGTCGATTACTAAAATATTCGATAGCTGCAGCCCTAATAAAAAATAAGCTTTAATTACAGTTAGGGGTGTCAAATGATTAAAATTTTTAATTGAAGTAATTACAGCTTAAAAATTAATTAATCGTAATTAATCGCAATTCAAACCATCTATAAAATATGCCATATTTTTCTGTAAATTATTGTTGGAATGGAAAGATAAGACACAAGATGGATATATACATTCAACATATGGTACATAAATATTGTATTTCTTTATTATAACAATAAATCAAGAAGATGGCATAACCATTACTAACATTCTGTTGAAGCGATCCATTGATAGAAAGACTTTTAGTTCTGAAAAGATAAATGTTAGTACAAGTTATAGAATTTTAATATTAAAACCCCTCTTCATGTTTTCGTTTTAATAAAATTTGTAAAATTTTCAATCAAAAAATAAACTAGTAGCCCGCCATTGTTGATGTCAATAATTACTTACACAATGCTAATGGGTGCTGAAGCCTATAAAATCAGTCGCACCCAAGCGCCAGCAGAGGGCGGCAAAACTCCGAAAAACACAACAAGTACACCTTTCACTGTGCTGTCATTTTAATCTGTTTGAGCGGGGCATTTGTGTGTTAATTGCATCAAATATTTTAACGGGATTAATGAAAAAAATTAATTACCGCTCGTTAACGCGAGAATTTTGACAGCCCTAATTACAGTATCTTTTTTAAAAACACTTTTTGTGACGTATCGTCACCCTGTCATGTCGAGGCGCATTGTATCGTGAGTTTAAGTGTATCATCCTAACACTATTATCTACACATTAATACCGAATGATCGATCCGTCTTCCCTTCAAAGCTGTCAAACCTGTACAGATCGTCTCCTGCGCTCGGACGCTACTTCTCCACAGCTGAGATTTCCGCTCTTCGGTAAGCATGTCCGATTTTTTTTTTTTTTAAATAAGCAAAGAAACCACAAGCGTTTTTCTTTTATTTGCAGGAACGGCTCGGTGATCGCTGAGTACCAGCTGACCTTCGTGCTTCCCCGGGAGCAGGAGGAGCTGCTTAGCAACTTCACGCTGAGCCGGGAGATGGTCTATAACGTGCTCAGGCAGTACCTCTACGACCAGCGACACGACGACACCCTGTCGTCTTTGTACATCGACCCAGTTTCCCTCAAGCTGTCATGACCCCAGAAACGGGTTGTTTTGCATGCTCGTGGTTCTCCAAAACCTCAGTCATACGCGCTGTGGCGGCTGAGTCTTCTACGACCGAAAAAGTGGTCGCGCGTGCCGTGTGATCTTCTTCAGCAGTCGGGATGAGGTTTGGTAGTCATCTTTTTATTGTATTATGGAGGAGTCTTGATTCTTTGGAAGCCTTGCAGCGGTTTTTATGATTAGCCAGCAGAGGGCGGTCAAGTTCCTTTAAGTATTGCAATTTTTTTTTTTTTTAATGTTTTTTTTTTTTTTAATGTCACTAATGTAGATTTCGGTCAGGTTTATTGAGCCATCAATCAAAACAGTCCACATTTTGTGAGATTTTTATTTAAAAAAAAACCAAAAAAAAACATGTACTTGTAAATCAACATATTGTCAGATTGCAAATAAATCTCACAATTTTTTATGGTGTATTTTTTGAATTATTTTCAATTTTTATGTGAGTAAATGTTGCCTCTATGTGTTTTAATGTGTATGTGTTAACTCATGTTGATTGGCATCCATTGCTAATTTTTACTTTTTTTTTTTTTTTTTAAACATACTGTATACTTTTTAACCACCACAACACATACTCTGAGTGAATCAATGAGTATTCATAGTAATAATACCTGTTTTTTTGTTTGTTTTTTTTTAAAAGGAGGAATTTGGCTATAATTCCATCATTTTTATTCATTTTTCTTATATTCCAAAAAATGTTCAATATGTTTTTTTTTTCAAAATAATTATTTTCATATTTTTTATTTTATTTTAGCAGTTTTTAGTTGTGCTTTTAAAATGTCCTTTTGTGTGCGTTTTCTCCAAATGAATTTCTTCTCATTTTTTTAAAGATTTTTTTTTAATTCTTCAAATTAATTCTGATTTTATTTTTTTAAATCTTTTATATATATATATATATATATTAGAATTTTTATTGTATTTTTAAAATTCATTTCATATTGTTTTTAGTTTTTCCAAATTATTTTTTTCCACTTTATTTTTTAAGTTTAGCATTTTCCAAATTTACTTTTTTGTGTTTTCTTCAAATTAATTTCTTCTGATTTTGTATCTTTAAAAAAAATCTTCAAATAATTCATAATTTTATTTTGAATATCTTTCTTTTTTAAGATTTTCCCATTTTTATTTGTATTTTTCAAATTTCCTTTTATTTTCGTTTTTTCATATTAATTACTTTTTTCTCATTTTATTTTATATCTACGTTTTTTAGTTTAGCATTTTCCCATTTTACTAGTATTGTTTTAAATTTCCAATTTTTGTTTTCTTCAAATTAATTTCTTCTGATTATAATATTTTTAAGATTAAAAAAATAATTTCCTTTATCATTTTTTTTCTTCAAACTCTTCTAATTTTGTATCTTTTAAGGTTAAAAAAAAAATTTCTTAAAAAAAATTCAAGTTTTTTTTTTCAAATTCATTTCCTATTCTTTTTTTTTTCTGAAATTAATTTCTCATTTTGTATGTTTATGTTCAGCATTTTCCCATTTTTACTGTTATTTTTTAAATTTCCTTTTTTCTTCAAATTAATTTTAATTTTATCTTTCTTAAGATAAAAAAATCCTTTATTTTTTTTATTTTGCAAATTCAAATTTTAATTTTGTAGATTTTTATTTATTTTTAAATGAATTAATTTAATCTCATTTTATTTTGTATCATTTTTATTTTCATTTTTTTTAATTTAGCATTTTCCAATTTTGTATTTTTCAAATTAATGTCCTGTTAATCTTTCCTAATTGTTATTATTTTGAGTTGCTTATGTATCAATTCCAACTCAAAATACTCAAAATATATTTGATGTCTATTGTCGTCAATGACGGTGAAACCGTACAATGTAAAAATTTAGGCATCAAGGGTTTGATCACGTGTCAATCCACTGAGCTTGTTTGTTTAAAAAACAAAAACCCCCACCTAAAACTCCACTGGAGTTACTCCAGTATCTTACGTAGGAAAGTCTGTTGGATTTCATTGACGTCCATCGCTGTCAATGGCAGCCAGTGAAAAGCTGTATTTCCAGCCGACTTGTTTGTCTGGGCGGCTAACTGGATTAAAGCTGTTTGTGCCAAGTTGTGGCTGAGAAACCTGCCATTATTTTGTCTTGATTAATCTGATTACGTAATGGCCGTGCCCAAAAATTAACTGAAGCTCTTTGGCTGCCATCGACGGTGCTAAACGTCCAATCCTTTTGCAGTGTGAGGGTTGGCAGCGAATGAGCAAACGCTAATCCCCCCACGTGAAGTGGATTGTTCGTCTACTGGTGATAAACTCATTTCAATTCAGGGCAGAAGCATGAAAAGGCCCTTCATTGCCCCTCCCAACGTGGTCGCCCTAAGACCATATTTGTAGGGGCAGCGTTTTCATCAAAGTCAATGCAAGTCATAACTAGGCAAAGATTATTTCATCATCTATAAGCGTCTATTCACTCAGTGGAAGCCATTGACGGTGCTCGATGTCCAATCCATTTAAAATGGGAGGGATGGCAGCAAATTTTCATCCTCCCACATCAATTGGACCGGATGTCTACTAGTGGTAAATGGCCCCTGCCAAAATGGTCACAGGGCGGCCATGTTGGTAGGGGCAATATTTCCATCAAAGCCAATGCGTCAATATTAAAGAAGTCATAACTAGACTATTTTACCTAAACATTATTGAAAAGACTTTTTATCACCCCTACCAACATGGCCGACGTTCCCATCAAAGTCCATCCTTTGAAATTCAAATGAAGCCATCACTACCTAATTTTTAACCAAAATATATTTTACCAACATCAAAGCATCTGCTATTGACTCAGTAATTAGACGTCCAATCCGTTTGAAGTGGGAAAGTTGACAGCAAATGAACGAACGCCACCCTCCCGCTTAAAAAATGTGTGGACGTCTACTATAGTGATACTCTTTTCACTTGACTGCAGAAGCAAGCATGACAAACAACAAAATGGTCTCATGGCAGCCATGTTGGTAGGGGCAACAACATTTGGTAAAAAATTATTGAAAAGACCTTTTATCACCCCTACCAACATGGCCTCTGCTGCCATGTTGGTAGCAGAGGCCATGTTGGTAGGGGCAACAACATTCCCATAAAAGTCAGTGCATCAACATTGAAATAAGTCATAACTAGCTTATTTTATTCAAAGAATATTTATCAACATCAAAGCTTCTGCTACTTACTCAGTGGCTCGACGTCAAAAAAGGGCTGGTAGCGAATTAACGTTTGTTACCCCTTCAAATGGATTGGATGTCTACTAGCAACATGGCTTTAGGGCGGCCATGTTGGTAGGGGCAACAACATTCCCATCACAGTCAGTGCATCACCATTTAAATGAAGTCATAACTAGCCTGTTTTTCGTAAAAGATTATTGAAATGACCTTTTATCACCCCTACCAACATGGCAGCCCGGGCAAAAACGTTCCCATCAAAGTCAGTGCATCGACATTAAAATAAGTCATAACTAGCTTATTTTATTCAAAGATTATTTTATCAACGTCAAAGCATTTGCTATTTACTCAGTGGCTCGACGGCCGAACTGTTTGACGTGGAAGGGCTGGCAGTGAATTAACGTTTGTTACCACTTCAAATGGATTAGATGTTTATTAGCAACATGGCTTTAGGGCAGCCATTTTGGTAGGGGCAACAACATTCCCATCAAAGTCAATCTGGCAACATTAAAATGAAGTTATAACTAGCCTATTTTTAGTAAAAGATTATTGAAATGACCTTTTATCACCCGACCAACATGGCAGTCGGGGCGACAACATTCCCATCAAAGTCAGTGCATCGACATGAAAATAAGTCATAACTACCTTATTTTATTCAAAGATTATTTTATCAACGTCAAAGCATCTGCTATTTACTCAGTGGCTCGACGCACAAACTGTTTGACGTGGAAGGGCTGGCAGCGAATTAACGTTTGTTACCACTTCAAATGGATTGGATGACTACTAGCAACATAGTTTCAGCGCAGCCATGTTGGTAGGAGCGACGTTCTCATCAAGGTCAATGCATTGGCATTCAAATGAAGTCATCACTAGCTTATTTCTCAAATGAAAATTATTTTAGCAATGTCAAAGCATCTGCTATTGACTCAGTAGTTAGACGTCCAATCAGTTTGAAGTGGGAAGGTTGACAGCGAACGCCAACCTCCCGCTTCAAATGGATTGGACATCTACTAAAGAGAACTCTTTTCAGTTGACTGCAGAAGCATGAAAAGAGCTGCCTTTGCTCCTAACAAAATGGCCTCTTGGCGGCCATGTTGGTTGGGGCGACATTCCCATTAAAGTCAGTGCATTGAAATATTTTTAAAAGATTTTGTTTTTTTCAACGTCAAAGCACCTGCTATTTACTCAGTGGCTCGACGTCCAAACGGTTTGAAGTGGGAGGGTTGGCAGCGAATGAACGCCACCCTCCCGCTTCAAATGGATTGGACGTCTACTATTGATAAACTCAATTCAATTAATAGTGTAAGGATGACTGGACGCCACATGAATGGACGTCCGGCGTCGTCCACTGCACTGGTTTTTTTTTTTTTTTACACCGGTCCGATGGCTAAAAATAAGCACGTCACTCTTTGATAAGCAGCCTTTTAAAAGTATCCTAGATTAGAAGGTCAGCTGAGGCTCAGCTCCGATTACCGCTCGACTCCTCGGCTGCCATTGACGGTGATAGACGTCCGACTGCGGTAGTAGTCTCAGCAACATATATTCCCTGAAAATACATATGCATTTTTGAAAAATAAAAGGTGACACCAAGAAGATGGAAAGATGGATGGATGGGGGATTTAAAATAACAAAAAAAGCAAAAAACATCATTTTCAAAGGCACACCAAAAATTAAAAAAAAAACTTTGCTGTGATGGTTGCTGTATCAAGTAACTTTGGGTAAAGTTTCAACTAGCAATAATCGCGCCTCGGACTTTCTGTTGATTATGAGGCATATCGGGTCACTTCCTGTTCATATGGCGTCATTTCCTGTTGATTTTGAGGCATTTTGGGGGTCACTTCCTGTTGATATCACATCACTTCCTGATCACATGGGGAATTTCGAAGTCACTTCCTGTATATTTTAGGTCACTTCCTGTTGATTTGGGGGCATTTCAGATTCAGTTTTTGTTGATATCGGGTCACTTCCTTTTGATTTCCGGCCATTTTGGGGTCACCTGCTGTTTGTATATGGTGACCTCCTATTGATTTAGGGGCATTTTGAGGGCACTTCCTGTTGATCTGGGGCATGCTTGGGTAACTTCCTGTTGATTTGGGGCATTCTGGGGTAACTTCCTGTTAATTTGGGGGCATTTTGAGGTCCCTCTGTGTTGATAACAGGGACTTCCTATTGATATCGGGTCTCTTTCTGTCAATTTAGCGGCATTGTGGGGTCACTTCCTATTGGTTTGGGTGCATTTTGTAGTCACTTCCTCTTGATATCAGGAGACTTCCTGTTGATTTGAGGGCATTTTGAGGTCACTTCCTGTTGATATCAGGTCACGTCCTGTTGATCTGAGGCATTTAAGGGTTACTTCCTATTGATATTGGTCACTCCCTGTTGATTTGCAGGCATTTCAGGTTCAGTATTTGTTGATATCGGGTCACTTCCTGTTGATTTCTGAGAATTTTGGGGTTACCTTATAGTTATATATGGTCACTTCCTGTTGATTTTTGGGCATTCGGGGTCGCTTCCTGTTGATTTAGAGGATTCTGGGGTCACTTCCTGTTGATTTAGGGTCATTCTGGGGTCACTTCCTGTCAATTCCGATTATTTTGGGAAATTTTGAGGTCACATCCTGTTGACATCAGGAGACTTCCTGATGATTTTGGGGCATTTTGAGATCACTTTCTGTTGATCTGGAGCATTTAAGGGTAACTTCCTGTCTATTTGGAGGCATTTTGTGGTCCCTTTCTGTTGATACCAGGCACTTCCTATTGATATCGGGTCACTTCCTGTTGATTTCGCAGCATTGTGGGGTTACGTCCTGTTGGTTTGGGTGCATTTTGTTGTCACTTCCGGTTGATATCAGAAGACTTCCTGTTGATTTTGAGGTCACTTCCTGTTGATATCGGGTCACTTCCTGTTGATTTAAGGCATTTAAGGGTTACTTCCGGTTGATATTGGGCCACTTCCTGTTGATTTCCGTGCATTTTGGGGTTACCTTCTGTTTATACAGTGGGGCAAATAATTATTTAGTCAACAACCAATTGTGCAAGTTCTCCTACTTGAAAAGATTAGAGAGGCCTGTAATTGTCAACATGGGTAAACCTCAACCATGAGAGACAGAATGTGGGGAAAAAAACAAAATCATATTGTTTGATTTTTAAATAATTTATTTCCAAATTAGAGTGGCAAATAAGTATTTGGTCACCAACAAACAAGCAACATTTCTGGCTGTCAAAGAGGTCTAACTTCTTCTAACGAGGTCTAACAAGGCTCCACTCATTACCTGTATTAATGGCATCTGTTTTAACTCATTATCGGTATAAAAGACACCTGTCCACAACCTCAGTCCAGTCACACTCCAAACTCCACTATGGCCAAGGTCAAAGAGCTGTCGAAGGACAACATAGACAAAATTGGGAAGACTGAATCTGCAATAGGTAAAACTCTTTGTGTAAAGAAATCAACTTTGGGAGCAATTGTTAGAAAATGGAAGACATACAAGACCACTGATAATCTCTCTCGACCTGGGGCTCCATGCAAGATCTCACCCCGTGGCGTCAAAATGATAACAGGAACGGTGAGCAAAAATCCCAGAACCATACGGGGGGACCTAGTGAATGACCTACAGAGAGCTGGGACCACAGTAACAAAGGCTACTATAAGTAACACAATGCGCCACCAGGGACTCAAATCCTGCACTGCCAGACGTGTCCCCCTGCTGAAGCCAGTACACGTCCAGGCCTGTCTACGGTTTGCTAGAGAATATTTGGATGATCCAGAAGAGGACTGGGAGAGTGTGTTATGGTCAGATGAAAACCAAAATAGAACTTTTTGGTAGAAACACAGGTTCTCGTGTTTGGAGGAGAAAGAATACTGAATTGCATCCGAAGAACACCATACCCGCTGTGAAGCATGGGGGTGGAAACAGCATGTTTTGGGGCTGTTTTTCTGCAACGGGACAAGGACGACTGAACTGTGTAAAGGAAAGATTGAATGGGGCCATGTATCGAGACATTTTGAGTGAAAATCTGCTTCCATCAGCAAGGGCATTGAAGATGAGACGTGGCTGGGTCTTTCAGCATGACAATGATCCCAAACACACAGCCAGGGTAACAAATGAGTGGCTTCGTAAGAAGCAAGGTTCTGGGGTGGCCTAGCCAGTCTACAGATCTCAACCCCATAGAAAATCTGTGGAGGGAGTTGAAAGTCCGCATTGCCCAACAACAGGTCCAAAACATCTCTAGAGGAGATCTGCATGGAGGAATGGGCCAAAATACCAGCAACAGTGTGTGAAAAGCTTGTGAAGACAGAAAACGTTTGGCCTCCGTTATTGCCAACAAAGGGTACATAACAAAGTATAGAGATGAACTTTTGGTATTGACCAAATACTTTTTTTCCACCATGATTTGCACATAAATTCTTTAAAAATCAAACAATGTGATGTTCTGTTTTTTTTTCTCTTCCCCACATTCTCTCTCTCATGGTTGAGGTTTACCCATGTTGACAATTACAGGCCTCTAATATTTTCAAGTGCGAGAACTTGCACAATTAGTGGTTGACTAAATACTTATTTGCCCCACTGTATATGGTCACTTGCTAACACGAATGTGAATGCTATGCTAACGCTACGAGTTACATTTCATATGTGATGATAACTCACCACAGAGAGTTTCAGGGGACACTCGCTGTTCGCAATAGCCTGATGCTAACGCGAGTGCTTTGCTAACGCTACGAGTTACATTAAGTGTGTGATGATCCCTCAGCACATAGCTTTAAAGGCTAAAGCAACATTGCATATTCTCTCTTCTTACCAAGAAAAGAAGACCAATCTTAGCGTGTGTATCTCAAAACAGGCAATGGAACGACTGGAGAGGACATTCGCAGGTGAATTGGGGGGGGGCGCAGCACATCACATGAGTGACACAACCAGACACACATTGTGGACATGTGACAAAAACTATGGTGCATTTTCGTCTCGTTGCCGTCAGACGAAAACTGGCATTCGTGTCGTTATGTTTTAGTCTCCCAATAAACGTTTTTAGCTCGTTATTGTCTCGTCATCGTCATGAAAAAATTATTATATATTTTCGTTATATAGTTTCGTCGAAATATTTTCGTTATAGTCTTTGACGAAATCACTGATTTGCGGGCATTTCAAGTTCAGTTTTTGTTGATATTGGGTAACCTCCTGTTGGTATTGGGACACTTCTTGTTGATTTCTGGGCATTTTGGGGTTACATTCTGTTTACATAATGTCACTTCCTTTTGGTTTGGCGGCATTTTTTAGTCACTTCCTGTTGATATTAGGTCAATTCCTATTGATTTTGTGGCATTTGGAGGTCACGTCCTGTTGATCTGGGGCATCGAAGGGTAAATTCTTGTTGATTTTGGGGCATTTTGAGGTCACTTCCTGCTGGTTTGTGGGCATTTCAGGGTCACTTCCTGCTGTTTAGGGTCGTTCTGGGGTCACTTACTATTGATTTAGAGTCATTCTGGGGTCTTTTCCTGTTGATTTCAGGCCAATTCCTATTGATTTTGGGGGATTTTGTGGACACTTCCTCTTGATCTGGGGCATTGAAGGGTAAGTTCCTGTCGATTTTGGGGCATTTTGAGGTCACTTCCTGTTGATATCGGGAACTTCCTTTTCATTTGTGGTCACTTCTTGTTGATTTGCGGGCATTTCATGGTCAGTTTTTGTTGATATAGGGTCACTTCCTGTTCATCTGGGGCAATCTAAGGGTTACTTCCTGTTGATATCGGATCACTTCCGGCTGATTTGCCGGCATTTCAGGATCACTTCCGGTCGATCATGGGACACCTCCCGTGGATAGAATGGCGAATAAAGCCATTGGAAAATATATGGGAAATTTTGGCAATTCATAATGAATGGGTAAGTTTTTGGCAAATTTTGGCCGAACAGTCCATTTTTGGCGAAAACTTACGTTCCTCTTCCTGAAATGTTTTTCAGTATGAATTCATGAAATTGGATAAAAGGCTACCGTAAAATATAAACAAATACTATCTTGATTAAATGCTAATATTTCATTATTTTAAATGACTAAAAATAGTCACTTACACTATAAAAGGTTAAAGGTCTTAAGTGTCACTATCCCTAGCCCCGCCCTTTTGTCCCAGAGCTTCTGAGAAAATTTCTCCCACGTTATCCCATTAAAGTGTTAGCTCCACTTTTGGCTCCTCCCGAGAAGAAGAAGATTAAAGCGAGCGACTCGTCGGACGGACGGGCCAGTCGCGTGGGTTCCGTCATGGGCGCCCACGGCTCCAACCTGGACGACATCCTGGAGGAGGACATGCACCACTGGTACACCAAATTCATGCGGGAGTCGCCGTCCGGCCTCATCACGCTCTTCGAGCTCAAGACCATGCTGGAGATGAACGGCATGACGGAGGAGGCCAGCAGCTACGTGGACCAAGTCTTTTTCACCTTCGACATGGACGGCGTGAGTCAAGCGGCGGAAGAAAGATTCAAACGGGAGTTAACCGCTTTTATTTTGCAGGACGGTTACATCGACTTTGTGGAGTACATCGCCGCCATCAGTCTGCTCCTGAAGGGAGAAGTCAACCAGAAGCTCAAGTGGTACTTCAAACTCTTCGACCAGGACGGAAACGGAAAAATCGACAAGGACGAGATGGAAACCATCTTTAAGGTATTCCCAGAAATCTCCGGGATTAAAAGTGTGCGAACTCCACACCAAGCAGGTGTAATCCTTGTTATTCTTAAGCGCACTAGTCTGTACTTTGCCAGATTTAGAACTAGCCCTCGACGATATGATCAACTTGTACCAGACAAATTCCAAAAACTCACTGATTGTAGTTTTGCACGTAATCTGTAATATTTAGGTTTTATTTTTACAATGGCGTTACAAAACCGTTTAGCCCCCCCAAAAAAACATACCTATTGATTTCTAATGGGCAAAATTTTCCATTGACATCCAATGGCCACAATGGCACAAAAACTTTGGTTCACTCCTATTGATTTCCAACCCAAGTAACACGGTATCATCAGGAAGTGACCTGATATAAACGTATAGTTACTCCAGAATGCCCCAAAAAAACAGGGAGTCAACCTGCAACGCCGCTAAATCAACAGGAAGTGACACAATATACACAAAAACTGATATCAACAGGAAATAACCCGATGTCAACGGGACGTGACCCTTAAATGCCCCAGGTCAACAGGAAGTGGTCGTTATCTACAGGAAGCCACCTCAAAATGCCCCAAAATCAAGAGGAAGTGACCTGATATTGATAGGAAGTGACCCTCAAATCAACAAAAATGCACGCAAATCGACAGGAAATAACCCGATATCAACAGGACATGACCCTTAAATGCACCAGATCAACAGGAAGTGACCCGATATCAACAGGAGGTGGTTGATATCTACAGGAAGCGACCTCAAATTGCCCCAAAATCAACAGGAAGTGACCTGATATTGATAGGAACTGACCCTGAAATGCCCTCGAATCAAATGAAATGGCCGCAAATCAACAGGAAGTGACCCAATATAAACAGGAGGTGACCCATAAATGCCCGCAAATCAATAGGAAGTGACCGATTATAAACAGGAAGTGACCTGAAAATGCCACAAAAATCAATAGGAAGTGACCTGATATTGATAGGAAGTGACCCTCAAATCAACAAAAATGCACGCAAATCAACAGGAAATAACCCGATATCAACAGGACGTGACCCTTAAATGCCCCAGATCAACAGGAAGTGACCCGATATCAACAGGAGATGGTCGACATCTACAGGAAGCGACCTCAAATTGCCCCAAAATCAACAGGAAGTGACCTGATATAGATAGGAACTGACCATGAAATGCCCTCAAATCAACAAAAATGGCCGCAAATCAACAGGAAGTGACCCAATCTAAACAGGAAGCGAACCATAAATGCCCACAAATCAACAGGATGTGGCCGTATATAAACAGGAAGTGACCTCAAAATGCCCCAAAAATCGATTGGAAATGACCTGATATCAACAGGAACTGACTCCAAAATGCTCACAAACCAACTTGAAGTGGCCTCAGAATGTCCTTAAATCAACAGGAAGTGACCCGATATCAACAGGAAGTGATCCTTAAATGCCCCAGATCAACAGGATGTAAGCTGATATCGACAGGAAGTAACTCAGAAATGCCCCAGATCGACAGGAAGTGACCCGATATAAACAGGAAGTTAACCTCCAAATGCCCAAAAATCAATGGGAAGTGACCTGATATCAACAGGAACTGACTCCAAAATGCTCACAAACCAACATGAAGTGACCCCAGAATGTCCTTAAATCAACAGGAAGTGACCCGATCTCAACCGGAAATGACACTTAAATGCCCCAGATCAACAGAACGTAACCTGATATTGACAGGAAGTGAACTCAAAATGCCCCAAAATAAACAGGAAGTGACCTGATATTGATAGGAAGTGACCCGGAAATGCCCTCAAATCAACAAAAATGCACGCAGATCAACAGGAAATAACCCGATATCAACAGGACGTAACCCTTGAATGCCCCCCAGATCGAGCGGAAGTGACCCGATATCAACAGGAGATGGTCGATATCCACAGGAAGCGACCTCAAAATGCCCCAAAATCAACAGGAAATGACCTGATA
Source organism: Corythoichthys intestinalis (assembly GCF_030265065.1). Lineage (NCBI taxonomy): Eukaryota > Metazoa > Chordata > Actinopteri > Syngnathiformes > Syngnathidae > Corythoichthys > Corythoichthys intestinalis. The sequence continues at coordinate 5,976,397 of NC_080400.1, forward strand.
TTGATAGGACGTGACCCTGAAATGCCCTCAAATCAACATAAATGCCCGCAAAGCAATAGGAAGTGACCGGCTATAAACAGGAAGTGACCTCAAAATGCCCCAAAAATCAATAGGAAATGACCTGATATCAATAGGAACTGACTCCGAAATGCTCCCAAACCAACATGAAGTGACCCCAGCATGTCCTTAAATCAACAGGAAGTGACCCAATCTCAACCGGAAGTGACCCTTAAATGCCCCAGATCAACAGGATGTAACCTGATATGGACAGGAAGTGAACTCAGAAATGCCCCAGATTGACAGGAAGTGACCTGATATCAATAGGAAGTGACCCTGAAATGCCCCCAAACCAACAGGAACTGAACCCAGAATGCCCCAGATCAACAGGAAGTGACCTGATATAAACAGGAAGTGACCTCAAAATGCCCCAAAAATCAATAGGAAGTGACCTGATATCAACAGGAACTGACTCCAAAATGCTCACAAGCCAACATGAAGTGACCCCAGAATGTCCTTAAATCAACAGGAAGTGATCCTTAATTGCCCCAGATCAACAGGACGTAACCTGATATCGACAGGAAGTGACCTCAAAATGCCCTCAAAACCTGAACTAAACTAAAAACAGAAAAAGAACAAAATCAGAAGAGGATCCAGGATTGACCTCTGTGGCACTCCAGTGGACAAATTATCTCATTCACTCCCAGCCATTTTCACCAGTGCAATCCCCTTCGCTCCCGGCCGTTTTACTGAATTTTGAGTGATTTTTCAAGGCCCACAGAAAATTCTGTTGTATTGCTATATAAAAATGGAACCCACCAAAAGAAAGATTAGACTCTCTTCTTTCAGCAAGAAAAAAAAGTTAGTTCGTATCTTTTTCCGTTCTTTAGAAATCAGCATTAGAAAATATCTTAGTTTGAGCAATTTTCCAATTTCTGATGAAAAAACTGAGAAATTCAGCTTTTTGTAAAATCATACATTTCAAACATAACTTTGACTGTAACAAAGCTATTTTATGCTTTAGTTACATCCCAAACATCTGAATAATGTTTTCCTTTTACAAAATAACATAAACAAAAAGACAAATAGAGCTTTTGATAGCAAAGTAACAACTAATTTACACATAACTAACTGAGAGATGACGCTATTGTGGCCGTGACAGCCGGGGTAAACTTTTCCCTTATCGTCGCCTGTCTCATAAAGATGGACGTTTCCGTACGGGGACACTGGAGGGTGCGGGGGATGCGAGCGGCCGAGCAAGGTGGTGCAGGCTCTGCTCTGCGAGCAGCACGGACTCAACGGCATCGTCTGCTGCACTAGTGGTCCCGGTCGTTCTGCTCGGTCGTCCAGCGCCTGGCATCCCGGGCATCCTCCCGGTTGTTCTGCTCAGTCTTCCGCCGCCTGGCATCCTGGACGTCCGTTCGGTCGTCTTCCGCCGGCGCCCCGGCCGTTCGTTCCGTTGAATCGGGTTGGGGGTCTTACCAAATGCGCTACTGCCCTCCAGTGGCCAGTTTTATTGCTTTAAAATTGATTTTCAGCATTGTGCTTTGGAGCTAGGTTGAACCAGAACCTAGACATTTCTCTTGTGAAAAAAATGTAAAAGACGTATAAATACTAGGGCTGTCAAACGATTAAGAATTTTAATCGAGTTAATTACAGCTTAAAAATTAATTAATCGTAATTAATCGCAATTCAAACCATCTCTAAAAAATGCCATATTTTTCTGTAAATTTTTGTTGGAATGGAAAGATAAGACACAAGACGGATATATACAGTTAACATACTGTACATAAGTACTGTATTTGTTTATTATAACAATACATCAGCAAGATAGCATTAACATTCTGTTAAAGCGATCCATGGATAGAAAAACTTGTAGTTCTTAAAAGATAAATTTTAGTACAAGTTATAGAAATTTTATATTAAAACTAGGGCTGTCAAACGATTAAAATTTTTAATCGAGTTAATTACAGCTTAAAAATTAATTAATCGTAATTAATCGCAATTATTCGCAATTCAAACCATCTATAAAATATGCCATATTTTTTTGTAAATTATATATATATTCTGTAAAATAAATTGTTGGAATGGAAAGATAAGACACAAGATGGATATATACATTCAACATACGGTACATAAGGACTGTAGTGGGCATTTCACTCTGCTGTCATTTAAATCTGTCCATGCTGTCCTCACTCCGAAGCGTCTACTTTTTCCAAAGCTAGACAGCTAGTGAACGACGCCTTAATAATCAGACTTCTTCCTTTTCCATCTGATTTATTAATAAAATGGCCTCAAACCATTGTCCTCCTTAGACCGTTGTAAAACTACAAAAAAAAGTACACAAGCATTGCATTAGCAACAACGTTAGCTTAGCACGCTATACAGGTTCACTAAACATAAACAAAAAGCGTCTCATACAAAAAATATAACATTTTGCTTACTAACATAATATGTACATTCTTTACAACAACCATACTTACGGACAAATCTTGTCCAATGATCATATAAGCACAACATTACAACGTAGGCGTCAGCCCGAGACGTCGTGCAGTCATATTGAACTGGCAAGAAAACAATAAACCATGTCGCAAAGCGACCACAAGAGTTCGCTGTTAGACAGCACAAAAAGCCTTGCTGTAAAACTTACCAAAAGGCAGAATACTGTCTGAGCAGGACATGTGCGTTAATTGCGTCAAATATTTTAACGTGATTAATTAAATAAATTAATTACTGCCCGTTAACGCAATAATTTTGACAGCCCTAATTAAAACCCCTCTTAACGTTTTGGTTTGAATCAAATTTGTAAAAATTTCAATCAAAATATAAACTAGTAGCTCGCCAATGTTGATGTCAATAATTACACAGTTCTCATATTGCATCAAATCAGTCGCACCCAAGCGCCAGCAGAGGGCGACAAAAAAACAAGTGGACATGACACCACTGCTGTCATTTTAATCTGTTTGAGCGGGGCATTTGCGTTAATTGCGTCAAATATTTTAACGTGATTAATTAATAGAATTAATTACCGCCTCTTAACGCGATAATTTTGACAGCCCTAATAAATACATCTTCTGGACACTGAAACAATTAAAAATAGTACGTATTTATACGTTTTTGGGAGCAAATGAGTTTCTGACTTGACTGTTGACTATCAACACGTACTGTTTGTGATTAGCATGTTAGCCAAAATATTACCGTATTGGCCCGAATATAAGATGGCCTTGATTATAAGACGACCGCCTCTTTTTCAACTCAAGTTTGAAAAAAAGACTTTTTGAACACCAAATTAATTTTTATACAGAAAATAATTACAGTACATCCTAAACAAATGATTATAACAATGTATTTGAGAGTATAAGAATGTTATTTTGCCTCATTCAAATCTACTATCTGAACATTTAAATATGTAAACTAAAGTGCAATCACATTCGCAAATGAATGGCTTCTGGTTTTTGAAATGTAAATAAACCAATCTATTGTGATAAAACAACAAATTTGCATGAACCGCATTAACCCTCAAAGTGAAGTCTAACTGTAACTGTACTCTTGAAACAAATCTGAATAAGGAAAAACATTGCAATAAAATAATGCAAACTGGCTAGTAGCTGAGATCTGTCATGACATAGCATCGCTTCAATGATATCTTGCGCCATCTAGCGTCGTGAATGGGTATAACGTTTAGACCGCGAATATATGACGACCCCCTCTTTTTCAGTGCTATTTTAATGCAAAAAACACCGTCTTATATTCCGGCCAATACGGTATTTGACTTTACGAGCAAATCACAGGAAAGACATGTAGACGTGACCAGGAAGTGACTATCTACTTGAATCAAGAACGTTACTGAAAGCATTTTTTGCAAGTGTGACGAACGAGCCATCGTCCAATCAGTAGATGTATATTTTTTGAAGGTTCCTACTTCCTCCCATGCAAAAGGTCAGGATTGGATCTTTCTCAGATTGTTACGCTGAATATATTCCTAGAGGCTATATGGAACAATAAATCTGGCCTTCCAGGTTTATATCGTGATTAGGCATGTGCCGGTATGATATTTTGACGGTACGATAACCGTGAGCAAAAATACCGCGGTTTCACGGTATCACGGTATTGCAATTATAGCTCCAAAAAATTTTGAGATGCATGGGTTAAATTTTGTTTTTTTCCATTTAACTGGATTTTTTTTTTTTTTTTCAGACCATAGTTGCAAATTGGAACATGAATATATTGTTAAAATAAATAAATTATCAATATATATATATATTTTTAAATAAAATTAAACTAAATATGACTTATAGACTATACTCACAGCCACAGCTGAAGTTGCTCAAGATTAGAGCAAGAACAAAATAATTTCTATAAAAAAGTAAAAACACTTGTTAATTTTTTTTTATTTTTATTTATACTGCATGACTTTTTTTTTTGAATGTGGAAAACCTTAAGTGAAGTTTTGCCATTTTCAGCCACTGTGTCAACTCTAGTCTACATGATGTCATGCCTTTGTGTTAAAAAGAACATAAAGAATTCATCAGTTAGTTAAAAATGTATAAGTTAGTTAAAATGTCAATATTGTTGTGGAAAGGTTTCATATAAAAAAAAAATAATAATAATAAAAAAATTAAACATTGAGAGTGAGACCTCTCCTTGATCAGCGAACGTGGATTTGTGCTTAGGGCAAGATCATCTTTCGCAATTAGCGATCTTTGACGCTATCACTTTTTCCCCTTCATTCAAGCGAATCAAGCTTGTTTTCTCACTCTGCGGCTTTAACACTCAACGAAGTTGCTCTCCCAGGTAAGCCTTGGCTAAAATTCGTCTTTGTAAGCTTTTAGTTAGTTTGTATATTGAATTTGAAAGGAAAATGTGCGTTTTGTTTTTGGCGAACTTTTTCATGTTACTAATCTGTTGAAGCTACTCACATGGAAAAATATAATTGCACAACATTTTAAATGTATTCATTTTGTATATTACACTTACCACGATTTGAGAGCTCAATAAATTGAAGAACAGTACGCCTTATGTTTGGAGTAATTGTTTTTGGGTTAGCTGGCTGGCTAGCCGATAGCGTCACTTTCACACACAGCAACAAACGGGAGGGGTAGGGGTGAGCGCTGCTGCGCCAAGCCGCTTCTGGCTGCATTTTTGACACAAGAAAAATAGCGAATACCGAACTACGGTCTGACGGAAAATTTTAGTGGTTTTGAAACCGCGACGTTTTCACACCACGGTAAACCGTGAAACCGGTAACCGGCACATGCCTAATCGTGATATAAAATGACCAATATCACAACGCAGTTAAAAACAAGCCAACCTCAAAAAGTGATTTCCCTGCTTTCCCACCAGGCCATTCAAGACATCACAAGGAGCTACGAAATACCCCCCGAAGAAATCGTCACGCTCATCTACGAGCGGATCGACGTCAACGGCGAAGGTGCCGGACCGTAAAAGCTATCACCCCATCGAGATGGCAAATCATTCCAGACTTTTTGTGGCTTCTTTTAGGCGAGCTGACCCTGGAGGAGTTCATCACTGGCGCTCGGGAGCACGCCGACATCATGGAAATGCTGACCAAGATGATGGACCTCACCCACGTGCTGGAGATCATCATCATGGGACAACGCAAGGCGGCCAAGTGAAGGCCGAGCCCGTTCGCTCAGGAAAACGCACGTCGACCCCCGTCGGAGGGAGGCGGAACTTGCCACGAGATCGACGGCAACCGATGACGTCCAAATGGATTGGACGTACATGACTGTCAATGGCCCAAAAAAAAAAAATCAAGGCAAAAATCATTTTGATTTTGTTGCTGTGGTTTTCTATGATGAACCGACAGAGGGCGCCAAAGTTTGTCATTCGATCTACTATAAATATTGCATTCTCTAAAATAGCCCTAAATCAACAAAGTCCCCATTGTTATTAGCTAATTGACTGCCCTTAACGACGATAGACGTCCAATCCCTTTTGACTGGAAAGGCTAGCAGCCCGGCAGTCAAATTGGGAGTGGACGTCTATCGCAGTCAGTGGCCGCAAATAAAAATAAAATCAAGCCCCCCCCCCCACCCAAAAATCCTTTGATTGATTTTGTTGCAATGGTTTTCCATGATGAACCAACAGAGGGCACCCTAGTTCCTCATTCAGTTTACATTCAATACTGCATTATTTATATAGCCCTAAAACACATTATTATTAGCTAATTGGCTACCATTGACCGCGATAGACGTCCAATCCAATTTGACTGGAAGGGTTGGCAACCCCCTAGTCAAATATAATTCGCCGTTAATGGCCAAAAAATCATTTTGTTGATTTTGTTGCCGTGGTTTTCTATAACATACCGACAGAGGGCGCCAAAGTTCCTCCTGCATTGTACTTTCATTATTGCATTGTTTATATTAGCCCCAGTGCCCTAACCACCAAAGTCCACAGTATTATTAACTAATTGGCTGCCATGGACGGCGATAGACGTCCAATAATTTATGACTGGGAGTTCTAGTAGCCCCTAGTCAAATTTTAATTGTCGTCTATCACCGTCAATGGCCACAAAAAAAAAAAAAAAAAAAAAAAAAAAAAAAAACAAGGCCCCCCAAAAAATCCTTTTATTGATGTTGTTGCAGTGGTTTTCTATGATGAACCCACAGAGGGCGCCAAAGTTCCTCATGCGATCTACTTTCAATATTGCATTGTCTAAAATAGCCCTAAATCACCAAAGTCCACATAGTTATTGGCTAATTAGCTGCCATTGACGACGATAGACGTCCAATGCCTTTTGACTGAGAGGGCTGTCAGTCAATTTTGATCGGACATCTATCGCCGTCAATGGCAGCCAATAAGCTAATAACTATGTGGACTTTGGTGATTTAGACCTATTTTAGGCAATTAGACGTCCAATCCCTTTTGACTGAGAGGGCCGTCAGCCCGCCAGTCAAATTTGATCGGACGTCTATCGCCGGCAATGGCCCAAAAAAAAAAAAAAAAAAAAAAAAAAAAAATCAAGAGTGGAAAAAATCCTTTGATTTTGTTGCGGTTCTTTTCTATGATTAACCAACAGATGGCGCAAAGGTTCCTCCTGCATTGTACTTTAAATATTGCATTGTCTAAAATAGCCCTAAATCACCAAAGTCCACAATATTATTAACTAATTGGCTGCCATGGACGGCGATAGACGTCCAATCATTTATGACTGGGATGTGTGGCAGCCTGTAGTCAAATTGGATTGGACGTCTATAGCCGTCAAGGGCTGTGAAACATCATCGCTCAATGTCGACTAAAATGTGATGCCACGTGTTGTCTGATTGTGCGTGATTTAATCATAATTATCAAGGAAAATACAAACGTTATTCCTGAACAATGTCTTTCGTGGGAAGGTTTACATGACGTGTGTCATGTTTTTTGGTGCGCTGACTCAAGTCCAAAAAGTTTTTGCTTTTGTTTGATGGTGTAAAGTACTGTAAACGGTGATGTATTGCAGCATTAGCTCGTGTATTCAGTGTCTTCCACTTGTACTACAGTGTTGCCTTAATATGATGGATCCTCACACCAGATATGTTTTAAGATTCTCTTTCATGTACACCTGCGGGTTTGACAACAAAGCATCTCCCCGAGTCCAAATGTCCAATTTTCCTCTGAGAGGTCATTTTGCTTCCATTATATAATCCAACCCTCATTTTACGACTACCCGTGTTTTTCTTTTTAACTCTTTCATGCATGAATTATAAAGTGCTGGCCAAAAGTATCGGCACCCCTGCAGTTCTGTCAGATAATGCTCAATTTCTCCCAGAAAATGATTGCAATTACAAATGCTTTGGTCGTAATATCTCCATTTATTTTGCTTGCAATGAAAAAACACAAAATGGAAAGAAAAAAAAAGATCATTTTCCACAAAACTCCAAAAATGGGCCGGAAAAATGTATTGGCACCCTCAGCTCCTCACTCTCAGACACTCCAGTGCCAGATGCAGCAAAGCAACCCCAAAACATCAGGGAACCTCGCCATGTTTGACTGTGGGGACCGTGTTTTTTTTTTTTTTTTTTTGAAGGCCTCATCCCCCCCCCCCCCCCCCCCCCCGTAAACTCTATGTTGATGCCTTTTTCCCAAAAAGCTCTATTTTTGTCTGACAAGATAACATTCTTCCAAAACGTTTTTGGCTTGCTCAGGTAAGTTTTGGCAAACTCCAGCCTGGCTTTTTAAAGTCTCTGGGTCAGAAGTGGGGTCTTCCTGGGTATAAAGTCCCTTTTCATTCAGATGCCGACGGATAGTACGGGCTGACACTGCTGTACCCTCGGACTGCAGGACAGCTTGAACTTGTTTGGATGATAGTCGAGGTTCTTTTTCCGCCATCCGCACAATCTTTAGTTGAAATCTCTCGTCAATTTTTCTTTTCCACATCTAGGGAGGTTAGCCACATAAGTTACACTTATTGATGACACTGCGCACGGTAGACACAGGAACATTCAGGTCTTGGAGATGGACTTGTAGCCTTGAGATTGCCCATGCTTCCTCACAATTTTGCTTAAGTCCTCAGACAGTTCTTCTTTCGATTCTCCATGCTCAAGGACACAGGACAGAGGCTGAATCAACTTTAATCCATTTTAACTGGCTGCAAGTTTGATTTAGTTATTGCAACCACCTGTTATGTGCCACAGGTAAGTAACAGGTGCTGTTAATTCCTTTGTCAAAATCACACAGATGAAAAAAACAGTGTCTACTTTAACTAAAACCACCAAAGCATTGATAGTTTTTCATATTTAAATGACGATAGTATGCAAACAATGACAGGAGGTGGAAAAATAAATGAACCATCACATTTATTATTTTTGTGCCCCCCTTTGGCAGCAATAACTTCAACCAGACGCTTCCTGTACCTGCAGATCAGTCCGACACATCGATCAGGACTAATCTGGGCCCATTCTTCTCTACAAAACTGCCGTAGTTCAGTCAGATTCCTGGGATGTCTGGCATGAATCGCTGTCTTTAGGTCATGCCACAGCATCTCAATTGGCTTCAAGTCTGGACTTTTGACTTGGCCACTCCAGAACATGTATTTTGTTCTTCTTAAAGCATTCTGAAGTTGATTTACTTCTTTGTGTTTTGGATCATTTTCTTGTTGCAGCATCCAACCTCTTTTTAGCTTCAACCGTCTGACAGGTTTTCCTGCAAAACCTTTGAATGCATTCTTTCATTAATGATTGCCAGTTGTCCAGGCCCTGAGGTAGCGAAACGGCCCCAAATCATGATGCTCCCGCCACCATGCTTCATGGTGGGAATGAGGTATTGATGTCGGTGAGTTGTTCCATTTTTCCTCCACACTTGTGTGTTACTCCCAAACAATACAACTTTGGTTTCATCAGTCCACAAAATATTTTGCCAAAACTTCTGCGGAGTGTCCAACTGCCTTTTTGCAAACATTAAACAAGCAACAATGTTTTTTTTTTTTTTTTTTTTAAGACAGCAGTGGCTTCCTACGTGGAGTGATCCCATGAACACCTTTCTTGGCCATAGTTTTACAATAGTTGATGTGTGAACAGATATACTGGACTGTGTCAGTGATTTCTGTAAAGTCTTTAGCAGACACTCTAGGGTTCTTTTTTTTTTTTTTTTTTTTTTTTTACCTCTGTGAGTATTCTGCGCTGAACTCTTGGCGTCATCTTTGGTGGAAGCCCGGCCACTCCTTGGGAGAGAAGCAACAGTGCCAAACTTTCTCAATTTGAAGACAACTTCTCTTAATATCGATTGATGAAATCCAGACTTGTAGAGACGGTTTAGTATCCTTTCCCGGCTTTATATACAGTAAATCAACAATCCTTGATAGCAGATCTTCAGACAGCTCTTTTGACTGAGCCATGATGCACATCAGACAATGCTTCTCATCAAGACAATTCTTACCAGGTGTGTGGGCAGGGCAGCTTTAAACCACTCATCAGTGATTGGTCACACACCTGACTTCAATTGTTTGAATTTTAAAAACTGGCTCTTTAAGTCTCCTTAGGCAGGGGGTTCACTTACTTATTTTCCCCCCTTCTATCATTGTTTGCATGCTATCCTCATTAAAATATGAAAAACTGGGATGTTTTAGTTAGACACTGTATTTTCATCTGTGTGATTTTGACAAAAATCAGATAACATTTGATGGTGATTTTATGCAGAAATGTGAGAAATTCCAAAAGGATCAACTTTTTCATACCACTGTATGTAGAAAGGACAAAAACGTCTATGACCCTCCTTGCTCTTTTTGTTGAATTATCAAATATAAAATTATTCAGTCCAACTTTTTTCTGTTGAATGCTTATCCTAACACGTTGAATGAATATTATCACGCTTCAAAACGTTTCATCGAGCATGTTTGGTTCTCAATTGGACATCAACATTACAAATTGTGACTTTTTTTGTCTTGTGTTGGTCCAAAATGTTAATTATAATTGGTCAGTGAAGAAAACAACAGTTTGGACATAAAGGTTATGGTGTCCAGAAAAAAGGGAGCCCACCTGGCCATTGTGAACATTTTTTTCTTTGAAATGTAAAGTCAACATCAAAGGCATGCAAATTCAGACAAAATAGGCCCAGGTGTTAAAGGGTTGATCTTTCCCAGATTGATATATGGAATATATATGAAACAATAAATCAGGCGTTCGGGGTTAAAAAGTCCCTTGCTCAATGAAAGGTCAAAGGTCCCAAGTGTCAACTTGTGAATAGCTGTCCACTGTCCCTGAAAAGGTTAAAATGACATTTTTTACAGTGTCCACACTGCACAAATCAAACAAAAGATAAGCAAGTGGCACGACTTCTTACGTAAGTGCGTCGCTCGTTAAAAGCACGACGACTCCGTCGTTTCGGGGAAGCCATGCAGTCTTCGGAGCGGAACGGCCTAGCGATAGCCTTGAAGAGCTACAGCTCGGCGGTGGCCCGCATGGAGCGTACGGTTCTCCTGCCCAGCCTGCTGAGAGACGTCCCCGCTGGCAAAGACGGAGACGAGTCGTGCCGGGACCTGTACAGCGACTACCTGATGCTGAAGGCGGCGAGATGCATAGTAGAGAGCGGAGCGCCGCGCCCACGAGCGCACGACAAAGGCGAAGCGGGCGTCCCAGCGGAGGCAGAGAGACTCCTACGCTTCCACTTGAACGGCCTCTTGGCCGCTGTTGAGCAACTCACGCGCAGGAGCCAGAGCTTGACTCACAAGTATTTGGACATCATTGGCGTCTCCCGTTAAATGTGTACAAAAAAGACACATTGTTTACGTCAGAGAATTGCAGTTATTTGTTACGACTGTCCTCACGGTTTTTGTTTGTGGAATTAACACTTCGTCAACTTTACGTCTTAGTAAAAGCAACCATTTACTCCCCTAAATTGCCTTTGGTCAATTAATTCTGCCATTATACAGAGCCCCAAAAGGGACATTGACAGAAATAAAATAAATTTAAACAATCTGGTGCATTTAGCACCTAAGCTAGCGGACTTTTCCTATGCATGTTAGCAAATTGTTTTAAACATTAACATTATATAGCATTTAAGCGAGCGGATTCTTACTGTGCAACTTAGCCAATTGTTGTAAACATTAGCATTATATATCATTTAAGCTAGCAGACTTTTTTATGCAAGTTAGCCAATTATGTAATGTAAACATAAGCATTATAAGCTATAGCATTTAGGCTAGCAGAATTTAGCTATGCAAGTTAGCCAGTTATTGTAAACATTCGCATTATATAGCATTTAAGCTAGCGGACTTTTGCTATGCAAGTTAGCCAATTGTTGAAAACATTAGCATTATATAGCATTTAAGAAAGCAGACTTTTGCTATGCAGGTTAGCAAATTGTTGTAAACATGAGCATTATATAGCATTTAAGCTAGCGGACTTTTCCTATGTATGTTAGCAAATTGTTTTAAACATTAACATTATATAGTATTTAAGCTAACGGACTTTTGCAAGTTAGCCAATTGTCAAAAACATCAGCATTATATAGCATTTAGGCTAGCAGAATTTAGCTATGCAAGTTAGCCAATTGTTGAAAACATTAGCATTATATAACATTAAAGCTAGCGGACTTTGTTATGTAAGTTAGCCAATTGTTGTTACCATTAGCATTCTATAGCATTTAAGCTAGCAGATTTTTAATATGCAAGTTAGCAAATTATTGTAAACATCAGTATTATATAGCATTTAGCACTTAAGCTAGCGGACTTTTCCTATGCATGTTAGCAAATTGTTTTAAACATTAACATTATATAGCATTTAAGCGAGCGGATTCTTACTGTGCAACTTAGCCAATTGTTGTAAACATTAGCATTATATATCATTTAAGCTAGCAGACTTTTTTATGCAAGTTAGTCAATTATGTAACGTAAACATAAGCATTATAGGCTATAGCATTTAGGCTAGCAGAATTTAGCTATGCAAGTTAGCCAATTGTTGTAAACATTCGCATTATATAGCATTTAAGCTAACGGACTTTTACTATGCAAGTTAGCCAATTGTTGTGAACATTAGCATCATATAGCATTTAAGAAAGCAGACTTTTGCTATGCAGGTTAGCAAATTGTTTTAAACATTAACATTATATAGTATTTAAGCTAACAGACTTTTGCAAGTTAGCCAATTGTCGAAAACATCAGCATTATATAGCATTTAGGCTAGCAGAATTTAGCTATGCAAGTTAGCCAATTGTTGAAAACATTAGCATTATATAGCATTAAAGCTAGTGGACTTTGTTATGTAAGTTAGCCAATTTTTGTAACCATTAGCATTATATAGCATTTAAGCTAGCAGATTTTTAATATGCAAGTTAGCAAATTATTGTAAACATCAGTATTATATAGCATTTAGCACTTAAGCTAGCGGACTTTTCCTATGCATGTTAGCAAATTGTTTTAAACATTAACATTATATAGCATTTAAGCGAGCGGATTCTTACTGTGCAACTTAGCCAATTGTTGTAAACATTAGCATTATATATCATTTAAGCTAGCAGACTTTTTTATGCAAGTTAGCCAATTATGTAACGTAAACATAAGCATTATAGGCTATAGCATTTAGGCTAGCAGAATTTAGCTATGCAAGTTAGCCAATTATTGTAAACATTCGCATTATATAGCATTTAAGCTAGCGGACTTTTGCTATGCAAGTTAGCCAATTGTTGAAAACATATGCATTATATAGCATTTAAGAAAGCAGACTTTTGCTATGCAGGTTAGCAAATTGTTTTAAACATTAACATTATATAGTATTTAAGCTAACAGACTTTTGCAAGTTAGCCAATTGTCGAAAACATCAGCATTATATAGCATTTAGGCTAGCAGAAATTAGCTATGCAAGTTAGCCAATTGTTGAAAACATTAGCATTATATAGCATTAAAGCTAGCGGACTTTGTTATGTAAGTTAGTCAATTTTTGTAACCATTAGCATTATATAGCATATAAGCTAGCAGATTTTTACTATGCAAGTTAGCAAATTATTGTAAACATCAGTATTATATAGCATTTAGCACTTAAGCTAGCGGACTTTTCCTGTGCATGTTAGCAAATTGTTTTAAACATTAACATTATATAGCATTTAAGCGAGCGGATTCTTACTGTGGAAGTTAGCCAATTGTTGTAAACATTAGCATTATATATCATTTAAGCTAGTAGACTTTTTTATGCAAGTTAGCCAATTATGTAATGTAAACATAAACATTATAGGCTATAGCATTTAAGCTAGCAGAATTTAGCTATGCAAGTTAGCCAATTATTGTAAACATTCGCATTATATAGCATTTAAGCTAGCAAACTTTTGCTATGCAAGTTAGCCAATTGTTGTGAACATTAGCATCATATAGCATTTAACCTACTGGACTTTGCTATGCAAGTTAGCCAATTGTTTTAAACATTCGCATTATATAGCATTTAAGCTAGTGGACTTTTGCAATGCAAGCTAGCCAATTGTTGTAACCATTAGCATTATATAGCATTTAGGCTAGCAGGACTTTTGCTGTAAAATTTAGCCAATTGTTGTAACCATTAGCATTATATAGCATTTATGCTAGCGGACTTTTGCTATGCAATTTAGCCAATTGTTGTAACCATTTTATTTATTAATTTATTTTTACAGGTGTTACTTTGTTTTGAATGAAAAATGTTTATTATTTATAATCATTATTTATGGACAAGTTTTAATGAAAAAAAGCTACCAAAAATGGGGTGGTGGTGGTGGGGGGTGTGATACTTAATGACAATAAATAAAAATGCTTAGATTTCTTTTTAATTAGAAATCAAAAAGAAAAATCTGACAAAATGGTATTAATTTTTTAAAAAGGCACAATGTATTTTTCATTTGTTAAAAAACATTAAATATCTATAGTTATTTTTAAAAATGTTTATTATAATTTGTTATAATTTATTAACTATTATTACATTGTAATTACACTTTTTTAACGTTAAAAAAAAAAAAAAAAAAAAGTAAATCTGTCCTTTTATTTGAATTTTATTTGACGGGAAAGATCACATCAGTAACTCCTATGTCCGAAAAATTCTTAAGACACAATTTCATGCAAAACGAATGGAAATCGAACTTACCAAATGAAATAAAAAATGGAACGCTAGACACTTCGATTATATTGTAGTTCCTTTTAATGAATTATATACAGAATCTAAAGATGTCAAACGACAGCTTAGCGCACAGGAATAAAAGGCTCGACAATCTCGGCAAAGGTCTTCTTTTCTGGAGGGAAAACAAGCACAAAAACATCGTCAGTATCGTCTGATGAAACGGTTTCATAGGAAAGATGCGAATTTATGTTTTCAGCAAATGGCAAACCAACTCACCCTTGGGGGCAAAGTCATCCGGGTGCAGTTTCATGTACTCCAACATGTCTCGGTCCAGTTTGGCATGCACGTAATTTTCCTTTTTGGTCACGTGGTAGCCGATGAACCAGCCGATCGTCGACAACAGGACCTGCCGATGAGCTCCTGCCCAAGAAATCAAAGGTAATCATTAACTCATCGGCTGTTTTTGATGGCCATAGACCAGTGACGTGCGGTCAGGGGAGGCAGGTGAGGCAGAGCCTCACCTGTCATCATGACAAAAAAATAATAATAGCATCAAATTTATATTAATATTTGTCCATTGCGCTTTATTTATGACTCATTTCAAACATTTTTTATAGTCAAAATCGCTGAATTTGCCTATTTCCTGTTCAAATAAAGAAATGAAACGAGAGGTGCGGCAGCAATGAGTAAAGCCTCACCTCTGATTGCGCAATCCTTAACAAACTGGGTTGATACATGGAATTGGAGCGCGCTGGTTGCCGTACATCTGCATGTCGCAATTATAATGTTTCCAGATACGTTTATTTGACCTGATTTTCCTCAGTCTGGCTAATGTCTTTAACCCTTAAAGTTTAATGTTTGTTAGCGACATATTTAGTCTTGCTGATGGGAAATAAAACCGCAGTGAAAAGACACAGGCTGCGGCAGATAGTACTCTGCCGCACTGCAAGGAGGCGTACGTGAAACTGGACTTTCCGTTAAAAGTGGACGCGGTTAACACAACGCCGGTGTTGTCCGGAGCTAAAAAGTTTGCTTCAAACTACGGGACAGAGGATAACTCGCGCTTTTCAAACGGACTGGTACACCCGAAAAGACTGTCTATGTGGCTGTCCTTCGAAAAATCGCCTTTGCTGCTTTCCCTGCCTTTTCTTCTCAACTTGTGCCAATGTCTGGACTAACACGAGATATTGTGACATTAAAAAACTACCACGAAGCCTCAGCAAACATGAGAGCTCGACCACTCACATTCAAAGCCTGTTTGCTTTAAAAACTTTTGGAAGCTCAAGGATCGATTTGGCTTTGACGAACAGCGGAAGCTCAACGGTAGCATCCTCAAAAGCTAAGGTAAAGAAAAGAGTTTGAAAGACCTCATTAATGCAACCTGCATCCTAGCTAAACAGGAGTTAACATTTGGTGGTAACGATGAGCGTGTAGCTCTTCTAAAAGTGGCATATATGTAGAACGATTACATGGTTTTGCTGAGAAAGATGAAAGGTTAGCTAGACATTTGGACACATCCACTGTGTTTTCTGGCTTGTCAAATAGAACACAGAACGATCTAATTGAAGCAATCCTCTCCATTGAGGCGGAGAGATTTTTTAAAGTAATGGAAAATAAGGAGGACTTTTACTAAAAGGGCGTAGGTTTGCATAGGGACGGTAGGGACATAACACTACCAACTTTTCAGCATGCTAAAATTGTCCCCACCAACTTTTAAGCAACCTTACCTTTTTTGCATGATATAATGTTCAGTTATATAGAGAATTTAGATCTTTCAATAGTTCCATATGTTGTAAGGATAGAATTGACCCTACCATTATTAAGTGAATTATTTTCACTATGTTTATGTTTGCTAATAAAAACCAGACATTTATTCAGGAAGTTTTCAAAATGTTTCTTTAGTATTTTTTGAAAACAAAGGTTTGAATTGAACAGTGTATCATCTAAACCAATGCACGTAAAAGTTATTATCAGTAGATAAGGATTTATTTTGCATTGATCATTTTGCCAATTAATTAATTAGGTTCATATACATTAGAAATGTGGCCCTTTGCCCCCTTCATCCAATCTGTTTGGTCCAATTAATGTCCCGCCCCCAGCAAAAAGTGTACCTACATGCAGGTTATGCTGTTATATCGTCCCTACGAATGTTGAGACAAAACCTATGCCCTTCCAAAGTAACGCCGGTTTTTGTGGTGAAGGACAGGCGCAAGACCACAAACAGTTTTCATTTCAATCTTATTAAAAAAAAAAAAAAAAAAAAAAAAAAGAGCTTGGACCAAGAAAAATACAATAGAATATTTAAAAACTAAATTTTGGCCTTAAATAAAATATTATTTTTCTTTTCACACTTTTTGTTTAGCAATCTGTAATAAATTGATTAAAGTTTCAGAATTAAAAGTTTTAAAAACTGAATATTTCACTAAAGGTCAGAATTGAATTCTGTGGTTTTGTACACCACTCTTTACTCTCATTTATGTTGCATTAATTATAGAATGGTGACGGCCAACACATTGAGGGTGTAGAGCAAATGCATGTTATTTTCTTACTTTTACGTATCGATAATATGTACCGTGTGTGCCTGTTTTGTGAAGAATGCTGATGAGATATGAAATAACCAGTAGCCAATTGAATAAGCTACCCTTTTTAGTTTATATATTTGGAAATCTGACACTAAAGGAGTCAGTGCCTCACCAACCATGAACCTCACCGCACGTCACTGCCATAGACGTAGGCCTGTCGCGATGACAAATTTTAGTAGGCGATATATTGTCTCATAAATGGTTGCTGATACACGATAATGTCAATCTTTTTAAATCAATTCAACCACTAATGTAGTGATAATTAACACCCCCCCCCCCCCACACACACACACATCGTTTGTAAATGCTGTAAACCAGCGAGTTTTCATGTTTGAAGTGTCACCTTTTAACCGCAAGTTTGCATTTTGGAGAAGATTGCCAATGTTTTATAGCAGGCTAAAGTGGCTAGTACATTTGTCTTTTTTTCTATTAGCCTGGTGTTAAACATTTTACAATGTTTAACACCAGGGTTTTCCCCTACATATTAAATATTGTAGCGCACTGCCATACCAACATAAAAGCCGCCACGCCGTGCAAAGGAGATGTTTTATTTATTTAAAAAAAAAATAATTTTTTTTTTCCAAGGCCGTTTCAAACTAGCGGCAGCCTCGTGTGAAGGGTTCAGCGGCAACCTATTCATTGTGTATTGTAATGTCCGTAACTATACGAAGCCCCCTTAGGAGATGATCGGAGGGGGAGCTGTGACATAGAGGGAAGCGAGAAGGAGATAGCGGTCGCATGTCGCGGAAGCCCGCTTTTATGGCGTTGGATGGCCGTCTTGGACGGAAAGGCAAGTTTGAATGAATTTGCGCCGAGCGGCGGGTAAGAGGGCCGCCGCGCTAATGTGTCAACAATGCATTCAATAGAAGAGGGGCAGGGTGTTACAGGGGACGGATTCTCCCCCCCCCCCCCCCCCCCCCCCCCCAAGAGCCCTGGGACACTCGAAAAATGTCTCTCATACCTCTCCTTACTAAGCTAAATGGTACATCGATGTGCGTTTGTGTGGAAATGTAGTTCACGAACAACAACAAAAAAACTATTCCTTCTCACCGAAACTAGTAAAACTCTTTACACGTCAATTACAATTTCTCTCCTACACCTTGAAATGGGTCCATTACAAGGGCGTAGGTTTGTTCTCAATATTGGTGGGGACGATATAACAGCATAACCTGCATGGACACTTTTTGCTGGGGACAGGACATTAATAAAAACCAAACTGATTAGGTGAACGGACGTCAGGGCTACATTTCTCACCAATATGAGCCTAATTAATTGATCGGCTAAATGATTAATGCAAAAATAAATCCGCATTGACTTGTACTAACTTTCCCACAGCAAATTTATAACGTTTTAATTAGGGCTGTCAAAATTATCGCATTAACGGGCGGTAATTAATTTTTTAAATTAATCACATTAAAATATTTGACGCAATTAACGCACATGCCCCGCTCAAACAGATTAAAATGACAGCACAGTGTCATGCCAACTTGTTACTTGTGTTTTTTGTCTCCCTCTGCTGGCGCTTTGGTGGGACTGACTTTACGAGTTGAAGCACAATGAGCATTGTGTAATTATTGACATCAACAATGGCGAGCTACAAGTTTATTTTTTGATTGAAAATTTTACAAATTTTAATAAAACGAAAACATTAAGAGGGGTTTTAATATAAAATTTCTATAACTTGTACTAACATTTATCTTTTAACAACTACAGGTTTTCTATCAATGGATCGCTTTAACAGAATGTTAATGCCAACTTGTTGATTTGTTATAATAAACAAATACAGTACTTATGAACAGTATGTTGAATGTATATATCCGTCTTGTGTCTTATCTGTCCATTCCAATAATAATTTACAGAAAAATATGGCATATTTTATCGATGGTTTGAATTGCGATTAATTACGATTAATTAATTTTAACTGTGATTAACTCGATTAAAAATTTTAATTGTTTTACAGCCCTAGTTTTAATCTGATGATTTTTCTTAAATCTATTCAAATAATTTTGATGATTTTTTTAACATCTTGCTTTGAGTGTTCAAGACTAACAGATGAATGGGTGTGATTAGTCAATTTACTTTAGGTAAATATTACCATTTGTTCTTATTAAGCCCATACATCTAAAGTTTGGTCATTTTTCACCAAAATCAAGAGGGAAAATGATTTCCAATAATGTTTTGAAAAATATCTCTTCTTGAATTAAGAACAGTTCTAACGAAAAAAAAGGTTTTTTTTTTTTTATTAAATATAATCACATTTTGCTTAAAATAAGAGTCTTAATATTCAGATAGCTGTTGTTCTTATTTCAAGAAATCTGAGTAAAATTTACTTGAAGCACTGGCAGATAATTTCATTTATTTCTAGTAGATTTACACTGAAATTTAACTAGTCATCAGCCAATCAAACGTGCGTTTGAGGTAGAGATGTCCGATCCGATCCGATCCAAATATCGGATCGGACGCCGATATGGGCAAAAAAATGCGCATTGGTATCGGATCAGCGGACACGAAAAAATTCCGATCCAGACTTCCGATCCAGTTTTTTTGAAAGTCCGGTCAGAGTTTTTCAGCGCACTGATTTACATAATCAATTCCACTTTTTACTTTGGTGTCCCTAAAATCCGGTCCGCATTTTACGGCACACCTTCAACACACTACATTACCGTCTCCCAATTCACCGAAAGACTTTATCGGTAAAAATGTAAGCTGTGTGGAATCATTTCACCTTAAAAGACGACAAAAACGAAGAGGCAGAGTGCAACATATGCCACAATAAAGTCAAGGGTGGTGCTAAAGCTGTAAGAAGTTTGAATACAACCAACCTAATCAAGCATTTAGCGAAATACCACCACAAACAATATGAGGAGTATGTTAAGAAAACCGAAGACAAAAAGAAAGGTCCTACGCAACTAACACTGGCAGAAACTTTTGCTATGCGTGACAAACTGGCACTCGACAGTCCCAAAGCCCAGGGAATAACAAGAGTCATTGCCGAAGAATTCATTCTGGATGACGAGCCATTATCTCTCGTGAGTACAGACGCACCATCCAACACTTAGAACCACGGTACAACATGCCCAGCCGTCATTACATCCTTGAGCGATTCGGCCGTGGAAGATTCCTGAATGATTACTGAAATATGTCAAGTAAAGCGGAACTAATACACAGACGCAATGAGAAACTGACCGCATTGCGTCCCGAGAGTAAACATCATGCTTGTCACTCAGGTAATGCCAATGCTCGACTCACGGCTTTAGCTCAACTCATGCCGCTGGATAAAAAACACAAGACTACCTGACTGCTGCTGACAGCCGCTACAAACTACGTCAACATCGTTTTACTGTAGATAGAAGATATCATATGTATATAGAACTAGATGCAATACGACAGACTCGACTGCGTTAGCAACATTGAAATATGGAAAACTAGATGCGTTAGTAAACAGCCGCCATCTTAAAGCAGGAGACTTCCCTATTAGGCTGTTGTGAACCTTCCAAGCGAACCTAATTAACTTTTTATCTAAAATACTCCTAAATCGGCAAAATCTTGACTTGAATCTATCTTCAAAACAGTTTTAAAACTTTCACATGTCGAAAGTAGACAGAAGGGAAATTATGGAATAACGGGAGCAATTTTAACAGTTGATTCGCAAAATTAAATGAATTGAATGTAGTTTAAAGCTGCTGATACAGAATGGGGACTTGAGGATTTTATTTACTGTTTTAAAATGTTAACTTGATACTGAAATAGTCGTTTATTTAAACCTGAGAGGCTTTTTATACAATTATTGTAACTAATGCACGAAACATTAAAAGGATCTAATAGCTTGGGGGGTTTGTGGGACTTTCCACTGAGGTTGTTTGTGTGTTTTGCTTTTTTAAGACAGTTTACAATATTATTTGCACGTTTTACTGACTGACTATGCCATTTCTGTTTGTTATTTATAATGTTTAGTGTTTGTCACTGAATAAACAGGTCAGTTTCTTGTTACCAACCGTTGTCTGTTATTCAAACTCAGCTAATTCAGCTGGCTAGTTGTTATCAAGAGTACTAAAACCCTTTTCAACATGAGTCTGACAACTAAGTAAGGAGGCTAAATAACTTTAAACTTTAACACATGCTCAGATAGGCAGTCACACAGATAATCCAGATAATAAAAAAATTCAACCGATAATGCAATCCGATAATTACCTGTATATACTTGATTTTGCCTCCAAATGTGCGCAACCGAAGAATTCAGCACGCCACCTCCTCAACCCCTCCCCTCTCTGAAGCCCCTGAGGGAGGAGGGGTTGAGGAGGCGGAGTTACACGACAAGAAGTCGTTGAATATTATGGCGGCTGTTACTAAAAAACGACTCTCTCGCCATCTGCGAAACATGTACCGTAGAAGTTCCACGAGGCAGAAAGAAAGCGTCCTCATTCAAAACCACTAACCCAGCAGCCATTTAAAACTGCATCACAAAGATTTTTGGAACGAATACGAGGCTGCTGCTAGCGGGAATGCTAAAGCTATTGTAAACACTAAGTTAAACTACAGGGCTTGTGACGATACAGAGTCGGGCTGTTTGGGAATGCAGCCCAAGGCGGGTGGTAAATTCGCATCTAAGGCTAAACACCGGCACGACTGGAGACCGATAGTCGGCAAGTAGCCGTCTTCCGATGGAGCCCGCCGCTCTGGCCAGCCCGGTTCCCCGGCCTCGGGACCTCCGGCGAACACCCCGGTTTCTCGAGCGTTCCCCCACGGCGTGGGAGCAGAGCCAGGACCTGAATACGCCGCAGCGAACCAGCTGGGGAAGGCGGATTATCCGGTACGAACGTAGCTGCCGCCAAGACGAGACATTTTTTTTTTTTTTTTACCTAAATGACCCGAGAACCAAAGCCCAGGATAAAAAAAAAATAATGCAGTTTATACGACCACCACTCTTCATGAAAAAGTGATGTCCAGTAAGCAAGCTTATCATGACGGCACAGTGGTTAGATGATAATTTCAACATGGAGAAAATGAAGTCAGCCAGTCAATAATGCATTCAGTATGTAAAATGACGAGCGGTCAGATGACTTTGTAACGCTGCCTTTATTTTCGGCTTAACAAAACAACACGCACGTGGATCCGAGCTCCAACTCCGTCCAAATAGTACTGCAGTGTATCAGTTTAGCTGCTGTAAAGCAAATGTCGTGAAAGCCGCAAATGTAAACAAAGCGCTGCAGAATGGGTACATGACATCTCGCTCTTTTGAGGTAATCATTTTCACAGTGTGCAACAAAGCATATAACATTAGCAATCACTTTTCAAATTATTTAACTTATTTCTCTGATCACTTACAGTCACAGTAGATATTATTGCACAGTAGGCCTGAACGATATTGGAAAAAACTATTGCTGCGATTTTTTTTGGGTTTGCGATATATTGCGATATTAATAAAAAAAAAGTATATATATTTTTTTCAAGAAATTTTCACAAGATGACTTAAATAGCTGTTTGGAAAGACTTTAGATGACTCACCATCACCACAGTGTACAGTCATGCCTTGTTTTTCGCGGTTAATGGGGACCAGAACCCTGCCGCAATAAGTGAAAAACCGCGAAGTAGCGCACCCCCCATTTTTTTTTTGGTGTGTGTGGTTTTTGTGCCCAATGTATTTATTCAGATTTAGCATTGGAAAGAGATACATATAAGACATGTTTTTTTCTCACTTTTCCCCCCAAAGTGATTTAAAAAATGTATATAAATAAATGTTTTTTAAGCACTTCAAATGTCATAATTATGATAAGTTTTAAACATAACTGTCCAACCAAATCATTTTTGAACAAGAATAAAGTACTGTAGCAGATAAATGCTTGGCTTTATTAAATGCTTCTGTTTATCTACTTTAGCTGTGACCATTGAAGTGACATGTAGAAATGTCAAACTCCTCATGATCACTTCTGGCACTTAAATGTCTCCAACGTCCCCACAGTACACACATTCATTCTAGCGCGGCTTCCTTGCAACTGTTTAACAAGTTAAACGATGATTGACAGATGCCCGTGTGAAGTCTGCTTTTTTGGCCAGATCAAAGCCATCGTTGTGCCACAGTGACTGAGAGGATCAAAAGGTTGGGAGAGGGAAGGTCTGAGGCTGTGCACAGACCAGAAAGCAAGGCGTATGTGGATCAAAAAAAAGAAAAACTATCGCGCACACGCACATCGCGATGGCAATGTTTAAACGATATATCGTTCAGGCTTATTGCACAGTAATATTTTATTTTGTGTATACTTTAAAATTTTACATAAATCTTTTAATAGAATTATCGGCTTGACATTATCGGTTATCGGTTGGAATGAGGAGGAAATGATCGGTTATCGGTATCGGTTGAAAAATGTATTATCGTGCAGCACTAGCTACGACAGTAGCCTGGCTACTGAAATACTTCAAATAGATCTTTGTGATGGTTCTTCTTGGGAAACAAAATGTGAAAAAAAATTAATTTATCATGATATGACGCAATTTTGCCGTGGCACGACACGGTGAGGCGGTCCGACTCAGATACAGCCCACCACTGCAGCTTCAAAAAATTCTAGGAGAAACCCTGCAGATGTGTTTCATTATGTTGTATGGCTGAACTTTATTTATGTGATGTGTTGATGACCAATAAACATCTGTGAAAGAAACTGGAGTCCCACGCACATGTGCCAAGTGCACGCAACACACGCACACGGCCGGGAAATTTACCAACCTCAATTTTATTTACCGTGCGATTAATTTACTTATTGCATATCACAAGTTTACACACACTTCCAATAAATCTGAAGTGGATCGTTAGTTCATTCGCTACCAGGCTCCCACTTCAAATGGATTAGATGTCTGGACATTGAAATTCAAAGTGAAAGTCTCTGAGGTGTGTTTATTCATTCATATATTTAGACTATTTAAGTAAATAATTTAATAAATATAACTGAAGATGATATACTTCTTGAAATGCTAAAATAAATTGACCATTTACCGTGTACATTTTATCTAGTCTTACATGTAAAATTAATTTTTAAAACCAAGAAAACTTAAATTCTGTCAAATTAAACAATACAACTCCCACATTTTAGTTACAATCCAAAATACACGTGAAATAATGATATAAACATTAGTTACAATCCTACATACACGTATAATTATATAATAATATGAATATTCAAGTAAACATGTCTCGCTAGTAGTGTATGTACATGGCTTCGCGCTAGCATGCTAATGTCGCTAACCTGACTTTAGCGGCGGCCGGTGATTAATGGCGTTTTGGAGCATGGCCGTGCACCAGCCCACGACGGCCAGCCACACCGAGTTACGGTTGACGATGCCGGGCGGCGGAAGACCCTTGCCCTCGTCCGGAATCCAGCCCATGGCGCCTTAAAATCACCCAAAAGTCCTCCTCTCTTGTCCTGACCTCCGAGAAGCGAGAACAGTTCTGTTGCAGCCGCTGTCACTTGTGCGCATGCTCAGAGGTCGGGCATTTTTGACGGCGATATCATATATAAGGCTAGATGTCATTCACATTCTGTGAGCAAACGCGGATTGACGTTGTCACTTTTTTTTTTTTTTTTTTTTTTTAAAGTAGCAGACATCAATGAGTGGTCGGGATTTTCATTTTCACATATTTACCCTTTTAAACGTTTTTTTTTCTTCAATTTTTCTTTGTTTGGGTCGATTATTTATCATCTAAAATTTTGGGGAAAATGTAATAGTAACGAAAAAAAAAATACTATTAAGTGATAGTTATGAGGTAGATATTCTTTTATTATTATTTTGTTATTCTTTTTTACAGACACTAATTTTTTTATTGTGATGTAATTTGTTTGAAAGTTTAAAATGTGTGAGTGAATATTTTTTTAAAGTCTTTTTTTAAACTAAATATTAGACATCAATTAATGATTCTAAGATAAAAATGACAGGCATTTTGAATAATAAATACGTTTACTTACTTTTTTTTAATGGCTAGGTTGAAACAAAAGCGGTTGCGCGACGTCTGTAAACGGGGGTCTCCAGGGTAAAACGGACAAATACTTCAGGGGCTTAATGCGCCATGAATCTGCTATGGCAGCATATAGACATATTGTTCTATCAAACACAACAGTTCTTTTGGCTTCAAATACAGCAGTTTATTTTAAAGAGGGGTGCAAGAGCAGAAACTGCTTTTTCAGCTTTGTCTGCTTTTTCCGCCATATTCAATCCCAATTTTTTTTAGGATAGAATGACCCTTTATTGTCATTATAATCTTCTTTAAGTTCACTGTGGCGCCACCTTACTACAGCAAAGAGCTTTTTACGTTGAAATTCTTGTGAATAAATGCTTAAATCCCTGAATTGTTAATAGATATGGACGTAAAAACAGTCTTGATTCTTGGTTAAAAGCAAAAAAAAAGAAAAAACGGGCAGTTTGAATTTACTTTACTTAAATCTGTCGAAGAATTATGCTAGTCTGTTAGCTCTTTGTTATGATAAGGGGGCTGCCACAATGGCTTTTTCCGTTCAAAATTCTTGTGAATAAATGCTTAAATCACTGAATTCTTTATTGATATGGACGTAAAACTGTCTCCATTCTTTGAAAGAGCAAAAAACAGGGCAGTTACGCATCTATTTTAAGTACATATGACGAAGAATGACGCAAATGCCGTAGCGGTTCCCATTCTCCCACTGATTTTTTTCACGACGTTTCAAAATGCGTGCATGGTTAGAAAAATATAATATTTACCTTGAATCCTCCAACAAATCACTCCTGAGACAATCCTTCCTGTTTGTATGCGGTACAGCTTTCGTAGTCCTTCAATAACTCAAGATTAAATCCGGCACGAGTGTGTGCCGTCTTCGGCTATTACTAAATTAACCTCGGCCCCCTATGATAAAGCGTGACACAAAGAATGACAAAGTGTCAGGTCAATAGGAATTATGACGTCTATGTTTGGTCATTGCAGTTTTAAAACTTTTGTAATACTACAGTTTAAGGCCCAACTCCACGTCTCTGTTGCTGTGACAACCATTTGTTCATTAAAACGAGATAGATTTTTTCAGGGACTCAGGCACACTTGGTCGAATTTTAGTTTTGAGTAAGGGCATGGCTGCATAGCTCAGTAGCACCTCCCTTTTTGTAGTACTCTCTCCAATAACTTTTATTTTCTTCTAGGTGTGTAGACCCCAACTGAAGGAATTCGGCCTCCCAGCCAAGCCGTCGGAACCGCGACAGCCGAACCAGAAGGCGTCCCGCTGGCGCCGCTCCAGCAAGTCGGCCGGGAAGGGCAAACTCTGCGTGTCCACTCCGGTGTTAACCCTTTGTACTGACTCCATTTTGAACGGTTTAAAGATGGCTCACCGAAAACAGGTTGACAATTTATTCGTCGACAGTGATCGAAAAACAAAGCAAAACAGATGACGGAGAGGCAATACTGGATCCAGGGTCAGCAAAACAACAGATACATCGAAATGTCCCCGAGAAGCGACAGTTGTTATCTAAATGTTTAAAGCTCTCGCGGGGTGGACCGTGGGCAGGAAGAAGGGTGTGAAGAAGGAAGAAAAAGGGTGTGTTTGGGATTTTTGTCTTTTGTGGATTGGACAGGAGGAATCGGGAGTTACTGTTGTCCGGGCAACGAGGATGTGGATTCTGCCACCTCAGCGTCAAAGGGGGCTCTTGGAGTCTTGTCAGTTGTGTTATCAGTTGGATATCGGGCGTTCTCCGATGCTACTTGTTTTAGGACAGAACGCCCTAATCTTTGTCCTGGAGTGCCAGGGAGAACTGATTGCGAGAGTTGGTACGTCAATCTTGCTCATGACGCACACGTTGGGCTTCTGTGATAAGATGGCATTTTGTATCTTTTATGCCTTATATTCTGCTTGTTTTCATTAAACTATTGTATAAGTGCTATTTATTTTATATAAGGTGTGTTAGAGTAATACAAACAGTCCTACAGTAAATATGAGAATTGATACTGTTCCCTGATTGATTATATTAAGTGTGTTAGAGTCATGCAAACAGTTAGACCAGGGGTCAAGAACCTTTTTGGCTGAGAGAGCCACGAACACCACATATTGTTAAAATGTAATTCTGTGAGAGCCATACAAAATGTTTAAAACTAAAGATACAAGTAATATGTACATTTTATGTAATTTCAATCTGAGTTCTTTTTTAATAACTTATATAAATAATAATAATTCAATTTAATCATAAATAATAATTAAATAATATTAAAATAGTTTAGTTTTAATATTTTGTTGTGTCCACAGATAGAATCGCCCTATGTTTAAAATGTTTCATTTTATTTTGTTGTGTTTGTGGAAAATACAGACACGTTTCAGCCTGAAAAGACTGTTATACTTACGGTTTTAAACCAGCAGGGGGCAGCGTTCTCTTCTTGGGGTGCATGGGCAATAAATGTTCGCATTTTAGAGCTAATAAGAAATCAGCCGTCTTTGCAGCAATGCGAGACGGACGTTGTAAACTAGTATTTTTTTTCTTGTTTCAGGTGAGAAAAAGAGTACAATTTGACTGTGTATATTACCGGATTGCTTTAAAATAGGATGATTGTGATGTGTACTGTGTGTTAATCAGTGTTAATCAGTGTTGGGAGTAACGCCGTTATAAATAACACCGTTACGTAACGGCGTTATTTTTTCAGTAACGGGGTAATCTAACTAATTACTTTTTCCGCCGTTACAACGCCGTTACCGTTACTGACGGTCAAAAGCGGTGCGTTACTTACTCTGAATGAATTGAAGAAACTACCAGCCGTGTCGAGTCGACTCTCTGCTCTGTTGATTTGTCATCCAAGACTTGGGGTGCGTTCAGGTTCGAGAATAGCGCACGTACTTCTGACTCCAAGCTGTTTGTCCCTGCTCATTCAATTAGACAATGCTCTCCAAAGTTTGGTAACGTTTCTGTGTTTGCTACACCTGATGCTAGCCTCGTTCCCCTCTCCCACTGTCAGCCAGCAATACTGCTTCCATCTTGAGGACGGCAGGCGATTTGAAGGTGACGTGAATTGTCGGGAAACGAGCCTACCTAAATGCGGCCCCTCGAGAGATGCGATGGAAGTGATTGTAATTGGCTGAGGGTTAGATTCATGTGTCGTGGTAAGCCAATCAGAGCCGGTGATTTCACAAGCAAACCGGAACAGCGCGTGCGGCAAACACACATACACAAAACAGATGCACAGGGTCGGGATGGCAGAGCATTCAGAAGAAAAATTGTCCTTTAAGAGGTGGAGATTCATTCATTCATTCATTTTCCATGCCGCTTTTTCCTCACGAGGGTCACGGAGGTGCTGGAGCCTATCCCAGCTAAGTACGGGCAGTAGGCAGGGGAAACCCTGAACTGGTAGAGGTGGAGATATTGACACTATTTCAAGTTCGTCGAAATTAAAGGAAAGAACCTGCATTTATGTCCTGGGGCAAAGCTTTTGTCGACATCCGTGGTAAGTAATTCAAATCTGCTGAAGCACCTAACAAGTTAACTACCTGTCTGTTCTTCTCTATTCCACTGACTCGAATACTGCTCAGAAAATTTCAAATTCTTTGACATACAACAAGTTCTTTTTAAAGTAACGGAAATAGTTACTTTCCCTGGTAACTAGTTACTTTTACTATAGAGTAATTCAGTTACTAACTCAGTTACTTTTTGGAAGAAGTAGTGAGTAATGTAACTAATTACTTTTTTAAAGTAACGTGCCCAACACTGGTGTTAATATAGTTCAGATATGTTAATCGTTAAGTATGTTTATGTATGACTGCAGATGTGTTCGTAATGGCGAGCGGACGTCGAGTGAATGCTAGTGGTGTCTAAAATGCAGAAGTTAAATTTTTTGTCACAAAAACTTTGTTTTTTAATATGATTATACAAGAATTTGCATTTTAGAGCGAATAAGAAATGAGCCGTATGTGTGCAGCAATGCGAGACGGACATTGTTTTTCTTCTTGTTTTAGATGTACAAGAAAAACGGAAATAAAATGTAATGTGTAGCAACAGACTGAAGCATTTAATCTCTGTCTGCACCACATTACAGATGCATAGCTATTATTTCAACCGATTGTCACACGAATCATCGGACTTTTCAGACGTTCTCCACTGCCGCACCTGTCTTGAATGCCGCCTGATCGCTGGCTTGCCAATGGAAAAAATGTGAGCACCCCTTGCTCTTTTTAACGCTTCCCCTGTGGCCCTTACGCCCACCAGGTTTTCCCCAAGGTCCTAGCGCCCTTCCAATTAGATAACAAAAGTATTTTTTTTTTTTTTTTGTTAATACTTGAAGATTTGTCTGAGAGCCAGATGCAGCAGTCAAAAGAGCCATATCTGGCTCGCGAGCTATAGGTTGCCAACCCCTGAGTTAGACAGTGCCTACGAGAAAAGGTGCCATCTCCTTCAGAATGTATTTCTAATCCCAAAAAAGAGGTGAGGTTCGAGCACGTTAGGTTCTCATGAGATGATTAATGGGCGATGATCTGCCACAACCCTGACCTGCGTGCCGTCTGAGTTGCGCTAAACTGCGAGGGCCCGTTCAGTCCTGCTTGCAGGCCTAGTGGTGCTTGTTGTTAACACTTACAGTGCCCTCCATAATTATTGGCATCCCTGGTTAAGATGTGTTTTTTTAGCTTCTAATATTTTTTTTAATTCAAATAATATGGGACCTTAATGAAAAAAAAGAGAAAAATCCAACCTTCAATACAAGTGCATTTATTCAGTGGGGAAAAAAATCCACATAAAGAAAGAATTATTTGACATCAAATAATGTGTGTCACAATTATGAGCACCCCTGGTGTTAATACTTTGTACAACCCCCTTTTGCCAACAAAACAAGGTCTGGGGACTGAGATGGCCATGGGAGGAGCTTGATTTTGTGTCTGGTGAAGCATTTCTGTGTAGATTTGGCCATATGTTTAGGGTCATTGTCTTGCTGAAAGACCCAACGACGACCCATCTTCAGCTTTCGGGCAGAGGGCAACAGATTTTGATTTCAAATGTCCTGGTATTTCAAAGCATTCATGATGCCATGCACCCTAACAAGGTTCCCAGGGCCTTTGGAAGCGAAACAGCCCCATAGCATCACTGACCCACCCCCATACTTCACAGTGGGTATGAGGTGCTTTTCAGCATGCACATCTTTCGTGGCACGCCAGACCCACTTAGAGTGTTTGTTGCCAAAAAGCTCAATCTTGGTCTCATCTGACCAAAGCACATGGTCCCAGGCTTCAACTGGGACTTTGCTGTTTTGTTGGCAAAAGGGGGGTTGTAGAAAGTATTAACACCAGGGGTGCTAATAATTGTGACACACATTATTTGATGTCAAATAATTATTTCTTTGTGGGATTTTTCCCCCACTGAATAAATGCACTTGTATTGAAGGTTGAATTTTTCTCTTTTTTTCCATTAAGGTCCCATATTATTTGAATTAAAAAAATATATATATTAGAAGCTAAAAAACACATCTTAACCAGGGGTGCCAATCAGGCCCGGAGTGACTAATCGGGAGCTTCTGGACGATTCCAGAAGGGCCGGCCGGCCAGATGGGCCGGTCCGGGTTTTATTAAAAAAAAAAAAAAAAAAAAAAAAATACACTGTTATCATTTTTTGTTTGGTATTTATTTGTGACAGTGTCACTAAGTATAACTTACATTCTGTTACCGCTGTCCCTGTGGGCCGTCTTAAAAAAAAAAAAAAAAAAAAAAAAAAAAAGTATTTTTTTTTCCAGACTCATCCTCACGTGTGCAGACGAAAAATACAGCATGCAGCTCCGCCCCCTAATTGTAGTCTGTATTGAGCCAAATTAGCTGCTAATTCGGTGCTCGGATGGATAAAAAGAGCAAGGGTGGCGCTGAAAAATAAGAATTAAAAAGAGAAAAGCACTCGTGAAAGAATCGGCAAAATGCGCAAAAATAGCTATTTTTTTTCATGCAGCGACCTTGCTGCCTCAAACTACAGAGGATTACAACGAAAGTGGTAAGGCCAGATGGCGAATAAAATGCAACTTGCACCGTGTGATACGACAATATGTAATTGTGGAAACTTTGGCTTCTTGTAGCACCTCACAAGGGATATGTAGCAGCAAGCATTAGCCATAATGAACACACCACAGGTGCAGAGCTGGAAGGTAGGATTGCCATGTCGTTCAGCGAGTTAACATTAGAATTAATGTAATCATTTACGTGGCGTTTTTAAAGTGGAAATGGAAAATGGATAATAGTATCATTAGAAGTTGTTACAATGTGCAATACGTATTCTTTATTTTTCATATTGTTATGTTGCTATGTTTGTTTTATCTGTAAGCACTCATTTTGTTAATATTTGATGTTGCAGAAAAGGTCTTATTGATTCATTTATTTTAGGGCTGTCAAAATTATCGGGTTAACGGGCGGTAATTAATTTTTTAAATGAATCACGTTAAAATATTTGACGCAATTAACGCACATGCCCTGCTCAGACAGATTTAAATGACAGTACAATGACATGCCCACTTGTTAATTGTGTTTTATGGAGTTTTGCCGCCCTCTGCTGGCGCTTGGGTGTGACTGATTTTATAGGATTCAGCACCCATGAGCATTGTGTAAGTAATTATTGACATCAACAATGGCGGGCTACTAGTTTATTTTTTGATTGAAAATTTTACAAATTTTATTAAAACGAAAACATTAAGAGGGGTTTTAATATAAAATTTCTATAACTTGTACTAACATTTATCTTTTAAGAACTACAAGTCTTTCTATCCATGGATGGCTTTAACAGAATGTTCATAATGTTAATGCCATCTTGTTGATTTATTGTTATAATAAACAAATACAGTCCTTATGTACCTTATGTTGAATGTTTATATCCATCTTGTGTCTTATCTTTCCATTCCAACAATAATTTACAGAAAAATATGGCATATTTTATAGATGGTTTGAATTGCGATTAATTACGATTAATTTTTAAGCTGTAATTAACTTGATCAAAAATTTTAATCGTTTGACTGGCCTAATTTATTTTTCAAATGTATCATTTAATATAGTTTTTTTTTTTTTAATCCATTTTTAAATTTGTTCAAAATATGTTGTGTTGCACTTGTTAAAATAGAGCCACCTTGTTAAACAACCATTACCTGCACTGAATTGGAATACACAGAATTACAGTACACGGCTTTAGAGAACACTGAACTTAACACGTGTATGCATAATGACATAATTTTAAATGAGTGGGCCGGTCTGAGGCATGAAATTCCAGGGCCGAAAATGAGTCCCACTCCGGCCCTTGTGCCAATAATTATGGAGGGAACTGTATGTAAATTTGACGCAAGTAGATTGTTTTCCATGAAGAAATACTCCTCAATATCAATTTGAATTTTCTTTTATTGACACAGATGAGGGAACCCTGAAGCACAAGAAGCACAGATACTTAGCCACAGCATAGTAACATTAAATACAATACTAAATACAAGAAAGCCGAGCAAGTGTTTACAAGACTGACAACATATATCTCCCTATTTATATATAAGACAAACTACAACAACAGACACGTAGTAAACACTAAAAGAAGATAGACTTACAGAAATATGTGCGGCACACGATAAATGCAATACAACAGCATAAATGTCTCATGCAACAGCTAAACATAAATAGATTCACACTCCGGGTGTTTTCAGAGATGCTTGACTGTGCCTCTCTTTCTCTTTTGTGGAACTACAATAATAAAAAGATGTACAATGAGCAACAATGTTGCAAACAACAAAAGAGGCCATTTATATACGTAAACACAATTGGCTTGTATGAAATAATGCTTACCAAAATTTTCGCACTATAAGACCCACCTGACTATAAGCCACCACCCATCAAATTTGGCACGAAAATGGCATTTGTTCATAGATAAGCCGCACTGGACAATAATGGGATATCTACACCATAAGAAATTATCTCACTTTGAATGGATGTGAAAGATCCAAGCTGGACATAAATGGAGTTAGTAACATAATTTGCCGGATGACACTTAATGAAATAAGCATCCAATAATGCCCATGATAGTGTTATGTCATAATTATGAAGGTCTTATACTAGTCTTATGAGGCCACTGTGAAATAAAGTGTTACCTATTAACCTAAATAAATCAACAAATAAGCCACACTGGACTATAAACCTCAGGATTCAAAATTAAAGAAAAAAGCAGCAGCTTATAGTCTGAAAATTACGGTAATTAGAAGTATAAAACACATTCTGCCTCTAACATGCAACGTAAAGACAATATGTATATAGTGTATTTCTTAATTTGATGACAAAATACTTAGACGTTGCTTAAACAAACACAAACGCCAAAGCAGCACCTTCTGAAATTACAACAACATTTTCTCACATTTAGCGCCACACAGTGTTTAAAACGTGGTGTGAAATTTTTAGAGTCACTTTTTTGTTGTTGCACATTTACGACATTATTTAGCAGCCTATATATTCATTTTTAAATAAGAAGTTTTGGACCTGAATGTTTAAATCCAGATCAAAATATTTCATTTAAATATTAAGGTTATATCTTATATCCTAAATGCTAAATCTGGAAACGGTTGGAACTAAATATTTAGCTTAATATGCAAATTCACATGACTGGAGACTGGAAGTAACAAAATAAAAGCTGGAGCACACAAAATACTCTTTAAATAGTTTCTCCTAAATATGTATTTTACTTATATATTGTTATTATCACAATGACTCATGTCCAAGAGCAGACTGCCACCGTTGAGTAGGTTTTATTCATTTTCAAGCAACGTAAACATACAGCCTGGGCTGCTCCACCAGCTTTTATTTTGTTACTACCACTACCGGTCTCCAGTCATGTGAATTTGCATATTAAGCTAAATATTTAGTTCCGAACATTTCCTGATTTAACATTTAGGATATAAAAATAAGATTTAAATTAAATATTTATTTCTGTATTTTAAAAATCAGGTCCGAAACTTTTTATTTAAAAATAAATATCTAATTTGCTAAATAATGTTGTAAATGTGAAGAAAAAAAACAACACAAAACAAACAAAAAAAAAAGTGACTACAAACGGTGCCCCATACGTAGCTACAATTGAGCACAATGAATAACATTTAAAGAAGTTCCGTTTGAATTCTTCTTCTCTTTTATGAAACGATAAATAAAATGGCTACTAGATGGCGAGCTTCCCCAAGCTATAAAGACTTAATTGAGAATAAACATAACACAACTTCTAATTCTCCCCCTGCTCGTAGGAGTAACATTAATAAAGACAGGCGCTGCCCCCAAGCGGCTGGCGGCATTGTCTTCATTCCTTTTGGGGATGCCTGTGTGGCAGCCAGGCAGGTTGTTTTTTGCATGGGGCTTGCCAGTCGCCATCATATTTTCAGGATCAAAGCACCGGTCCGGCGCCGAATCTCTTACCGAAACGCATTATAAAGGTGTTACGTTCAAAGTTCAAAATGAGAGTGAGAGAAAAAAAAAAAAGACTTATAAAATTCTAATCATACATTGTAAATTTGAAAATTGCAATGAGCAGTATCAAAAACAAATAAACCATATCTAAACCCCATAATATTATCGTTTCATCAAATTGCAATACAAATTTTACCAGCATAATTATTTCCACTTGGGGAAATGCCAATATTTGCTTCTGCTCCAAAATTTTTCAGTTCCCTCTTTTGTAATTCATCAAAAAAAAAATGTCGTGGGGCCCATCATTACAAAATTGGCCACTAATTCCCACTATAATTTCGTAACAACAAAATTGACATAAATTAGAATTATATCTTCATTCCAAATTCTGAAATTGATGAAAATGTCTTTTTACTATTTGGGTCACAGCTGAACTCAAAGATAGCCATTACTTTTTCACTGTCCCCTTTAAAATAATTTGTCAAGACTATCATTTATATTATATAAACCTATTTCAATCTCCGGTTAAAGCCCACAGTTATTAGTTTCCGGGAGAGGACCGGATTGCCGACATTTGGTGAACAGGCAAATGTGACATTCTTCTCCCACTCCCTTCTCCTGCTAAATATCCACCCCGCCCCCCAGTTTTATTTAGTATAGACCTCCTTCTTTTATAGCTCAAATTTTTTTCTTCACAATAATCATGAATCAGTAAGTCAAATATTTAAACAGTTTACCTATGAGCTCTTGGATGATTCAATTCATTATCGTTAAAGCCGACTGAAACATTATTATCATTGTCTTATCATGAGATTATAGACGCTTGTTTCCCTCTGAAGAGAGGAACACCGGGAGCCGTGGGCTTCAGTTCGCGCCGGCGTCTTGCGTTACAGGTGGCGACGATGGACTGGCAAGCCGAGGTATAGGCTCACTCCCGTTTTCAGCTGTCTCCGTCGCCCCGCAGCAGAAGGGCGCCTGCCGCTGAGTTGCATGTGCTTCGCCTCCATCAAGGCTCGATCCTGCATGGACGCCGAGACAAGCGAGGAGTCGATGATGCCCTCCACCAAGGAAGTGGTCGGACTGCTCCTCGCAGACGGCCTCGGTCCCCGGTGCTCCCTGCCGCTCCTTGGCTTGCTCCCCATCTCGTTCCCGCTCACGTTCCCGCAGACGAATATCGAGATGAACGGCCAAAGCGATCAGTTCCTCCAGAAAGGACGAATCATCCAACAGGCGGCTGCCTGCCACCTTACCGCTGACCGGATGATCAAAAACCCGGACGAACTCTGCTCTAAAAGACTCAAACGAAGAACGTATTTCGGGTCTAGAATTGCTTACCACCATGGCCCATGTAGCGGCTTTCCCGGCAAGGAGACTCATCACGTACGCCACTCGGGATCTCTCGTTGGCGTACGTAAGGGGTTGTAGATCAAAAATTAGGGAGCACTGGTGCA
Source organism: Corythoichthys intestinalis (assembly GCF_030265065.1). Classification (NCBI taxonomy): domain Eukaryota; kingdom Metazoa; phylum Chordata; class Actinopteri; order Syngnathiformes; family Syngnathidae; genus Corythoichthys; species Corythoichthys intestinalis. The sequence goes on from NC_080400.1 coordinate 6,012,303, forward strand.
AAAATTGTCGGCAAGCGCCGGGCTCGCCTTCATAACGGTGGGGATGCGGCAAATTTGGCTCTCGAAAAGATGCCGGCATGCTCATCGCCGATGGGGCAGACTCATCGGGTCCAGCAGCAGCCACACCGACACAATTTGCAGGTGATGTCCATTGCTTAACTGTAGTAGTTAACAAACCAATAATTTCCACTAGTTCGCGAATTGTCTGATCATGTTTGCTGATCATTCGAACAAGAGCAGTAATGTCCTGAAGAATGCCCTGTGAATCAGTGGGATCCATGTAGTCGGATGGTTCTGTGATAAGTCTCAATCACAGACTCAAGAGACCAGGAATAGCAGCAGGTTTGTCTTTACTAAAAAGGACAACCAAGGGAGCAAAGTACAACTAGTGGAGCACGTCAAAAAAGTTCGCGAGTATAACAAAGTATACCTATGGGAGCACAAAAAAATCAAAATGATCAAACTACGATACAACCGTAGAAAACGTCGGGAAGATGAGGGCACACACAGCAGTAAACACGGCACTTGTCCGACACAGCTTACAGACACAGCCATCCTTAAATACAGTGCGCTCCTCATTCAACAAAGGCGCATAGGAGGACTCCACCCATCCATCTCACTCAGAATGGAAATGGAAAAAAAACCAGCTGAGAACACAGCTAATGGCACTCGTCAGCAGCTATTTGTATCTCTTTTGAAAAGCTCTTCGGATCGGGAGCGTTGACAACGCATACAGAACACTTGAACTCGTTCACATGGACACTTTTTGTCTGCGCCTTGAAAATTAAAGGAGCCTTATTGTAAAGAGCTACATGGGTTTCTGGATTTCTCGACCTAAAAATGCCTTGCTTCACTAATAATGTGGATCTCAAGAGTTGACAAAGCAAACACAACTCTTGAAATGAACTGTACATTTTTTGTCGGCTCTTTGCAAATGGAATAACGAAGGAATAACACCTGCTTATGGAACAGATGAGCAGTCCATTAATCACATTTACAAAGTGAGGCAAATACAGTGCCCTCCATAATTATTGGCACCCCTGGAAAAGATGTATTTTTTAGCTTCTAATAATTTTTTTAAAAATTCAAATAATATGGGACCTTAATGGAAAAAACAGAGAAAAATCCAACCTTCAATACAGGTGCATTCGTTCAGTGTGGGGAAAAATCCCACATAAAGAAAAAAATTATTTGACATCAAATAATGTGTCACAATTATTAGCACCCCTGGTGTTAATACTTTGTACAACCCCCTTTTGCCAACAAAACAAGGTCAGGGGACTGAGATGGCCATGGGAGGAGCTTGAATTTGTGTCTGGTGAACCATTTCTGTGTAGATTTGGCCATATGTTTAGGGTCATTGTCTTGCTGAAAGACCCAGTGACGACCCATCTTCAGCTTTCGGGCAGAGGGCAACAGATTTTGATTTCAAATGTCCTGGTATTTCAAAGCATTCATGATGCCATGCATCCTAACAAGGTTCCCAGGGCCTTTGGAAGCGAAAAAGCCCCGCAGCATCACGGACCCACCCCCATACTTCACATTGGGTATGAGGTGCTTTTCAGCATGGGCATCTTTCGTGGCACACCAGACCCACTAAGAGTGTTTGTTGCCAAAAAGCTCAATCTTGGTCTCATCTGACCAAAGCACACGGTCCCAGTTGAAGCCTGGGACAGTGTGTATTTTTGTGTGAGAAAAAGACACACAAAAAACCACATCTTTTTTAGGGGTGCCAATAATTATGGAGGGCACCGTATGTACTGTAAACAATATGCTCTAATGCGTCTCCTATTCGAATTATCATGTTTGAATGAAAAACTTTCACATCTAAACTTTTGTTACTCAAGAAACAAACAAAGATTTTCTTCCATGGCGTGAAGAAATAAAACAAATCTAAACTTGTTTTGGACTCTGCTGTAGCCTTTTTCTATATGTTAAATGGGGAAATATGTTGTTGAAAGCAAAACAAGCAATTTCAACTCTTTAAAAATGAATATATTTGGTCATAAAAAAAAATTACCCCCATATAAAGACCTAGCGCCCACAAACAGTGTACATTGTGATCATTTTTTTCGTCATGTTAGCAAACTTATTGACATTTGCTGCACAACCATTATTTTCATTTTTTTATAGATCAATACAATTCTAAAAATATTCACATGAACAAAACAATTTCAATTAAAAATAAATACACTCTGCTTATAGCGTCTAACAACAACTTACATTGGTATGAAGTATCGGAACCTTTTGGAATTTCTCACATTTCTGCATAAATCACCATCAAATGTGATCTGATCTTTGTCAAAATCACACAGATGAAAAAACAGCGCCTGCTTTAACTAAAACCACCCAAACATTTTTAGGTTTTCACATAAGCGGATTTTAAGGGGCCCCCTGCCTCGGTGGCCGAAAAGTGTCATTGCATGTAATTGACTTTCCTATATATATGTAAAAGTTCTAAAGCAATAAAATAAACAACAAAAATGAACAAAAAAAGATTTTTATAATGGGTCAAAATGATTTTTTTAGACTGTCATTTGCTTTGCATATATACATATTGTTTTTAATTAGGGGAGGGCTATTTTAATTTTCAAATGATTTTTTTTTCTTTGTTTGACAATATAAATACATCTTTTTTATTAAAGCAACTTTTTGGGGGATTGAATGATTTAGACACAAATGTCCCACAAAAAGGATTGCTAAAATCGAAAAACAAAATTTAGTGAAAAATGCAAATATTTGAGTCTCAAATATTTTTTCGCATTCAAAAACTTTTTTTCTATGATTGAAATGTTTCTTTTTTTGATTTTTTGTTGTTGTTGAAAATACATATTTTTTGATTGAATAATAAAGACACAAATGTCCTAGCCAAAATGTGGACCAGACGCAAAACAACATTACTTCAATCAAAATAGTTGCTTCAACCCAAAAAAAAAAAAAAAAAAAAAAACTTCAATCAAAAAAAAGAAAAAAAAGAAAAATAGCTTTCATAGCTTTATTTTTGCCTTCAAACACATTTTCTTTTAAGTGACTTTTTTTAATTGAAAATATATATTTTGCTAGAACTTTTTTTTTCTTGATTAAAGCAACTTTTTTTGGGATCGAATAACGACGACACAAATCTACCGCCATATGGCTCTGCCCAGATGATACAATTTTGACTGGGGTAACTACATTGGCACGACACTGGCGGGCACACAATATTCAATGGATGACCTTCTTTGCGAAAAGTTTAGCTGTCCTAAGCAGCCTGATCTAGAATTCCCCTCATGAATGATGGGAAACAAAAAAACGCTCATTTTCAACTTATTGTTATAAGCATTCTTGTAAGTTAATTTTATTACTGACACTGTGTTTTGGGGTCATCAACATGTTGTGCCCCCCTGCCCCAAAAGCCAAACTCCGCCTATGGCTTTTCATATTTCAATGAGGGTAGTAAGCAAACAATGACAGAAAGGGGAAAATAAGTAAGTGAACTATCACATTTAATATTTTGTGGCCCCCACTTTGGAAGCAATAACTTTAACCAGACGCTTCCTGTAGCTGCAGATCAGTCCGGGACATCGATCAGGACTAATCTTGGCCTATTCTTCTCTACAAAACTGCTGTATTTCAGTCAGATTCCTGGGATGTGTTGAATGAGTTGGTGTCTTTAGGTCATGTCACAGCACCTCAATGGGGTTCAAGTCTGGACTTTGACTTGGCCACTCCAGAACGTTAAAGGAACCTTTTTAAATTACCTATTAAATGATTAATCCTCAAGGTTCCAGTCGTGTTAGTTTTCGTTAAAGGACTCCAATTAGTGTTGTATCGGTCGCGAACGATTCGTTCTTTTTGAACGAATTGTTTTGGTGAACGAGACCGAACTAATCACCATCTGCACTGATTATGAAAGTGGTGCTTGTTCGCTGCGTGGGAGGGCGTTGAGCAAGCCGCAGCGTCTTCTGACATCGCACACGACCAATCAGACGCCAGCCTCATCGCGGGCAGGGGAGGGAGCGGAAACAGAATCAGGGCGTCTGTCACTCACGTCCACGTGGCCAATAGACAGCCAGCGTGCAGGCAGAGGGGCAAGACTGAGTTTTGTCACTTCCCGTTCAGTGACTCGGTCCTCCGGTTCCTGACCTAGCTTGCTGCTAACTTGATTTTCCAGTAATGACTATGCGGTGAACGAATCAGAAAATGAAAGGAAATGACTTTGTCACATATTTGTTAACATGGAGCCTATCAAATGCTGCTCAAACAGACAAAAACACCACACAAATCTAGCGAGCATGGTTTAGAGTAGTACTTTTCTCAACAAACTCGTGACTGCCGATGATGACATACTATCAAATTTACAGTAATTTAAAACACAGGTAGCTACGAGGCAAGCAAAAGCTGAGCTGCGGTCGCGTGACGGCAGTGAAGCGGGCAGAGAACTGTCACTATACGGAGGCTTCATGGCAGCGATATTTACCTCATATGTGCACAGAAAAAAATATTTAGTATGATCACCATAATACTGATTTGCAATTAAACTGTATATACATGTCAATTTTTTCCCGAGTGTTTTATTTTTTTTCGTGTCAGCGTGTCGGGTGTTGGTTGGTTCGACAATTTTCGATTATGTCAATCCGTCCATCATGTGCTACTCAAGCGCCCAAAAACAACACACGCGGACACGGGAGATGTCGCAATATGTCTACATTTGTCTTAACAGAATAATGAGAGTAAAAAGGCGACATCGTAAAGAGCTAACAATTATTTCTCATCAGCATTTGACGATCTGAGATGCGGGGACGACAGGGGAGCTGACCGGATTATTTTATTTATTAATACCAGTGCAAAAAAACAATATGATCACCATAATACTGATTTGCAATGAAACTGTATATACATGTCAATTTTTTCCCGAGTGTTTTATTTTTTATTTTTTTTCGTGTCAGGTGTTGGTTGGTTTGACAAATTATGTCAATCCGTCCATCATGTGCTACTCAAGCGCCCAAAAACAAAGCACGCGGACACGGGAGATGTCGCAATATTTCTACATTTTTCCTCACAGACTAATGAGAGTAGAAAGGCGACATCGTAAAGAGCAAACAATTATTTCTCGTCAGCATTTGACGATCTGAGATGCGGGGACGACAGGGGAGCTGACAGGATGATTTTATTTATTAATACCAGTGCAAAAATTCAACACGATCATCTTGATACTAAAAAACAAAAATACAACAGAGCAAGATGTAAATATGATGTGTTGGTCGTTCCATATTCAGAAATTAAACTTTGGATGTATTTTTATTTTCGTGACAGCAAGCATGCTGTATATGTGATTGTATATGTGATCAAGAACCTGCTAAAGAAAGTCCGTGCGCCCCCGCCCCCTTCTCCCCTCACAAAAGGAAAATGTTTAACCGTGTCCTAAATCGAAATGCAAGCACGAGCCATGACTTTGAGCCCATAGAACTAGGACAGACGACGCGGAAGTTCTCCCTCGCTTTTGCAGCAGCAGGAGGGAGACAAGGCTGTCTGTGAAAGCAGAATGATACCGCCTGTCACTCATTTCTGAAACTACGACGAGCGGTGCCTGTGTGCAAGAGAGGGAGGGACCAAGCAATGTCACTTCCCGTTCAGTTATACTGCGAAGTGGTCTTTGGTGATTCGTTCGGCAACGTCACTTCCCGTTCAGTAACCGAACGATTCGTTTGGGCGGGGAGGGAGATGAGTGGGGCGAACGATTCGTTGAACGATTTGTTTGAACGAATCTTTTTACTGAACGAACCGGAATGGATTCGTTTACTCAAGTGAACGACAGATCCCGTCACTAACTCCAATAACGACATGTTCAAAGTCAACAATTTATTGCCCTAAGTTTTTGACAGAGGAGTTCTAAACAGCATGCTGGGTCAATGAACTACTCCTGGTCCTAGCCCAAAAAAGATCGGAGTAGACTGACCAAGCCTTTCTGGCTTGGCCGGTATTTTATGGATGAAGAACTGAGGATGTGAGTTCTTGTGATTGGTTGAATGTCCATGGAATTCCTGTCCCTTGATGCCAAATGGGGAGATGGTTATTCTCGATGTCAGCTGTTGGCTTCGCCAGAATAGGTGCCCCTACATGTCCTCTGGTCCTCGGAAATGTGCCCTTTGCTCCCTTCTTCTTCTATAGACCTCTCCGAGGTGGGCCAACTCCAGATGGCATGTTGTCTTTTGATGCCTTCACTTCTCAGGTGTCAATCACTGGTCCGAAGCGGTATGTTATCGGGCCCACCTGCTTACAGAAACAGTCTCAACTTTCTTATAGCAAATGCATTTTTACTGTTCCATTCTTTTTAAATGTTAACACCCTTTATTAAATATCACTTTCCTTCAATCCTCCTGTCGATCTGTAAGTATTAGAGATCGCTAACAACAATTAAGATAAATGAAAGTGCCTATAATATAAAAATATAAAAACACAAAAAAAATCTAGAATGCAGACCACAACGCAAAGTAAGGATACTGTCCCATCCCCATGGAGACAAGGGTCAGCTCCACCATAACCTCAGGATTCAGACGTTCAAGTTAACATTGGCCCAATGGATCCTCTCTCACCATGGTCTCCTGGAGAAACCTAATAAAACTCCTAAGCCAAAGATACCACAGCCACATACAAGCACCGAAATACCTACTTAACACCCCCAACACAGAATTTTAATTAACAGATATGACTTGCAATCCTTTCATGGTTCCGGTGACCATCCTATCCCTAGCCGTGTTGTTAAAACTGTTAATATTAGAACAATTTAATACGAGTACGTGCACCCCGTTGCAACTAACAGGCAGTCGAGGGTACTCTATATTGACATGCCATGCAGGAAATAGTCGGAAATCGTTCATGAACCTAAATGCTAATATGGAGGCAAAATAAATCTGACTTCGACAATTATAACAATAATAAATACAGTCAAAATGTTAGTTTCGGATAACCAATGGAAAAAACTAACTTAGGACTGCAACTAATGATTATTTAATAATCAATTAATCGGATCAGGGGTCGCGTTAACCGAATATTTTCCGTCGTTGACCGATTTTTTAAAACGGTGACGGAAAAAACTGAAGTCCATCTGTAATTTTGACAGGTTGCAATTCACACCCCAGACCACAGGGTGGCGAGTGAGCATATTAATTAGCTATTGTGTCTCTTGATTTATGCATGACGTCGTTGGCCTTACTCGGAAAAATGTCAAGGCAACAGAGTGTCCGAAGTTTCTTCAAAAAGCCCCAAAACGACGATGGTGTTGATAAAAGAGGTGAAAAAAGAGGGACTGCACAAGCGGGCACGCAATTCAAGTCCATGCGCACCAGGAGGAAAGTGTGAGACTGCGTTTAGGCCACAGCAGGTGAACTGTTAATTTCATTGTTCCATATGTAGCCTACCTAATGGGGCCACAGTCAGCTGTTTTTGTCACTGCGGAGAAAAAGTTACATATTCATCTGCTTGATGTGTGATGGCACGGTGTGGATTCTCTGTTAAGCTTGTTCGGACAGAATATTAATTTAAAAAGAATGAAAACTAAATACTATTGAATATGTTGAACGGGTATGCAATGTTAAGAGTCTTGTTAGCTCGAATTGCTGTGTCCAGCCGCTGTAGCTCTGCTGCTCTCTGTGAACTCTCTATTCAAGCCGGAACGCGCGCGGCTCTTAAGTGTCTGTCACGTGACTGTGTCGTAGCCGGTAACGCGCTCGGCCAAATGGACACACAAGTACGGAAGGTGAATTATGCCAAACAAAGGGTAGCCACAATGTCATTATCATCATTTTAAAAATTTAAGTGACGGGTAAAAATAGATTATGACCGGATTTTTATGACCCTGTCAGTCAAAATGACAGCGAAAAAGTCTAGCACAACCTCTGAATCGGATAAATGTCAATTTCTTAATTAATCACAATTTAACTTGAAGTTGAATTGGGCATATTATGAGTGACAATGAAAAAAGGAATAACTATTTCCTTGCAAAATACTTTATTACAGCATCCTGACTTAACTGTAGTCTACGATTGTACCGTTTTAAGTGCATAAAACTTGTTCCAAGTAGTCAGTAAAGGTCCTGTGTAGAAAACCTTAAAACAATTTCTCAGTACACAAATAAGAAGTAGTCCTGTTCTTTCAAATAGGAATGTGCTGCTGTTTGACATACAGTGCCTTGCAAAAGTATTCGGCCCCCTTGAATCTTGCAACCTTTCGCCACATTTCAGGCTTCAAACATAAAGATATGAAATTTAATTTTTTTATCAAGAATCAACAACAAGTGGTACACAATCGTGAAGTGGAACAACATTTATTGGATAATTTAAACTTTTTTAACAAATAAAAAACTGAAAAGGGGGGCGTGCAATATTATTCGGCCCCTTTACTTTCAGTGCAGCAAACTCACTCCAGAAGTTCAGTGAGGATCTCTGAATGATCCAATGTTGTCCTAAATGACCGATGATGATAAATAGAATCCACCTGTGTGTAATCAAGTCTCAGTATAAATGCACCTGTTCTGTGATAGTCTCAGGGTTCTGTTTAAAGTGCAGAGAGCATTATGAAAACCAAGGAACACACCAGGCAGGTCCGAGATACTGTTGTGGAGAAGTTTAAAGCCGGATTTGGATACAAAAAGATTTCCCAAGCTTTAAACATCTCAAGGAGCACTGTGCAAGCCATCATATTGAAATGGAAGGAGCATCAGACCACTGCAAATCTACCAAGACCCGGCCGTCCTTCCAAACTTTCTTCTCAAACAAGGAGAAAACGGATTTTTATTTGTTAAAAAAGTTTAAATTATCCAATAAATTTTGTTCCACTTCACGATTGTGTCCCACTTGTTGTTGATTCGTGACAAAAAATTAAAATTTTTATATCTTTATGTTTGAAGCCTGAAATGTGGTGAAAGGTTGCAAGGTTCAAGGGGGCCGAATACTTTTGCAAGGCACTGTATTATATCCTATGGGCAAAGCGTTTGAGACAACCTTGTTGTGATATAAGGCTATACAAATAAAATTGAATTGAATAAAAATGAATCGGCGAGCTTGATCAAAAAATACAATAAATACAAAGCAAATCCAATTACAAAGCGCACTCTCTTTTATGACAATTTACAGTTCGAATGGGAGCTCGTGTAGAAAGGAGACTAAGGCTGTTATGGATTATTACGGAAATAATAAATCAATGCCATTTATCTGTATGGTTTCTTCATAAAACAGAAATGAGACCACTTTACTATCTAACAATAACTCAAGTGTAATTTTGCTTCTCCAAAACACAATACAACCGGACCCTTAAATCACTAATAACCAAAATCACTAACTATTTTACTGCTCCATGCTAAGCAGCAACGTCTCGTCAACAATGAACACAAACAATACAAAAGGCTTCATTTATACTCACCTCTGACAGAGGCACACTGGATGTAACCACATACTGTACAAGACAATTTACCTCTCGACACTTCGGACATCCCAGACGTTGTTTGATCATTTTGGTCTGTCAGCCAAAGTTTCTCTAGCCCGAAATAAGTTCCTGAAACTAAAATCAGAACGATCACCAGAGTCATGATGACAGCAGTTTTCGGCCAAACATATTTGACCCCTTTTTTGTTAGTTTACTCCCTATACAACAGAAAAAGAAGAAAAAAAAAACGCCACAGAAACAAATCAACGATTATAAAATCTAGCGAACAATAACCCCAAAACGAGTAAGATAAGAGTGGCAAAAAGTTACTGAACCGAAAATGAAAGGCCAGAAACAGGCACTGGGCGAGTCTGTGACACATGGTACCTGTCCTCCGTCCAGAGAGGCGGACAGCATGAGACGTCCTCAAGGGCGGGATCTGAAACACATAGTGATGACACGAGAAGACAACTGCTCCTAGTAGGGCTTGTAGCCCCTGGGCGGTTCCACGTCCGGCTGGAGCAAAGCCGAGGCTGGACCAGGCATCAGGCGACCAGTCAGGAGTTCAAAAATTGTGAACCCTGTCCGGCAGTTAACAACTTGCCTGATGGAAAACATAACAAGAGGCAGGGCTTGGAGCCAAATAAGCTCTGTGTGTGCACACATTTTCACCAAGCGCTGTTTGATGATGCGATTCATTCACTCCACACGAGTTTGAGATTGAGGATGATATATGGAACCAAATATGTGCCTGAGTCCCAGCATGGATTTAACAGCAGCCAAAGAATTTAGCATTTTTGCTATAATCTGGCAAATCTATGTTTTTTATCTGCGACTAAATAGATGTTCATAATGTGCACTTTCCCTATCAAATAAATAAGAATTTGTCGTGAAATTCTTGCCATAACACAATCTGATTAATTCCAGGAACCCATAAATTCGAATATAGTAGTTAACTAATGCTCTGATGACGGGCAGAGCATCCAAATAGTTAGGCCCCATGCCACCCTGAAAATGTCAACTATCACCAACAGGTACACCGCAAATTTATAATATCCTAATCAGATAATTTCTCTAAAATCTAATCAAATAATTTTCTCTGACTTGTTTAGAGTGTTAAAAACCAGTTAGCAGATTAAAGCGTCAGATTATTCCATTTATTTTAAGTAAATATGACTATTTCTTCTTATTAAGCCCATATGTCTAAAAGTTTGTATATTTTCACCCAAATCAAGAAAAAATTGCTTACAATTATAGTCATTGAACAATATCCATTCTTGATTTAAAAACATATCTCTACCAAACTATAAACAAATATTTTTTCAAGATTAAACACGCTAATTCATTTCTTAAAATAAATTTGTCAAGATTATTTTCAGCTAGCTATTTTTACACTCACGGAAATTTGTGTAAAATTGGTTTGAAGATAGTTTCACTTATTTCTAGTAGACAAAACAAGGGAATTTAACTCATTTTAGGGAGATTGGTTTCGTTTGGACCTGCACCACCATGTACATAAAGTCCATTACCACCACTTCCTTAGTGCAACGGCCCATTCCAGTATCGTCAGTCCAGTCAGTAGTCATAGGAATCATTTATGCATATTTCTTGCTTAGGCCTTGCATAATTCCAGTCCATACAGCAAATTTAGGGATAAAGCTCTGGGATCAACCTCAGAGATCCAGAAAAGAGAGTAAAATTTTAACATTAGTCCATCGAGGATATGGCACAATGGAGGAAAATTGTGAAATACTCGGAGTGAGCACCTAATCGAAATCATGTCTTAGAAATGGCACCGATCATCTACACTGGAGTTTCTTCCTGGAAACCTTGAACCCCAAGTCACCAAGAAAGAGTAACAAGGTGTGGGTCGCTTTCAAACAGTTTTCAGTCGATTTTCTATCAAAATAGGACTGTTGAAGGCAGAGACCAATTCTTCCAAGACCCTGCCCTTTGGCAGCCTCTCGTACGTCTCTGTAATGTCTTTGGCTGCCTCCCGTTTACAGGGGTGCTGGGGCACATTGACAAAAGTATTCGGATCTACCTCAAATATGACATGAGTCACCGTGATGCATTCCAATGTCACCAGGTCCTTCGGACCACAGTGAGTCCGGCAGCAAGTTCAACAGCTGTTCGGCGTCCTCGTGGTCCGAAAGCTCACTGCGCTGAAAATGTATCAACCTCGTATGTTCCAACACCTCCACATCCACCACAGTGACCTGTATACAAAAACATTCAGTACTTGACGAATTGATGACATAGGGTAGTTGAACTCATGTCCAATCTGTTGCCAAACGGCATTGTCTCACCATGGGTCCCAGTTCTAAAGCTTCATGTCTTAGATCTAAATAGTAGTGAAGTGTGTGAACAAGAATTTTAACTCACCATGCAACATTCACTCTGTATGTTTGTCAAGGTGGTTGCTACCGCCACCCCTAGCTTGCTTATATAGATGTGTATGCAACTAAACGTCCAACTTTCACCCTAAATTTATTCAAAGGCTTATGGAAAGACCAAATCAGTGTCCCTGTCTTTAAAGTGTGAGATGTAAGGGATCGAACGGAGGGTCGCATGAGGCAAGAGAGTTGATTCAGAGCTACCACTTCAGGAAGGCCGAGTGGACGCCGCCTTCGTCCTTGTTTTCTGGTTGGAGTCAGAACCACTGAATGTCAGCTGTTGCTTGGGGTCATTCTTGTAGCACCATGTTCCAGTCCCATTTTAGAACAGTCCATTCTGGCCGCAAAAGATGGCTGTTCTCATTTAGGCGAGTATATCTCTGCCCAACAAGTTCACTTGAGTTCCACCCTTTTTCAAGACAAGCTGATGTTTGAGTCTCTGTCCAGCAATTTCAGTCTTTAATGGCGTGGAAATTGGCAGCACTAGCATGAGAATGTCCACATTGTCCACCTTCATGGGCTTAGGGGCTTTGTCTTGCCTTCCTCTCCAGGCCCTTATTGGTGGTTCGACCAGTTCTCGTCACAGTAGGCCATATGGCTATTGTTGTTGTGGAGACTGCTGCTGTAGTTAGTGCCAGGGTGCCAGGCCACGTCCTCCTCTGCTCATGGAGGTCTGTAGCTTCCTCTTTGGGGTGTGGCCTCTCTGGGTCTTGCTCGTGGTTGCTGCTGCATCTGTTGGGGAGCAGTACATTGTCGGTACCAGTGTCCGCATGACCACTTTGAAGCAAGTTGGGTCTGGTGTCTGATGACTCTTCCCCTGCCTCCTTTGGGGAAGCCCCTAATACGACTCCCGCCTAAACTCCTCGTCGGTGCCTATGCCATCCACATTTGGTTCACCATCTCAGCCTTTCTTTTCTTCTTTCCCTTCTTGTTTGTTATCCAAGACTACTTATCTAACCTGTGTAAACTGCAACTTCAGGAGCTGTTTCCGCATGTATTTTACTTGATCCTACATGTATTTTACTTTATCCGAGGATTTGTGGTGTCTGTAAAAAATTCAAATTGTGAATTACGCGTCGATTAAAAAAACTATTACCTTCCTCTAATCGGCCACAGTCCTCAGTAAATTTTGTTTCCAACTTCGGCTGTTAGCTTATCTAATAAAGCAATGCAAGAACACGCTGTCTTAATGCGTCATCTATCTTAATACTTATGCATTAGTCGAGGTGAGAACTGGGATCCATCGGAGGTTAGAAGTCAGGGGGCTTCAGCAGTCTGTGTGGAGGATGAGAACATGTCTCGGACGACAGCGATCACTGGAGTGGCAAAAAAGGCAAAAAATTTTAAGTTCAACATTACTTAAACCAAAACGAGACAGAATGTTATCCGATTGGTGAAAAGAAATAAAAGAAGCTTCTTTTGAAATGTCAATACCCTTTATTAAATATCACTTTCCTTCAAAGTGTATTTTGTTCTTCTGAAACCATTCCGGATTTACTTCTGTGTTTTGGGATCATTGTCTTGTTGCAGCATCCATTCTCTTTTTAGCTTCAACTGTCTGACAGACGGCCTCAGATTTTCCTGCAAAACATCCTGATAAGCTTTTGAATTCATTCTTCCATTAATGATTGCAAGATGTCCAGGCCCTGAGGAAGCAAAACAGCAAATCATGATGCTCCCTCCACCATACTTCACGGTGGGGATGAGGTGTTGATGTTGGTGAGCTGTTCCATTTTGTTGTTTGTTACTCCCAAACAATTCAACTTTGGTTTCATCAGTCCACAAAATATTTTTGCCAAAACTTCTGTGGAGTGTCCAAGTGCCTTTTTGCGAACATTAAACGAGCAACAATGTCTTTTTAGACAGCAGTGGCTTCCTCTGTGGAGTCCTCCCATGAACACAATTCTTGGCTATAGTTTTACATATAGTTGATGTGTGCACAGAGATATCAGACTGTGCCAGTGATTTCTGTAAGTCTTTGGCACACACTCTAGGGTTCTTTTTTTATTTTTTTTTTTAATCTCTGAGTATTCTGCGCTGAACTCTTGGCATCATCTTTGGTGGACGGCCACTCCTTGGGAGAGAAGCAACAGTGCCAAACTCCATTCGTAGACAACTTTTCTGACTGTCAATTGATGATCATCCAGACTTTTAGACGTGGTTTTGTTTTCTTTCCCACCTTTGTACAAATCAACAATCCTTCAGACAGCTCTTTTGACCAAGCACATGGTGCACATCAGACAATGCTTCAAGACATTTCTTACCAGGTGTGTGTGTCATAGTGGGCAGGTTAACTTTAAACCACTCATCAGTAATTGGTCACACAACTTACTTAAAATATTTGGTAAAAATTGGTTTTAATTGCTCTTTAAGTCTCCTTAGGCAGAGGGTTCACCGACTTATTTTTCCAGCTTCTGTCATCATTTGCATGCTATCTTCATTAAAATATGAAGACCTATAAATGTTTGGGTTGTTTTAGTTAAAGCAGACACTTTTTTCCTCTGGTTGATTTTGACAAAGATCAGATCGCATTTGATCGTGATTTTATGCAGAAATGTGAGAAATTCCAAAAGGTTCAGATACTTTTTCATACCACTGTGGAGTATTAAAAAAAAAAAAAAAAAAAAAAAAACTTTTATTTATTTCTTAATATTTAACTCACTGCCTGCCATTGACAATGACATATGTTCAATTTATTTGTACTGGAAGGACTAGCTGTAAATGTTCATCTTTCAGTGCGATTGACAGCGCTACATGTCCAGTTCATTTTGACGGCCGTTGACCTCTCGGTCAAAATGGATTGGATGTCTAGCACTGTCAATGGCAGCCGATTAGTTATATGAGTGCTATTTAAAGGATTAAAGCCAAGCCAAGCTCTCCTATTTTAATGCATACATTGCACTACCCTCCCCTCAGAATCCCATCACGGTGCTGGATAATGGCTGCCAGCCGGGAACCTGGCGGCCACAGTAATAGGGTGGTGGGCGGGTCCCACACTTTTTCCCTATGGCGTGGCTCCTGGGGCGTGGCCTACCCTCTGCCTGGGCTGCCGGCCGCGGGAGTGGGGGGAGGTCAGGGCTCCAATCTAGCGTCTCACGTGTTCTGGCGTTCTCCCTTAGTTCTCGTTTTGTAATAAATACAACAAACTTCAACATCTGTGTTTGGATCCATATTTAATGGCTCGCCGTTCCTAACAGATAGTAATCCAAGGTGTCAAATTGTCAATGAGTATAGTCAAGCTAATCGTGGTCATTCAGTCCAAAGTCATGTCGTGTGGTCAAATAAACAAAAAATGCAAACTTTGCGTCTTCAAACTTTCAAACAAACAAAACAATAAACTCGCAACTCTGCGGTCATCTATAACATACACGTGCGTTTGCATGCGGTTGAAAAACTAGTATATCCGCCAGCGTTCCACACCTGCGCGGAGTAAGTCATTGATTTCTACGCGCATAGTGTTGACGTCGTCACCCATATTGGCAGCACTGCCACATTACGTCACTCAACACAAAAACTGCTCCAACACACCGGCCCCTATTATGATGGGCAAAGCGAAAATAATAATACTCAAAGTTGGAGCATTCAAAGAAAACAACAAATACACAAAATGATCCATTGCACTTTCATGAGTGCATCAAACAGGTCTTTACTGGCTGGCTGGAACCAGCTAACAAATTTTACTTATTGGTCTCTCAATAAGATTGGTCAGCATCTGAAGTTTCATACTTGTCATAATTCCTCTTGGGTCAGGGTTTGTATTCACCACTCTGACAATGACCCAAGATCCTCTTGTAGAGTTGGCATCAGCAATAAAAACGACATCTCCTTCAACAAAGTTTCTGCTATTTTTGTTCCATTTATGGCGTTTTAACCTGTTTTTTCTTCTTAATCGCTTCAGTTTTTTCTTCTGCCCCGAAGTTGGAGGACATCCTCTTCTTGGCCTTTTTTCTCATATTTCTCTTCAACAACCTCTCCCTTTGGAGATGTCTCTTCCATCTTTTCAGCTTCTCTATTGTCAGGTGAAGGTTTCCTTTTATTCTTCTTCGGCTTCACTTTCATCTGCCTCTTTCCATCTGGTGCTGCCGCGGGTACTTTATTCTTAGCTCGTTTCACGGTTTTCTTTTTTGTTATCGTCGATTCATCCTCTTTGGCTACATCTCTTTTCATTATTGTCTTGTGTTTCATGTTCTCATTCTCTTCACTCACAACAGGTATTTTCTTCTTTTCGTTCTTTATTTGTGGGGTTATCTTTATTTTTGCCTCCATTGTAATATTTTCAATTTGTCTCACCTTATCTTTAAATTCTGTCTTCTTACGTTCTCTTTTCTTTTTGATCTTTATGATTCCTTTTCATTGATTTTGTCTGGCATCTGTAACGTGAGA
The DNA here is from genome assembly GCF_030265065.1 of Corythoichthys intestinalis. Lineage (NCBI taxonomy): Eukaryota > Metazoa > Chordata > Actinopteri > Syngnathiformes > Syngnathidae > Corythoichthys > Corythoichthys intestinalis. The sequence goes on from NC_080400.1 coordinate 6,028,484, forward strand.
ACTATTTGTAAAATGGGTGTCTTTTTTTTGCTTTCATGGCTCTTTTTCCCACTCTCTTGTCACCAAGGCTGGTAGTTTGATGTGACCTTTCCCCGTTCTTAGTTGCCTCTTTTCTGTCAATCGGCTTTTTGTTTTCCTTTTTGTCAATTCCGTTTTTACTATTTGCACCTTCTTCATATGGGTTCCACAAGATCATCCAAATTTACTACTGAAATATGATGTAAGTAGTAATTAATTAAGTAATTAATTATAGTTACAAATTACTTCTCCCAAAAAGTAATTGCGTTAGTAACTCAATTACCTGAATGTAAGAGTAATTAGTTACTTGGCAAAGTAATTGGTGATAATTACTTTTTTTTTTTTTTTCCCCTCAAAAAAAAAAAAAAAAAAAAACATTGGCCACACGATGTGAAGTTTTTTGTGAAGGTTTTTGGTACAATTGGCCCGAGCCCAATTCTTTACCCTAATTTACCCTTTACCCTGAATCAACTGTTAAAAGTTGTTAAAATTGCTCCCATTATTGCATTAGTTCCCTTCGCTCTACTTTCGACATATGAAAATTTTAAAACTGTTTCATCATTTAAAGATAGATTCAAGTCAAGATTTTGCCGATTTAGAAGTATTTTAGATAAAAAGTTACTTAGGTTCGCTAGGAAGGTTCTCTACAACAGAGCCGTCCTAAAAAGTCTACTGCTTTAAGATGGCGGCTGTCTACTAACTCATTTAGTACCATGTCTGTCATTTTGCATCTAGTTATATCTATGTACAGTACATGTGAGATCTACCATGTCTTCCATATCTACCATAACATGCGGGCGTAGTTTGTACTAGCTATCAGCTACAACATGTATTATTGGAGCTACCTAGCATCGCGTTTGCTCGGCGTCACAACCTTCTTGCCTCCTCCCTACTCCTGCTCTGCTCTGTCGTCTCGGTGAGTCCGTCTCCCTCAGACTTTTCGACCAATATAGTAACGCATAGTAACGCATGCCTTTCCGTCCTCAGTAACGGTAACGGCGTTGCCAAGATGAGAAAAGTAATTAATTAGATTACCCACTACTGAAAAAAATAACGCCGTTAGTAACGCCGTTATATTGTAACGCCGTTATTAACAACACTGATGATGACTATGTACCTGTTCATCTGTGCCATTGCAGGTATTCATAAGTCCATTAACCACCCATCCTAACCTGGTCTTAACAGCATATGGTCCATTGTCTCGTCTCTGCTGTTGATAACCTTCCACGGTTCCATGGTTTGGGGGGCATTTGTTCCAATTAAAAGGTCACCTTGCGAGTCGATATGGGTGAATTTCACCTCCTTTAGGTAATCCCATCCATTCAGTGATTCTAATTTTGGAATTTGCTAATTTGTTACAGGTATCTTTTCTTGGGTGTATACTGCTGGCAACCTTATGAAATCATTTCCTTCCAGATTGGAAACTTCGAGGCCTAATATTTTTTCCACATTTGTCATTCTTGCCCAAGTGTTTTCAGTAGAATTCTTGATTTCCTTCCGTTAGCATTCAGTCTTTGCAGGGCTGTTGTGCAAAATGTTGCTGTGCCACCTGGATCCAGAAAAGCATACATTTTGATACACTTGTTGCCATTTGACATTTTCACTTGTACGGGAACGATGGCCAATGTTTGAGTACCACCGGCCCCGGTTTGAAGGTGCTTCTCTAAAGACACAAAAGCACTAGCTATTGTTGGTGGGTTGTCTGTAGTTGGTGGCTCTTGCTTATCATCCGGCTTTGGCCTTTTAAAGTGTAGCATAGTAGGGTGCTTCAATGTGCAGATTTTGCAGGTGAGTCTTTTTCTGCAGTCTTTGCTACGGTGACCCTTGGTTATGCAGCCAAAACAGATTCCATTTGTTTTGAAAAATTCAACCTTCTCTTCTCGTCTTTTTTTGCTCAGTTCTTTGCAGTCTTCAGTTGCATGGTTCCTTTTACAGTACAGACAGGATTTGTTGGTAGCTGTGATTGGTGCTTGACCTTGAGATGACTCTTCTGCTGCCACGGTGGAAAAGCTGCTCTTGTATGCTGTTTACCCAGATTTTATTTTAGGAGCCAAACTTTTCCTTTTGTCCTTTGGTTTTGATACAGCAGTGTCTTGGATGTTCCCAAACGCTGGGTCACATGCCATTCTTGCCCGTCTTTCAATAAAGTTGACAAGTTGCTTGAACTTGGCTCTTACTTTGGTGCGCTCTTGGTACTCGAAGGCTACAACTCTCCATTTTTCTCTCAACCTAAAGGGGAGTTTAGAAACAATGGTTCTTAGATGAGTGGTGGTGTTTAAGTCGTCGAGGGCTTTTACATCCGCCATGGCGTTAGCACAACTGCGTAGGAATAAACCATATTCCCACAGTGCCACGCGGTCCTCTGATTTAAGCATCTGCCAATTCAAAACCTTTCTTTGGTAGGCTGATGCAATGAGAATATCACTACCATAGTGTCTATGTAATAGCTTCTTTGCTTTGGTGTACCCTTGTGCTGGTGGCATATGGATGCAACTTTGTACGAGCACTCTGGGTTGTCCATCAGTGTACTGGTCTAAAAACAATAATAAATCACGAGCACTGACCGTTTTGCTTTCAATACAATGCTCGAAAGTACGTATAAAAGTGTGATATTGCAGCGGGTCTCCATTCAAGATTGTAAGCTCTTTTGCAGGTATAGTGGAAAGTCTTTGCTCCTTTATTAGCATTTCTGTTATTTCATTTTGTTTTCTCATTATTTTCAACATTTTGGCAGTTGAATCAGTTGGTTTCGAGGTGATCCTGGAATTGATGGGTGTGGCTGCCATGAGTTTGCCTTGTGTGGGCGATTTTATTCTGTCAGGCTTGTGCAACAGTGCTTGAGGACTGGTCCTTCCAAAGTAAGTAGCAGGTGGTGGACGACCAACGATATTTTCACTCTGCTCCTCCTCCTCATCATCTTCTTCATTATCCATACCATATTCACCATCGTCATCATCATCATCACGCTCATTCTTAATATGCCGGTCATAGTCTTCAACATCATCAAGCCCATTATTGAATTTATCATAATCATCATCGTGGGATTCTGTGTCTTTCCGATGCCTTGATTTGTTGCTTCCTTCACTCACGCTCATGAGTTCATAAGTTTTGAGTTTTGCTTCTGCAGCAGCAAGTTGTGTTTCGATAGCCAACATCTCTCTTTTAGCCTTTAATTTAGCATTTAATTTTACTAATTTAGCTTCTTCTCTTTCGAGAGCTTGTGCTTTCCTCAAACCTTCAGCCTGTACTAAAAGTGCAGCTTTCTCTGCTTCAGCGTTGCGCCTGGCGGAGGAGGAAGTTGATGAGCGGCTGCTGCTTTTGCTCATTTTGGTATCCAGCTCCAATTTACTCATCATCCCCACTGACACAAAAGAATCAGGACTTTCCCTTTTGGGCTCTGTTTGTTACTGTTGTTTACTTCAAATTTTTTGTGTATTGTTGCTGTTTAGAGGGATATTCTGTAGTCTGTTGTACCCACTGTCCAATATTTTTTACCTTTTGTAGCCATTTGTTTACTGCTGTTTGAAATTCATGGAACTGAGCAGCCTTGAGTAGGTACCAGTTTGTGTGATCCACATCCCTCTCCTCTCCAGGGAGCATTTCATATAATGTTTTTTGAGAGGCAGTAAATTCATCAATCATTTTGTTAAAATCGCTGTATGATTGTGTGATTATTTCAATGTTATATATAACGCTATATACAGTGCCTTGCAAAAGTATTCGGCCCCCTTGAATCTTGCAACCTTTCACCACATTTCAGGCTTCAAACATAAAGATATGAAATGTAATTTTTTTGTCAAGAATCAACAACAAGTGGGACACAATCGTGAAGTGGAACAACATTTATTGGATAATTTAAACTTTTTTAACAAATAAAAAACTGAAAAGTGGGGCGTGCAATATTATTCGGCCCCTTTACTTTCAGTGCAGCAAACTCACTCCAGAAGTTCAGTGAGGATCTCTGAATGATCCAATGTTGTCCTAAATGACCGATGATGATAAATAGAATCCACCTGTGTGTAATCAAGTCTCCGTATAAATGCACCTGCTCTGTGATAGTCTCAGGGTTCTGTTTAAAGTGCAGAGAGCATTATGAAAACCAAGGAACACACCAGGCAGGTCCGAGATACTGTTATGGAGAAGTTTAAAGCCGGATTTGGATACAAAAAGATTTCCCAAGCTTTAAACATCTCAAGGAGCACTGTGCAAGCCATCATATTGAAATGGAAGGAGCATCAGACCACTGCAAATCGGCCGTCCTTCCAAACTTTCTTCTCAAACAAGGAGAAAACTGATCAGAGATGCAGCCAAGAGGCCCATGATCACTCTGGATGAACTTCAGAGATCTACAGCTGAGGTGGGAGAGTCTGTCCATAGGACAACAATCAGTCGTACACTGCACAAATCTGGCCTTTATGGAAGAGTGGCAAGAAGAAAGCCATTTCTCAAAGATATCCATAAAAAGTCTCGTTTAAGGTTTGCCACAAGCCACCTGGGAGACACACCAAACATGTGGAAGAAGGTGCTCTGGTCAGATGAAACCAAAATTGAACTTTTTGGCCACAATGCAAAATGATATGTTTGGCGTAAAAGCAACACAGCTCATCACCCTGAACACACCATCCCCACTGTCAAACATGGTGGTGGCAGCATCATGGTTTGGGCCTGCTTTTCTTCAGCAGGGACAGGGAAGATGGTTAAACTTGACGGGAAGATGGATGCAGCCAAATACAGGAACATTCTGGAAGAAAACCTGTTGGTATCTGCACAAGACCTGAGACTGGGATGGAGATTTATCTTCCAACAGGACAATGATCCAAAACATAAAGCCAAATTTACAATGGAATGGTTCAAAAATAAACGTATCCAGGTGTTAGAATGGCCAAGTCAAAGTCCAGACCTGAATCCAATGGAGAATCTGTGGAAAGAGCTGAAGACTGCTGTTCACAAACACTCTCCATCCAACCTCACTGAGCTCGAGCTGTTTTGCAAGGAAGAATGGGCAAGAATGTCAGTCTCTCGATGTGCAAAACTGATAGAAACATACCCCAAGCGACTTGCAGCTGTAATTGGAGCAAAAGGTGGCGCTACAAAGTATTAACGCAAGGGGGCCGAATAATATTGCACGCCCCACTTTTCAGTTTTTTATTTGTTAAAAAAGTTTAAATTATCCAATAAATTTTGTTCCACTTCACGATTGTGTCCCACTTGTTGTTGATTCTTGACAAAAAATTAAAATTTTGTATCTTTATGTTTGAAGCCTGAAATGTGGCGAAAGGTTGCAAGGTTCAAGGGGGCCGAATACTTTTGCAAGGCACTGTAATTCATCTTTGATGTCAATTGTCTATATTTAGCAGCTCTCTGCTTCATGAATCCTTCTAATTTATTCTTCAAGGCCTTTTTAGTTAATTTGGACTTTCTCTTTTCATGTCCAACGTGTTTGGAATTTACTTTATCCGGTTCTGGTGGGTTTTGTTTATTACCAGCCATTTTTTCACCGTCGTGATGATTGGGATTAATTTCAACGAGTTCTTGTTCAGCAGCGTGGCAATTCACAACGCCTATTTGAGTCGTGCTTTTGACAGCATCATCCATTTCAATAGTTTGGTCTGCACCCCCTTTCATATCACTTGTGCGGGACATTGTGCTGACCGTTTCACAAACAACCCAGTGTGCCTATAAATGCAAACTTTCGTACCTGTTTACGTTTACTACCTGGTTTAATGTGCGGGAGCGTTCAGCGCAACATCAAAAATACGAGACATCTGCCTCTAACCATATTAAAACACCGTCCGTTCAATAATCTGTGACGTCAATTCAATCCGCTTCTTCATGCAACAATCATTGTTAAGCGTTCATCGCGACATCCAATACAAACATCCGGACTGGCAATCATATCAAAACTCCGTATTGTAACGCACTTGCCCCGACCAGTCACGCAATCCGTTCAACTCGTAAACAATTAATCAATCAATCAAGCCAATCCATTCGGCCACTCCACGGCGTTTTATCCTCAGTGGCGCCACCAGGGGATGGCCAGGGTTGGCCACGGCCACCCCTATAAACTGGTTGGCCACCCCACTTGCCAGTATATCGTTAGATTGCAGCATCTGTTATGCATTTCATGCCAAATGAAAGCATCGATTTTGTTTTGTTAAATGTAGGGCTGTCAAATTTATCGCGTTAACGGGCGGTAATTTTTTAAAATTAATCACGGGAAAATATTTATCGCAATTAATGCATTCGCGATACGACTCATTCACGCTTTGCCGCATTACTTATATACAGAGATAAGAGGCAGTGTCAAGTGAGTGGAGTAGATACAACCATTCATTGGGGCTGTGCTTTTAATTAACAAAAGCTTTGTCATCTCTCACACAGCAACTATAAATATTGTGGGAAGCGATGTGGGGAAGAATGACAGGAGTTGATCCTTTTCTTAACACCCTGTAGTGTACCCAACGCAGAGAAGATATAGCATTTGCAGCCACCACACACAGTCATGGTTGCACCACTCCCCATCATGCATTTGGGCAGAACAGTTAAGTCGCTGCAGTATCACTTACTGAACGCTCAACAAATACACTAGATGGCAATATTTAGTCACAATATACAAACTCACCTTTATCCTTTAAGAATTACAAGTCTTTCTACCCGTGGATCCCTTTCACAGAAAGAATGTTAATAATAATGCCATCTTGTGGATTTATTGTTATAATAAACAAATACAGTACTTATGTACAGTATGTTGAATGCATATACAGTATCGGTCTTATCTTTCCATTCCAACAATAATTTACAGAAAAATATGGCATATTTTAAAGATGGTTTGAATTGCGATTAATTATGATTAATTAATTTTTAAGCTGTGTTAACTCGATTAAAAAATTTTAATCGTTTGACAGCCCTAGTAAAATGTACACCTTATGCCTAATATACACATAACGCAATAAAACAGAATTGCTGTGGAACTCAAAATGTTGACTGGACAGTTCTGGACTATGCACATTAAATCATTAGTAACATCAAATATTACACAATACACCAAAGTATAACAGTAGCCGTGTCCTTAAGTCTTTCTGATATTTTTCCCCTGACCTTTTTACTGCAATAATTTAATGAAAACCTGAAATTATGGCTTTTCGTTTTGGCCACCCCAAGATTTTAAGTGGCGCCATCTGGCCACTCCTATGAAAATCACCTCTGGAGGCGTCACTGTTTATCCTCAAACGGCATTAATTTATTCCTTCGGTAGTTTTCAACTTTTGTTCTGACATTTTTCAATATACGATGGTTTAGGAATGTTTCAACGTGCACTCACCATGTGTTGATGTCAGGCGGCAGGATCAGACAAAAACGCCGTGGCCGATGGTAAACCAAGGTGTCAAATTGTCAATGAGTATAGTCAAGCTAATCGTGCTCATTCAGTCCAAAGTCATGTCGCATGGTCAAATAACAAACAAAAAATGCAAACTTTGTGTCTTCAAACTTTCAAACAAACAAAACAATATACTCGCAACTCTGTGGTCATCTATAACATACACGTGCGTTTGCATGCGGTTGAAAAACTATATACGCCAGCGTTCCACACCTGTGCTGAGTAAGTCATTGATTTACACGCGCATAGTGGTGACGTCATCACCCCATATTGGCGGCACTGCCACATTATGTCACTCAACACAAAAACTGCTCCAACAAATAGTAACACACAGGCACTAAGGAAACTAACTTTAATCAGATTACCGGTTTAGAAAAATCAACGCCTAGATTACTCGTTACTGAAAAAAGTAATCAGATCAGATTACAGTAACGCGTTACGACTGACAACACTGACGACTGACACTTACAGTGGGGCAAATAAGTATTTAGTCAACCACCAATTGTACAAGTTCTCCTACTTGAAAAGATTAGAGAGGCCTGTAATTGTCAACATGGGTAAACCTCAACCATGAGAGACAGAATGTGGAAAGAAAAAACAGAAAATCACATCGTTTGATTTTTAAAATAATTATTTCCAAATTAGAGTGGAAAATAAGTATTTGGTCACCTACAAACAAGCAAGATTTTTGGCTGTCAAAGAGGTCTAAATTCTTTTAACGAGGTCTAACGAGGCTCCACTTGTTACCTGTATTAATGGCACCTGTTTTAACTCATTATCGGTATAAAAGACACCTGTCCACAAGCTCAGTCAGTCACACTCCAAACTCCACTATGGCCAAGACCAAAGAGCTGTCGAAGGACACCAGAGACAAAATTGTAGACCTGCACCAGGCTGGGAAGACTGAATCTGCAATAGGTAAAACGCTTGGTGTAAAGAAATCAACTTTGGGAGCAATTATTAGAAAATGGAAGACATACAGGACCACTGATAATCTCCCTCAATCTGAGGCTCCCTGCAAGATCTCACCCCGTGGCGTCAAAATGATAACAAGAACGGTGAGCAAAATCCCAGAACCACACGGGGGGACCTAGTGAATGACCTACAGAGAGCTGGGACCACAGTAACAAAGGCTACTATCAATAACACAATGCGCCGCCAGGGACTCAAATCCTGCACTGCCAGACGTGTCCCCCTGCTGAAGAAAGTACACGTCCAGGCCCGGCTGCGGTTCACTAGAGAGCATTTGGATGATCCAGAAGAGGACTTGGGAGAATGTGTTATGGTCAGATGAAACCGAAATAGAACTTTTTAGTAGAAACACAGGTTCTCGTGTTTGGGGGAGAAAGAATACTGAATTGCATCGGAAGAACACCATACCCACTGTGAAGCAAGGGGGTGGAAACATCATGCTTTGGGGCTGTTTTTCTGCAAAGGGACCAGGACGACTGATCTGTGTAAAGGAAAGAATGAATGGGGACCGTGTGTTGAGAGATTTTGAGTGAAAATCTCCTGCCACCAGCAAGGGCATTGCAGATGAGACGTGGGTTGGGTCTTTCAGCATGACAATGATCCCTAACACACAGCCAGGGCAACAAAGAAGTGGCTTCGTAAGAAGCATTTCAAGGTCCTGGAGTGGCCTAGCCAGTCTCCAGATCTCAACCCCATTGAAAATCTGTGGAGGGAGTTGGAAGTCCGTGTTGCCCAACGACAGCCCCAAAACATCACTGCTCTAGAGGAGATCTGCATGGAGGAATGGCCATAATACCGTTAATGCCAACAAAGGGTACATAACAAAGTATTGAGATGAACTTTTGGTATTGACCAAATACTTATTTTCCACCATGATTTGCAAATAAATTCTTTAAAAATCAAACAATGTGAATTTCTGTTTTTTTCCACATTCTGTCTCTCATGGTTGAGGTTTACCCATGTTGACAATTACAGGACTCTCTAATATTTGCAAGTGGGAGAACTTGCACAATTAGTGGTTGACTAAATACTTATTTGCCCCACTGTACAAAGGAGAATATAAAGCAGTCGGATATACAACAACAACAACAAAACAAAAAAAAAAAAAAAAAAAAAAAAAAGAAGCTCTATGTATCCATTCTGGCTGAGGGCTGACCTGGACAATGTGGATCATTACATATATTCCTCTTTCATCCATTCATTTTCCTAAAAGCAAGGGGCATTATTTGCTAGCAGATGCTTATCCCGGCTTTCATCAAGCAAAAAGGCTTACGGAGATCGTCAAGGGTTTTGATTCACCAAATGATCGTCAAGGGTATTGATTCACTAAAACCATTCAACTGTTCTTATCGGGCTGCAAAGACACTTCTGGTAATGCTGTAATTCTCCTGCTTTCTTTGTAATGCCTTGAAAAAAAACTAAAAACCTGGGAGGAAGTGAAAGCTTTATTGATCAGGTTACATGAAAGAACACCAAAAGGAACACGACGGGCCCAAGTACACCGCATGCGTGATCGTTGCGGTTCCGGTCCGACTCCGGTAAAAAATAGCGCCGGAGCCAATCCGTTCCCATTATATCCTATTGTTCAACGTATACCGGCTGCGTCAGTGCTCCGGATTCACTGCGAACCACCTCCGGCGTGCCGCATGCCCGCGGGATGGTATAGGCTATTTTCTATTTTTGCCGGACACGCATCCGACAAAATGGGCGGGTGGGCCTGACGTCAAAAGCCCAGGTGCCTAATCACGGTTTAAACACGAGCGAAGATGGATGATGAGCGCTTCATCATGGAGGTGGAAAGTCACAAAGTGATATACGATGCAGCAGGTCGTTACTATAAGGACAGCATTAAAAGCGAAACTGCAAAGTGTCCTATTATGTGTGTTTTTCTGGCAATGATATCAAACACACGACGTGCTAAGCAAAAAAAAATAAAAAAATAAATTTTAAAAAAGCGTATGTGGAAGTGGTTCCACTGCAGAAATTCTCGTGCCCGGCGCACAAACAATCTTGGGAAAAGTACGAAAGAGAAAAAAAGAGACACCCACAAGTTTCGACCTGGTGGTCTATTCAAGACGTTTCTCTTTCTTTCCTACATTTCACTTGACTCTTCATAGAAAAAACAACAGTTTGCGCTGGGCACATGAATCTGCAGTGTTGAGACACCAATTCCAAGTACGCTGTTTTTTTTAGTTCGTGTCGTATATAATTCGCTATCCATTTTATAAATATGACAGATTATTTATCAGTTGTTCATAACAGCTCTATGAGATGTTATGTGCCACAAATTTTAAATGCGCACAAAGATATAAACGCACCGACACAACCAAGGGCATAATACCCCCCCTTCCCTCCACACACGGAGCCCTGATCTCAACATGATGCAGTCAATCTGGAATTAAGAGACAGACACAACTAAAATATTGTAGCGTCGCCAGTGGCACCTCCAGAAATTTTTCATTGGGGTGGCCAGATGGGGCCACTTAAAATCTTGGGGTGACCAAAATTAAAGCCATAATTTCAGGTTTTCATTATATTATTGCAGTAAAAAGGTCAGGGGAAAACTATCAGAAAGACTTAAGGACACGGCTACTGATATACTTTGGTGTATTGTGTAATATTTGATGTTACTAATGATTTAATGTGCATAGTCCATAACTGTCCAGTCAACATTTCGAGTTCCACAACAATTCTGTTTTATTGTGTTATGTATATATTAGGCATAAGGTGTACATTTAAGTTAACAAAACAAAATAAATGCATTCATTTGGGATGAAATGCATAACTGATGCTGCAACAATCTAACGATATACTGGCAAGCGGGGTGGCCAGTGGGGTGGCCAACCAATTTATAGGGGTGGCCGTGGCCACCCCTGGCGGCGCCACTGAGCGTCGCCGGTGTTGTGCCGACTGTCATCGGTGGGTTAATTTATGCACCAACGCGGGGCTATCATTGGTGTGCTGGTACACCAGCGCGACGCTCCGATTGGTGGACTAGATAGCGTCAGTGTAAATACTATAGACCCTACCCACGTGACGTCACAACTCCGCTCTCCTGAATGGTACCGCCCAATTGTCCGTCAAAACATAGTGTTAACCTGTTACGGCTACGTACATTCCTCCTATTTACGGCGTGTTTTTCTACTCCTTAACATTAATAATCAAAATGGTGAAGGCGTGTGTGGCTGTTGGTTGCACTAACAGAGAAGATGGAAGGAGAGAGTTTTACCGTATTCCGAGGGATCCAAAGAGGAGAGCGAAATGGACGGCTGCAATTCGACGTGGAAACTGGGCACCATAAAATCACCACAGACTATGTAGTAGTCATTTTATATCCGGTAAGATGCATTTAAGATATACTTAGAGGGTTTTGGGCTGACAAATAACCACAATTAAGATCATTGCTAGGCTAATCACCGACAACATACACGTATGTATGTAGTGAGAGTGCTATCGCTAAGCCTGTCGCAATATGCAATAATTCCATTTATCGCACAATAAATAAAAATGAAGGTGGTAATTTTTCCGCTGCGATTTATCGCCTTGCGTGCATGTGCGTGTGCGGCAGACGTGCTGTTAGAAGTTCGGATTCCTTGTTACCGACTGCGCAAAATGCATCCTCGTTCCAGGTCCGGCAAAAAAATAGCGCCGGAGCCAATCGTTCCCATTATATACTATTGTTCAACGTATACCGGCCACGCCAGTGCTCCGGATTGACTGTGGACCATCTCCGGCGTGCCGGTGTTGTTGACGTGTGGGCGCTCACGTCAGGGGTGACATTTCACGTGGGGCGGCTATTTTTCGGCACAACACCGGATATTTGAGTGGCAAATGAAGAGCGCTGTGCTTCAAACTCGTCCTTTTTATGAAAGTCGATTGTCATATGCTGGTGTTGTGCAGTAATGAGCAGATGTGACTTCTGTGGCGTTTGCTAACTTTTTTAATGCGCGCACACACTAGATATCATGAAATTGCTAACTAGATGTGCTACGTCCCATGCCATTGGCTACGTGAGCCCAGAGTGATTATGGGACACGTAGTCCATATACTACATCGATGAATTATAAACCGCTATGACTGAATGGAAGTTAAGAAGGCCAAATCAATTCATACCAGTGACTATAGATAATGCTGCAAATATTGTTAATTCAGTATGTGACACAGATGGATTCGGACCACAAATAGGATGTCTTGCTCATGTAGTAAACCTAGCTGCTAAGAGAGCTGTAGCAATCAACAGTGTGCCCCTCCTCACTTTACAAACAGTAAAGATTGTTCTCGGCACTTTTATACCAAATTTCTTCAGATCAGTAAGAAGTAAGCACATAGATATTATGCGCTAAAATGCATGTTTATATGATGGCAATTTTTGCTCGGTTGCAAAAAAAAAAAAAAAAAAAAAAAAAAAAAAAAAAAAAAAAAAAAAACAGTTGTTATTTTTTTTCCCAGAGCATTAAACATATTGAATCAGACCGAAAATCGTGTCCCCCGTATCGAAAATCGTACCGAACAGAGACTAAACTGTATCGTTGCATCCCTATGGAACATCATTGCAGAAGCTATGAGGGGAAACGTTTTCATTTGCCTAAATGCTTAAGTTATTGACTGCAATTGTATTTTTTTTTTCTTGAAAAACACATTTTATTTATTCTGTTTCTGTGCGGTATTAATAGTCTTTTACTTAAGAGGCATGGTCTATTGTTTTTAGTTGTGATTTCTTAGTGCGTTTAAATGGGTGTACTTGGTATATTAATTTCTATCGTATTTTCACTGTGTTATTGTAAATTGGTTTTAAAAAAATGGGGGGGGGGGGGCGCAATAATATCACATATCGCAATAATTTATTAGATAAATTATCGCACACTAAAATTTGTTATCGCGACAGGCCTAGCTATCGCTAAACCATATAAACATTAAAAGCCTCAACTCCATTGACAAACGACATGAAATACATTAGACTCGACAGTGGATGTTAGCAATAACAAAAGATTTTGAATTGAAAATTTCGTAACTCACCTTTCCAAGCACAGGATATATTCCTGCCGAATTTTCGTGGACGAGGACCTGTTTCACCCAACCAGCAACGAAGTATTTATAAGCCTCCAAGCTCTTGAAGTTTTTCAAATTTTCGTGAGAATAGGCTGATTTTGTGTGGACAAGATAATTGTAAATATCAGCGTAGCAGATGTCAGGCAGACAGGGCGAAGACAGTGGGTCGAAAAACATCGATTTGGGCATCAAATACGGATCTGGCGACTGTATAGAACGAAGCTTTTCCACATAACGCCTTTTATGCAACACATCCAGTGAGTTTACGGCATCAGAAAGCACCGGGTCTTCCATGAAATGCATTTCTAAATTCCTCGATCAATTGAAACCAATGCTAATACAGAGACAAAATGACGGACAAGTGGGCGGAACCATACAGCGAGCACGTGGTTTTGTGACGTCAGTGGGTAGGGTCTATAGACCCTACTCACCTATGTCACAAAATGGGCGTGTCGCTGTTTCCGGCCGCCATATTGTACCTATTTTTTTAGACCTATTCTCATTGTTTTCAATTAGTCGAGCAAGTTATAGAGCAATTTATGGAAGCCCCGGTGTTATCTGACGCTGTAAACTCATTGGAGGCGTTGCATAAAAGGCGTTACGTGGAAAAGCTTCAGTTTATCCATTCGCCAGATCCGTATTTGATGCCTAAATCGATGTTTTTCGACCCGCTGTCTTCGGCGTATTTGCCTGACATCTGCTAGCTACCCTGATATTTAAAACTATCTTGTCCACACAAAATCAGCCTATTCTCACGAAAGTTTGAAAAACTTTAAGAGCTTGGAGGCTTATAAATACTTTGTTGTTGGTTGGGTGAAACAGGTCCTCGTCCACAAAAATTCGGCAGGAATCTATCTTGTGCTTGGAAAGGTGAGTTACGAAATTTTCAATTCAAAATCTTTTGTGCTTGCTAACATCCACTGTCAAGTCTAATGTATTTCATGTCATTTGTCAATGGAGCTAGGGCTTTTAATGTTTATATGGTTTAGCGATAGCACTCTCACTACATACATATATAATATGTAATAAATATGAAGTGCGATAGCACTACTCCAGATTGTCCCTAGTTGAATTTATTTTTTGGCTTTTGACCTCAATAGTGAAATTGTAAATTAATTGTATGACAACTGTCTGATTATCCCCTTATAATTATATATTTTCAGGTAGTTCATTCACAACGTCTGAGTGTATGTTGTCGGCGATTAGCCTAGCAATGATCTTAATTGTGGTTGTCAGCCCAAAACCCTCTAAATATATATTAAATGCATCTTACCAGATATAAAATGACTACTACATAATCTGTGGTAGTCGTTTGGAGCCCAGTTTTCTCGTCGAATTTCAGCAGTCGATCTCGGTCTCCTCTTCGGGTCTCTCGGAATACGGTAAAACTTCAAGTCTCTCCGTCTATCTTCTCTGTTTTTGCGACCGACCGCCACACACGACTTCACCATTTTGATTATTAATGTTAACGAGCAGAAAAACACGCCATGATAGGAGGAATTTACGACGCGCTAATGCATTAACATGACGAGTATACGGACAACATGGCGCGGGGGCGTGGCTGTGACATCACGTGAGTAGGGTCTATAGTTGTTGTTTTTGCATTGGTGAGGTGGCGGTAAGTTAATAAAGAAAAAGAGGAAAAAGGCGTTGAAGCTCGTGTGTTGTTTTCGCGGCCAAACTTCCGCTTAGCAAACGTTACAATATCAATATGCAAGGAAAAAAATGTGCTCTCTCTCTCTGCTTCTCTGATGAGTACATACTATAGACTCCGTGTGTTTGTCGTTGTTTTAAATGGCACATTATCGCGCGCGATCACGCGAGAGCTCACGAGGGGACGGAGTTGGCGGACCGCAGCCGTGCAGCACCCGGTATGATTTGCCTGTTTTTGACGGACTGCGTGGCACGCAGTCAACACTGAACCGGACCGGAACCGCAACGATCACGCATGCGGTGTACTTGGGCCTTAACAACTCGCTATGTTGAGACTGTCGGTGTATTGTGAGTGTGGCTTCTTTTTAGGGGATGAAAAAAATCTTTCTGATCAGCAGAGTGGCAGCAGCATATTGACACCTAGAACAATGAATAACACCATTTTACCAAGGTACTATAAATGGTTGGACACGCTATCCAAAATATGTTCCAAAATACTCCCTTTCCCCACACAAGAATTGGTAGCTTACTTTTTTACTGTTTATTTTCCCCTCACTCACTCATGATGTGAGTAAGCGCACCAATAGGAGAGTCGCGCTGACGATAAATGCAGCACTTCTAGGGCTGGGCGATATGGCCTTAAGTACGTATCACGATAAATTGAGCAGATTTACCTCGATAATGATAAATGACGATAAATTCGCCCAAGCAGACTGTTATATAATTTGAAAATTTGAATCAATGCATGGAATACAAATTAACCGTTTCTCGTTAAATTTATTTAACCAGCTTTCAATTTAACAATTGCACATGCAGTCTAAACATTAACTATTCAAAAAAATCTTGTAAACAATAAGAATTCTAGTGTGAACATTTATAACAGCTTGTATGACTTGAAAAATGTACAACATTATAAAAATCAATATGACGACTGTGCAAACATGTCATTCTAACACAAATGACATGCAGCTTCAACAGTACACTTCAGACAACTTATTGGTAATGGCTGCTGTGACATAATTATTAGACACAAGTGTTTACGTCAAGGTTTCAGTTTTTTTTTCCCCCCTAAACATTTTTTAATACATGCACCCCCACACAGACACAACCAGAATAAAGCTGTATTGCTCTGATGCCAATGAAACATTAAGGTTTTATGATGGCAGAATAAAGCAAACACATACAAAAAAATAGCTGTGGCCATTAAACTGTCATATTATATATAGGCTTCACTGTTAGATTTTACTTTATGATGAGTGCTTTACCATCATGTAAGCTTTCAGAGAAATCACACAGAGATGCCAAATACCGCCACATGATGATTGCTACATGGAAGTCCGTGCCCAGTCCACTCATTAATTTCAGCCATTTCGACAAGGTTATAGCCGCTGTCCGACTCTTTCACGTTCATTTGTAGCCGTTGTTAGCCGCTATCGTTAGCCTGTGGCTTGGCTACCAGAAGTAAGCACGGAAAGCATCCTCTCCTGATATCGTGAGAACCAGGGAGGACAGCGGGTGGAAGCCCGTCTGGAACCCGCCAAGTTTACTTTATGTCGGGTGAAAGTTTGGCGAAGCTAACTTAAGCCCGACTCCATTCCCTTTACTTGTAGCGTTAGCTGCTAGCGTTAGCCTACCGGGCTTCTGTTTGATTGGCTTCCTGAAAACCACGTGACTCCATACGTAGGCACACTGTCGGCTTTCTTAAAGGGGAATGAACATAGCCGAACAACACAGCGTCAAAGCGGGATAAAAAGACTATATTTTCTTGTTTTATTAAATTACCGAATTTACCGACATGGTTAAAATTACGTCGGTCATCGTGAAGAATTTCGGTGACGGTAAATTTTCGGTTTACCGCCGTGCTCTAACTTCCTATAGTGACGCTACAATAGTTTTACGAATAAAGTCTTTTCCTTTAGTCATTTTAAAATATATTGTTTGGTGATACACAAGCAATGCACATCCCATGCAAATGACCAGTTGTAGCGGATGAATGTTGTTGAGTCTCGATAGCTCGTTGAGTAAATTCAAATACTTGTTCTCCCCACTGTATATCAAATGTGCATTCACAATAAAACCATGGCACTTCATTGGAACATCCATCTTTTTGGCAGTCAAATTGAACAAAGGTCCATGTTTTGGGAAAAGGGAATACAGACATTTTTTTTGTTTTAAAAGTGTTAAAATGGAGAGTACCATCTTGATAATGAATCAAAACATATTTTACATGGTGGGTGATTACTCATCAATATCACTATCATCAGTGTCAGTATCCCATGTGCCTCTTTGTTTCCTTTGAAATATTTTCACAGTTCTGGCAGTGGCATAAATTTGTACACGACATTTTTGCAGAAAAGCATGAACATCTTTCAGTCTCACACTTGCTTATCTTGCAATCACAGTGGACTACCTGTAGCACACTATCTGGGGCAGGATTTCTAGTCATCCATTTTACTGTTAATTCACCATCCTCAATGTCCCATCCATTGCCAATTGGTGAAGGGGCACACATCATACCAGTCAGAGAATGTCGCATTACTGCTGCTTGGTAGTTTGCCCTTTTGCTGTGTAGGAAGAGAGCATCACTTGTTGGAGGAATGGACAGTTCTGGCAAAGCTGACAATGCCATACAGAATGCATTGTATCTTGCATCGTTGACATTTTTGGCAACTGACTGGCCATACAGATAGCACACATATGTAGACTGGTCAAGGTTAAAACTACTACCCAGATCTGTAGGCGCAGCCAGGTATTCTTCTTGCAGACATGCAAAAGAAAATGTCTTTGTTTTGCCCTTGCCATGAAAGGCACTGGTCGAGTCACAACCTGTGAATGTATGGATGCCAATGAGGGCAGAACAAACACTGGGGCCAAGAGCTGGTTTTCCAACCAGATGCGGGCATGAAAATGGGTCAGGGGTTAAAAAGGTGAGAAGGGTGTGGAGGAAATATATTCCAGTACACTGTATTGTACACCCCAACAAAATATTGAGCTCTGTCGACCCACACTGTGTTTCAGCAGGGCCATGCAGAGACCGGTGGAGGGGTGGGTGCTCGTAGATCAAAAGGGGCACATGAACAAGTATTTAATACACAACATAACTTCAATTTTAACCAGCTTTAGATAATAATTGGCTGCGACTGTGACATACTTTAATTGGGAGGGGGCAACAGTGAATAGTCATCAACACTTTCTCATACCTGTTAAGTTGCAGAAATTGCAAATAGGGAGATTTCTGTTTGCCAACCCCGATGACACGCACGCGCGCGACAATCGCTAAGACAAAATGCAACCTTTTTTTTAAAGTTCATTTTGGTCACAACACTTGTGTAAAAATTAACTACACTGTCAAAGAACCTCTTTTTGGTGGCATCAGAGATAGTCTTCAACTTGCTCCATGTATTGTCTGGCATCATGTGATACTGCTATGTTGCCTGTGTCATGCCAGTTCTCCTTGTTCCTGTAATCAACATCTAGAATATCCTCAGCTTTCCTGATCACATCCATTTGCACAAATTTGGACATCAGCTTCCTCAGCAGCCTCTTCATCTCATCAACCATCACTCCAATTAGGGTTTCGTCAGACTAAATCAGCAAGATTACAAACATTAATTACATCATTTAGAAAATTAATCATATTTGTTTTTAAAAGTATCTTTTTCATGGCAGTTTTTTAATTGAATTGTAACCTAGAATTGAAACTTTATATTTTTTGTTTCAGCACAGTAATAATGATATAATGTAATAAAGTGTATAGTATACACTTTAGCTTTAGCAAATAGCGAATCTAAATGATTAAACTTCAAGTAAGTAACGATACGCTTTCTCACTTAAATTCATATATTGTGGGGGTAGGACCGCAGTGGTTTAATATTCCATGATGTTTGATCCACGAAAACACAGAGTAAAGCAGCGACTTCTTCCTCGTCATCGTTCTCCCATCATTAGCTCTAATGCTATTAGCATTAGGCTAGTTAGCTATCGCTGGCAGGTAAGACTTACGGCAATTACGTTGACGAACGTCGTTTTTCCCGAATACTGGAGGCCGACCAGGGTCAGCTCCATCTCTTCCTTCCAAAATAAAGACTTGAACCAGTCTAAAAGCCGGTTTATTAGTGCCAACATCTTGGGAAGTCGGTGGTGCTTCGCCTCTTCCGTTGGGCTTTTCCAGCTCTGAAGGGGAGGGAGGGCAGGGAAGTCGGAGACGGCCAGGCTATTCGTTGTTGGTCACTTTCCGAATCGGGCCGAATGCTATCGTTACAAAACGGTGACAAACAAAAACGTTAAAAAAAAAAAAAAAAAAATTGACATTTTTGGAAAATCGGGAGATTTGGCTTTCTAATCGTGAGGCGTGAGCATTGGGGTCAAAATCGGGAGTCTCCCGACCAAATCGTGAAACTTAACAGGTCTGCTTTCTGGCTATGACTCAGTCAGTCTGCCTCTTTTCTTCCTTCAACCTCTGCATCAAAACTTCCTTCCTCAACTTGTTCATCTGAGAACAAACCACATCAGATGGTCACTGAGCCACCAACAGCACAGTTTTCTTAAAACTATTATTTCATTATTATCCATACTTAACAACTCTAGCACCTAATGATTAATAAAGCAATGACATAAAAATCTTATAGAAAAATAACATTGTAATTGTGTTTATAATTGGATTTAATACCCGACTATCCTTGCAAACTTGTTCTTACTAGGTCTGCTATTCACCCAGGTGATGAGGTATCCACTGCCTTTAGCAGCCTCATCTAACTCCTTTTTTTTATCCCTCAATCTCCCTTCCCTACGACGCATGTCTATGTAATGAAATATAAATATTAAAAAAAAAAACAAACAGACTCCCCGGTGGCTTTTAGTTTTAAAGCTTTCTTAATTTCTTTCTCACTCAATAACGATGGAGTTTGAATAATAAAAACACAAATCTATCAAAAAACAAAGTTACTGCTATCAAAAACAAAGTTGCTTCAATCAAAACACAGTATATACTTTTAATCCCAAAAAGTAGCTTCAATAAAAAAAAGTTTTTGATTGCAATAATAAATTTGAGACAAAAAAAGCATTTGAAAACTATTTTTCTTGATTGAAACAAATTTTTCCATTCAAGTAATGTTTTGCGTTTGGGCCACATTTTGGCTAGGACATTTGTGTCTTTATTATTCAATCAAATAAGTTGCTTCAAACAAAAAAATATATATAAAAAGAAAAACTTTGCACATGTGCCAATCCCCGTTTACCAAAGCCTGAGAGGGTTTGAGTAGACTCACTATGAAGCTTTTAATAAAGCCAAGCATTTTCTAACTACTTTATTCTTGTTTAAAAATAATTCGGTGGGGCAGTAACATGTTTAAAACTTATCATAATTCTTACATTTTGAAGTGCTTGAAAACCATTTATAAATGATACTTTGGTGAAAAAAGTGAAAAACATGTCTTATATATATATATGTATCTTTTTTCCAATGTAAAATCTGAATAAATGCATTGAACACGCACAAAAAAATGGGGGGGGGGGGGCCTACTTCGCGGTTTTCACTTATTGCGGCGGGTTCTGGTCCCCATTAACCGCGAAAAACGAGGGATCCCTGTATTTCTGAAAAGCTTTAAGAAGCAGGACTCATTCCCACCACTCGTCGGGCCGCTGTTGTGCCGACACCGGCCGTCAGCTCAAATCCAAGCCGAAAATAACGCGTCTCCGGCGGACGACGGGAGCGATGTGAGGCGCCCCCTCCATCCGAGAGAATGCCGCTTAATTTGACTCAACAGTGTGTTTCTTCGTTAATATTACCGCTAAATACACAAGCTTGACGCCAATTTAACGGGAGCTATTTTTTTTCATGGGAGATTTAGCTAGCTCTGGCAGTGTTCAACGCAAGCTGCAACGAATGGCAGTAACTTTTTTATATCGCGAAACGTGAAAACGATTGAAACCATTACTCACCAAATTCAATCTGCTGGCAAATACAGGCAAGTGTGTATGCTGCGCTCTGGTCTGCCCCGATGTGGATAAGGCCTGCTTTTTGTTTTCGCAGCTTTGCAATGCAACCGAAGGCTCTCCGAGCACTCCATGTACACGCGTAAGGAGTGCGCGCGTTTAGAATAATGGAACGCAGCTTGGGCCGATGATTGGTTCTCGTCAGCGAAGCATCTAGAAGGATTTGCTGACTGTGTTCTTAAGTGCTCAGTTTACGTACTAAGTTAATCACATGATGATAATAGTAATAATTAAATAAAACCTCCCGCCCCCCCCCCAAAAAAAAGAATTTCTCCTCAGATCTACGCAATTCACGTAGGTCGCCCTTTTTGACTTCAAAACGGCGAATTTCGCCGAAAGGTGAGAGATTTTCATGCCTGCAGATGTGCTAGCCATTTGTTCAGTGTCACTTTCTTGGCTTACCTCAGTAGATTCGGTAGCTGATGTACCCAATGACTGAGGTATCCTGTCCAAAAGTTTGTCTGTTGTTGATAATGTCTCAAAAAAAAAAACAACATTTCAGACATGTTGCGCTGGAAAGGGGTGTGAAAAACCAACTGGGGGAAATCACGCTTCAATCTTCTTTTCAGCAAAACCTACCTGAAACAAAGTTTAAGGGAAAGATGAGCACAAGACACACATATTCACATCACACACACCCACATCCACTCTTCCGCTTATATTTCTCATTCACACAAATACACCAAAGAGAACAAAATTAAACATTCTCTGAAAGCCTTTTTTTAGAGACTAAATATTTTTAAAAAAACATTTTTTAGTATGAAGATTTATAAATTACCTGTAGTCTGAAGCATCAAGCTCCTCATGGTTCTTCACGGTGTTCACGAACAACCTTCTTAGCTTGTCCATTCTGAGCACTTCTTTGTCAACGACGGATCACTTGCTCACAAAAGAGTTTGTAGCTCTCAGCATAGGGTTGTCTGAAACACCCCCCCCCCACACACACACACACTTAGGATGTGCAAAGAGTAACGCTTTCAATGCTTTGGCTTAGAGCTGAAACGAGTACTCGAGCAACTCGAGTAACTCGAGTTTAAAAACTGATCCGAGTAATTTTATGCACCTCGAGTAATCGTTTATTTTGACAGCTCTAAGCATCACGTTTTGCTAGGACTACTTTTAATGCGGGACAACGCGCTGTCACGTGTGGAGAGGAAGAAGGGGAAAAAAAAAAAACCTTACTGCAGCCGACAGCCGCCACAAACGACGCCGACGTTGCTAAATACTAGCCCGCACAATGCTATGTTGGTAACAGGTAGCGTCTGATGCGTCTCATAGAGATCACATGTATGTTGAACTAGATGCGAAATGACAGACTCGGCCGCGTCTGGGCAGCGTTTGTAAACAGCCGCCATCTTAAAGCAGTACAGCGCTAAGCGCTAATAAAGAGCGCTAAGCGCTAATAAATAAGATTAACGTTACTGTCGCTACTAGCTCACGTAACGTTAGCCCTGCGGAGGGCCAGGTTTCAATTAATTATGACCACTGTCGATGCGTGGATAACGTGTCTTACATACAGGCTTTAACATAACATAGCATTGTGGAGTGATGAGGGTGTAAAATAAAAACTTAATCATGCTAACTATCAATTTTAGCTTAGTAGTCATTGCTGGATAAAACACCAAGCAGCACTGGTCCCTAATGTGCTCCAATACAGCCTGTATCATACATTTATTTTGAACACTGCAAAAACTCAAAATCCTATCAGGACTTACAGTTTAGACTAACTTAAAACTTAACTAGAACTTAAAAATGGCTTGACACAAAGAGAAATTCAATTGAAACACGTGGGGAAAAAATCCTAACTTTGAAGTGATTTGTGTTATCAAGTGTAACAGCATTTTTAGGTAAGATATATATAAAACTAACTACTACTAACTTTGAAGTGATGTGTGTTATCAAGCGTAACGGCATTTTTAGGTAAGATATATTTTAATAAGATCTAAAAGTTTTTTTGAGTGAAAGCAGTGAATTAGTCTTTTTTTTAAATTCTAGTTACATCTGAGATGCAATTGTTGGCTGTTTTCAACAATATACATCGGAAATAAAGACATTGATTGACTGAAAATGGTTCAAGATTAGATGAAATGTCTTGTTTTCTCATGTATGTGTATAATTGCTCTTCACCTAAAAATATATTTGTTTTATCCGATTACTCGATTAATCGATAGAATTTTCAGTCGATTACTCGATTACTAAAATATTCGATAGCTGCAGCCCTACTTTGGCTAAAGGCAAGCAGAATACAAGTGACATGTTGTTGACCAATGCTTTACCTTTGAAATGTGTAATTTTAGCAAAGTGTCAATGGAATAGTGCAATGTAATAACTCACATTTTTTTTCATCCCTCGTTGCAGTTTCTGTTGCTGTTGACTTGGTTAGGAACCTAGTGTAATCTCGGTAACAGGATTTATGGTATCGCACCTCCATTGCAACACAGTCTTTGTCTTTGATATGTAGAAGGATTGAAGAGTCTTTCTTCATCTCTGCTGCCTGCAGCAACCAGCCTTTACACAAAAAAAGAATTAAGTATTATAGTACTATATTATAAATAAGTATTATTGTCACATCGCCGCTTTTCACAGTATATACGCATCACAGATTTAAAAGTAAAGGGTTTGGTGAGGTTGGTGAGAGTAGGGTGGGGGGGGGCCAAAAATGTGGTATTGTAGCAAGGCAAGTAACAAAGCAAGCAAGAGACGTGTAGTGGCTTCAATCCCTCTTTAATCTCTGTTCTTTTTCTTTTACACAACATTTTAGGATGCCCTTCATTGCAATATCCAAGTGCACCCCCTAGCGTTCACTTCATTTCACAACACAACATTTTGGGGGGGGGGGGGGGGGTGTAGCTGTGATCTATGGCTGTGAGGGGCACAGCTAACCCGAGTTTGGTAACAACTGCTGGATTCACTCGATAAATCATTCAGCAGCTCGCATTTTTACTAAACTATAGCCTTAAAAATTAACTTAACAACTAATCATTTTCAGTCCATTAATAAATATCGGTCCTATTGTAAATAAAAATGGGCGCGTGTCTGTGAGGCACATACCTGCCGACAATGTCTCTGCTTTGGCGAGATGATCCCGCTGCCGTATGCCTTCCGATCCCATTAAACGAGCATACCTTGACACTTTTTTTTTTTACAAATAATGCAGATGGCTGGAAGGACAGGGCCAGCAGAAGCGATGGGCAAACCAGAACGGGAACGAAGTGTTTTTTCTGGGACTTTCGGACGCTTCTGCAACTTCGCTAGTACTCGCAGGGGGGTCAGAATGGCTCGCGGCTGCAGATGGCTCTCCCCCAGCACGTGCGGATTTTTT
The DNA here is from genome assembly GCF_030265065.1 of Corythoichthys intestinalis. Taxonomy (NCBI): domain Eukaryota; kingdom Metazoa; phylum Chordata; class Actinopteri; order Syngnathiformes; family Syngnathidae; genus Corythoichthys; species Corythoichthys intestinalis. The sequence goes on from NC_080400.1 coordinate 6,052,870, forward strand.
CTCAGCCTTTAACCATTTCTGTTTATCAGTGAAACGCCGGTAACATTAGTGTGGAATCCAGCGTCGCCAGTGTTACCTCGCTCGCGTGACTCGTGAGGTGACAGGTGGAAAAAGAGGATGACTGCTCTTGATTTCTTTATAACGGGTGGCGTTTATTGCTGCGCACACACTTAACGTCCGACTGCCTCAACGTAGCTAGACTCTCTCGCCTTCCGGCGCGCGCTCTCTTTTCCCCGCGCGCGCATGCGCATACACCCGCCAGTCCCGCCTGACGTCTCCCAGGCAACCCGTGCAACACCAGGAATATTTTCAAAATCCATATCCACGCAATGTTTGTATATTCCTGCAAGATCCTTGTTAGCGCTGTGAAGACAAAGCCACTTTTTTAAGCAGGTTCTGTACGTGTTTCACCGTTGAAAAGTGAAGTCCAAGACGTTCTCATTGCATATGCATCTTTTTTTCCGTGAAGAATGAGAACGTCTTGGACTTCACCAAGACGTTCTCATTCTTCACGGAAAAAAGATGCATATAGCATCGTTTATTTCCCACTTTCTGCGCTCTCTTTTTAACTTTTTTCTCCATTCGCTCTTCTTCGCTCTCCGACGCGGTAGTCGCCATTTGCGATATCTGGTTGTTTTGGTGAGGTGAAAGCGGCTACCTGATTGGCTCATGTGACCAAAATCAGACCACTCCCGACCTAATGGCACTACGCGCACACCAGAGATCAATGCGCCTCAACGCAAAATACTCCCGGGGTTTCACCACGGTGAACAAAAAATGGGCACGTTTTCAGAGGGTGAACTCCACGGATTCTTACTTAGAGCTAATAAATCTATTTTATGAAGAAAAAATTATTTATTGCCCCTGGTAGTGTTAGTGCCCTGGTAGCAGGGGCGGACTGGGACTAAAAAGCAGCCCTGGACTTTGACTCAGCCCAGCCCACAAGAATCGCTGTACACAGATCCTCTAGGGGGGTCCGGGGGCTTGCCCCCCCGGGAGAATTAAAAAAAGATATTTTATTGTAAAATGCATCAATTTCGTTCACTTTGAGAGAAAAATGAAGAAAATGTGTCTAGACTTTGACTGTCTGACTTGGGGCGCTCAGAGTACTGCAAGGCTGAACTGGAGTTGGATTCATCTTTCTGCCCTAGCTCTATAATCAACCTGAATAAACAAATAAAAGAATTTATTTTTGAAAGCAAATTTTATGTACTCATTTGATTATAATAACACCTATCCCCTGTGTCTATAAAATGACTTCATTGTTTATGCCATAATTACCGGTAATCTTGCCACACAAATACTAAATTTAAATGAAAATACAATAAACATTTCAAGACAAATCCTGTATACATAACCTTCATTGGAATGTATTAACCAGAAAACAAAACGATATATAAACGATTAAAAATATATATCATATCAATTTCACTACCTAAACTTTAAAATAAAACCATTCATTTTATTAATATTTTGTTATAGTTCTTCTGAATTAATATTGCTGCTGCGTGTGCCTACGTTGTTTTACAGCTGAAATGTTTTTTGCTGGCACTAGCCCTTTAATTGCCATTTATTTAATTTAAATTGTAGCTACCTGATGGATAAGAATTGCCAATATACCTAGCAAGTAACCCTCTTCATTCCATCTCAGCCCGGTGGCAACTAAAAAGTCCACCAAAGCTCTTATCGCTCTATCCTGCCCTTTCGTGGGCCACAAGTCTTTCAGCCAGGCGCATTGCTGCCACCTGTCGGATTGGATGCGAACTGTAGCTAATCACAGAGTATAGACTATAGAGGGGATAAAAACAGTGATGTATAGGCTGTATTGGCTGAGCCAAAATTGTGTTGGTTCGTTCCACTGAACTGGATCTACATGACCTCTGCATTGTAATTTACATACGTTGCTAATTACTACCAAAAAAAAAGTTCTACTCACGGTTTCCAGTCATTTTTTAGTAATTAGCTTTTTCGTGTCGGTCTTTTTTTCCCCCCGTGGCGCAGTCATATTGATACGGCGGAGTCGTATCGTCAGTGTGTGAAGCCATTTTAGGTCACGTGCACCAATAGGAGACGAGGACTGTTGCTATGTGCTTCTAAAACAAACAATATGGTGGCGACCGTGTCAAGCTACAACACGAGCGAAGATGAACCAAAGATAAGAAAACCGCATTCGGAATTTAGTCAAAATGCATCGAAACGATGCTATATGCATCTCTCAACTGTCCAAGGGCGAAAAAGGGCAGGAATTTGGAAAAAAACGTGCAGAGCCCGCGTGGTTGCGTCAGACAATGGCTTTCTCTCCAGGCTCCGTCGAAGGATCTTGCGGAAAATGCGTCGACTGGGATTTTTAACGACATTGACTACAGGTAAGCCACACGCACGCCTTTACTACAAGGTTAATTGTTATTAACTTATGCTAAAAAAATTCTTATTTAAACTAGTGTTGTAACGATACCATTTTTTAGCCCAGATATCAATACCACTTTGTTATAAAATGTATATAGGGTACAGTGTGTCGAAAGTGAATCCAGTAGAACTTTTTATTGCATACCAGTAATGGGTGACAATGGTTAAATAAACCTTTTGGCTCAAGAACATCAAGCTGTAGTCAATAAAAGCCCTGATACTGACGTGGCAGTGATTGCTGTAAGTCTGCAGATAGATTTACAGTTTAAATTGCATTTTTTCACAGGAGGAGGCAACAGAACGAGGACTGACGTCTCTAAGGTCTCTGCAGCTCCTGGCACTAGTGTGTGTTCAGCACTCATTGGCATCCATACATTCACAGGTTGTGACTCTGCTTGTGCCTTTCATGGCAAAGGCAAAAAAACCTTTTCTTTTGCACGTCATAAAAAAGAATACCTGACAGGGTTTGCAAAGCTGGGCAGCAGTTTTAAACTTGACCTACAAACATTTAACACGTTGTGTAAATACGTGTGCCACCTGTTTGGCCAGTCATGTGCCAAAAATGATGCCAAATGCAGATCTTTCTGTATGGCCTCGTCAGTCTTGCCAGAACATTCTATTCCCCCAAAACTGATGCTCTGTACCAACATTGCAGGACAGCAAACTATCAAGCAGCAATTATGAAACGTTGTCTGACAGTTAAAATGTGTGCCCCTTCACCCATTGGGAATGGGTGGGACATTGAGGATGGGCAGTTGGCAGTGACATGGATGACTAAAAATCCTGCCCCTGATACTGTTTTGCAAGTAGTCAACTGTAGTTGAAAGGCAACCAATTGTGACATGGGAAGATGTTCCTGTATGTCTGCAAAACTTTCTTGTACTGATTTATATCGGTGCCAAGCATGTGAGAATGTTTCCAAAGAAACAGAAGACACTTGGATGGGATGATGACTTTGAGTAAAGCGATTTTGAGGAGTAATGTTGTCATGTATAGTTTTACTATTCTTTTATTTCTATTTTTTTTTAAATTCGTTTTTCAATATTTGTATGTGTAATAATGTGTATTTTTATAGTATGAGACAGTTCCATGTTTAAATAAATGTGTACCAACAGTACCATACTTGAATGATTCCAACCTTTTGTGTATATACAGTGTGATTAAAAAAGGCTGTGCCAAAATCAAAATGCCATGTCAAAAACGAAAAACATAAAAAAAAAAAAAAAAAAAAAACTACCTTGGACAGATGTAGGAAGTAACTAAGTTTAATTTCATGTTTTCATAGTACTCAAATATGGCCATCACCGGCAGCATGGACAACATCAAGTTGACATGAGAATTCCTCCCTCCCGCATTGATTGCGTCTGTTATTCAATCTTTCATGTCATCAATATTTGCCGGAAGTGGTGGAACATACACTTAGTGTATAACATATGTTATGTGCCATAAAGATGGATAACGAACTTTGTCTTTAACATACCAACACGTCCAGCAAGTACTGATGATGTGAAATATCGAACAACAGTTGCAATCAAGACAATAACTGCGACATGCACACGTTTGAGAGGAATTCTCATCGTGGCTTGATTTTGTCCGTGCTGCTGGGTGTGCTCACATTTGAGCACTTGTGAAACATGAAATAAAACTTGGAAGTTATCTTCAACACGTGTCCATCACTTCTTTTTTGACGTCTTTCATTTTTTAAGTACCACCTTATGATTTTGGCACATTATATTTTTGATCACCCTGTAATTTTTTTGTCTTATTCCATTTTTGCCATGATTCGCATTTAGGAGTAAGAGTGTGACAATATCTCGATACAGCGATATATCGCGATATTTTGCAACCCGATGGGTTATCGATATGCTCCCGCCAAGAATCGATACTTTTATTTAACATATTGGCCATACAATGGAGTATGGATGCTGTAAACTGCTCAATGTTTGTTGAGCAATTCCTTGGCGGTCCACTAGGGGCGCTCGGGAGTGGCGGTGAGGGTAAAGTGCGCACAAGTTGTCTAGAGAAGAAGAGAAGCTCCAAGTGGGTTGAAAAAATAAAAAAGCTCCGTGAGAACGGTGGAGGGAAAAAATGAGAAAAATATTGCTACAAATCACACATGGGGACACACTTTAGATTTTACACCAACAAGAAAGGAAGCAAGGTGAACAAGGACTTTGCTGTATGCAAGAATTGTCTAAGAAAAATAAGTTTCACTGGGAGCTGGTGACGTAGTGGACACTGGAGTTTGTGAGCTTTGCTTTCATCACTTGAGGTAAGAAAGTTTTGCAATGTAATTGACTTTTTAATTTACATGTATTATTTTGATGACATTTGGTGTTGAATGATATAAAATAAACCAGGACCCTAAACTGGATGAAAATGAATATCGAACAAGCCCACATGAATTTACCGATTTATTTGAGAACCAATTTCCATCTAGTTTACTACACAAACTGTTATTACTGTCATTTTGATACAATAAGCTATAAAAATGGTTTGAATAGGTTCCAAGATATATAAAGTGATGTGCATGATAATTAATGTAGCCTACATATTAAAAATAGGTAATTATTGATGTAGCCTACATATTAAAAATAGGTAATTATTGAATTTTTAATTTCTATACATTCAATTCATATTTTTTTAAATTCAATACTTCCAACACAAAAAAAAAAAAAAAAAAAAAATCAGGATTTCAACTCAAACGCTATGAAGTAGCTAATATTTTTTGTTTTATTTTGTTGTTTTTAAGGTGAGGAAGACTGTGACTGAGCAAGTCTGACATCTTAATTGCTGAAGCAGATAGCGGAAGTGCTCAAACCAAGCAACAAAGTTCATATACGAAGAAAAGAGCCACCAATTTTATCATTGCCCCACTCCAAGCTCAACTGCTGACACCTACGGCACTTTTTATTTATTGTTTGATCTCTCCAAGCGATATCAGTGGTCGTGGTTGGTTTCTTCTATATGTGCAGGGGCACAATTTGCAGTAGATTTATATTTTACAGCAATGTTGCACAGAAAAGGTGTCACTGTTTAATAAATGACTTAAACAGTATTTTTTTCTATTTTCAAATATCTTTTTCTTTTTTTTTCCGTTTCAACAGTTGTATCGTAGAATTTCATGTATCCGATTTCTGACCAATACATCGATAATCGCTGCATCGTGATATAATCGTTATCGTGAGCCTTGTATCGCGAATCGTATCGTATCGTGAGGTGCCCTGAGGTTCCCACTCCTATGGGTGTGGTAGCAATTGGGTTGATTTTCAGCTATTTATGATCATGGCGTGCATTTTTTATTTTATATATTTCATTGCATAGTAGGTTGTGATATTTTTAATATGACACATAAGCCTTTAGCTTAATTCAATATATATTTCATTGTGCTGGGTGCAAATCATTAATGTTGAAGTGTTTCCTTCAAGAAATTAACTACATTTCTCATTCTGAATTCACCTATGTGTATACTAAGGCACCAATACTTGTTTCAAATGTTTGGTAGATGTGTTTATGACCTTTGATAAAGATTTTGTGTTGCCAGAATTAATATAACACTTAAAACAAGCAAAAACAGCAACACTAGATCTGTATTTTTGTGTATTCACATCAAGATACATTTCTGGCTGGTGACTAAGTTAGGAGGGTATTGGCTTTGAAAAAATCCATTTTCTAAGCACTTTTTCTATGGTCCCAATAAAGCCATATTACCACAAGCTTGTCCATTCGCAGCACTTCCTGGTTAACTCTAATCTTTTAATGGACGATGGTCTCACAGAAGAAGTTGTAGCTGTCAGTGAAGGGTGTTTCAGTTCTGAAAAACACGCACACACACATAAACCATGTGAGAACTGTTTCATCCATATCATATTTACATAATCTTCCAATCCAAATTATATAGGCTTGTCTATTCTGCCATTTTTTCCTGAATAAAATGATCAAATAGGTTTTTGGAACTACGGTTAAACAGACTAAATACTATGTTATTTGTCAATCTAAACTTTTTGCTCAAAGTTAACAATCTAACATCGTAATAATGACCGCTACAGCCCAGAACTCACATTGCAAGTCCTAACTTCATATGTGATCTGACCAGAAGCCCACAACTCCCATAGTTATTCAGACGCCAGCCTCATCGCGGGCAGGGGAGGGAGCGGAAACAGAATCAGGGCGTCTGTCACTCACTTCCACGTGTGGCCAATAAGCAGCCAGCGTGCAGGCAGGGGGCAAGACTGAGTTATGTCACTTCCCGTTCACTGACTCTCCGTCCTACCGAGAATGCTTAGATGATTCGTTCTGCTAGACGGCTACGCTAATTTATAGTGCGCCTACACCGGCAGTCACGCAGCAGCGCTGCGGCAGTGAACAAGCTAAGGACTGAAAGGAAAGGGCTTTATCACATATTCTTTCATGTTGAGCCTATCATATGCTACTCAAATGCACAAAAATCACCACATAAACACAGTGAGCAAAGTTTACTGTGCTTTTATCAACAGACTCGAGACTACATATGACGACATTGTATCCACTTTACAGTACGTTAAAACTTTCGCCAGTAGCTACAAGGCGATAAGGCTGAGCTATGGAGACGTCGCGGGGGCGGGCGAGAAAGCTGTCAAGAGACTCTAGCTGGACTTCATGGCAGCGAAATTTATCTAATCTGTGCCCATGGAAAATGACTATTTAGTATGATCACTATAATACTGATTTGCTATGAAACGGTAGTTTCATGACATATTTTTCCGAGTTTTTTTTTTTTTTTTTCTTTTCCGTGTCACAGCTTGTCGGGTCGGGGCGCAAAAAAAAGGGGATACGTTTAACCGTTTCCCTATATCAAAGTGAAGCAAGCACAAGCCATGGCTTTGATCCCATAGAAATATGATAGACGCGGAAATTCTCATTGCTGCAGCGGCTGGGGAGACCCGGGCGCCGGCAGAGACGAGGCAGTGAAAAAAAAAAACACAGAAAAACACAGTCTGTCACTCACTTCTGAATTTACGAAGAGAGCGGCCAATGAAAAGCCTGTGTACTGTGCAAGAGGGGGAGGGACCAAGCCTTCCTGTTCAGTTATATATGCTAAGCGGTCTTTTTGGTGATTCGTTTGGCAACGTCACTTCCCCGTTCACTGACCGAACGATTCATTTGGGCGGTTGTGGGTGGGTGGGGGATGAGGAGGGCGAACGATTCGTTGAACGATTTGTTTGAACGAATCTTTTTACTGAACGAACCGGAATTGATTCGTTTCCTCAGGTGAACGACTTTTCCCGTCACTACAACAGTCCTCGTCTCCTATTGGTGCACGTGACCTAAAATGGCTTCACACACTGACGATGCGACTCCGCCGTATCAATATCACTCCGCCACGGGGGAAAAAAAGACCGACACGAAAACGCTAATTACTAAAAAATGACTGGAAACCGTGAGTAGAACTTTTTTTTGGGTGGTAATTAGCAACGTATGTAAATTACAATGCAGAGGTCATGTAGATCCATTTCAGTGGAACGAAATCCATTTTCTAAGCACTTTTTCCATGGTGCCAATACAGCCTGTAATTTCCGGTAAAAAGGCACATTGTAAATGGGCTCGCTTCCGCTATCCAAACAGCTAAACATGAAAAGGTTCACACTCCGGATGTTTTCAGTAATCCTTTATGTGTCTCTTTTCTTTTTTATGAAACTAAAACAATGAAAAAATACATGCAATCAGCAACAATGCGGCAAATAACAAAAATGCCATCCATATATGCAAACACAATCAGCCTGTATTCAGTAGTTCTTAATTAGAAATATCAAACACATTTCCCCTCGAACATGCAACCTAAAGACAATATAAAGAGGGTGTAATTCTCAATTTGACAACAAAATACTCACAGACGTTGCTCTAAAGAACACAAATGCCACTCAAGTTGTGAGAGTGGAGCTGCCATGTAACTCACTGAATCCCATTTGAAGAACTTCTACTGTTTTAGAACCAATAAATAAAACGGCCACAAGATGGGGCGCTTGAGCAAGTGATAAAGATACAACCGACAATAAACATAACACGCATTTTTTTTTTTTTTTTTTTGCCATGCCCTCGCGTGTCACTGGTTAACCCTTCGCGTGCCAGTGCTGACACGCGTGTCATAGGTTGCCGACCCCTGATCTAAAATATTGAGGAAAATGCAACAGAAACGAAAAAAATACTATTAAAACCTTTTAATGCCAGCAATATGAAGCAATCATCAGAGAATCCCAAAAGTTGAAAAATAAGGTCGTAATGAAACCTTTTTTTCAAATTTGTTAAAAGAAAAGTCAAAATGAATATGTGTAATAAGCGCTCAGATGTATATAACACTTGCTAAATCCTGTTTGTTTTTTTCATGGAACCTACAGATGCATGTGTTGACTTGCATCCATCATTCCCCCCCCCCCCCCCCCCTAAAAAGAAATATCAAAATTCTGATTTAGTCTCAAAACCATGAAATTTTAGGTGTATCAAATGTGATACATTTGGCAATATAGGGTTAAGCGATAGTTATGAGTTAGATATTCGTGACTTTTTTTTGCAGACGCTAATTTTTTCATTGTGATGTAATTTGTTTGAAAGTTTAAAATGTGTGAGTGAATAATTTTTTAAAGTCTCTTTTTAAACTAAATATTAGACATCAATTAATGATTCTAAGATAAAAATGACAGGCATTTTGAATAATAAATATTACTCATTTTTTTGTAATGGCTAGGTTGAAAAAAAAAGCGGTTGCGCGACGTCTGTAAACGGGGGTCTCCAGGGTAAAACGGACAAATAGTTCGGGGACTTAATGCACCATGAATCTGCTATGGCAGCATATAGACGTATTGTTTCATCAAACACAACAGTTCTTTTGGCTTCAAATACAGCAGTTTATTTTAAAGAGCAGGAACTGCTTTTTCAGCCTTGTCTGCTTTTTCCGCCATATACAGTACAATCGCAAATTTTTTTTAGGATAGAATAGCCCTTTATTGTCATTATAATCTTCTTTAAGTTCACTGTGGCGCCGCCTTACTACAACAAAGAGCTTTTTACATTGAAATTCTTTTGAATAAATGCTTAAATCTCTGAATTCTTACAGATATGGACGTAAAACAGTCTCGATTGTTGGTTAAAAGCAAAAAAAAAAAAAAAAAACACGGGCAGTTTGAATTTACTTAAATCTGTCGAAGAATTATGCTAGTCTGTTAGCTTTTTGTCATGATAAGGGGGCTGCCACAATGGCTTTTTCCGTTCAAAATTCTTGTGAATAAATGCTTAAATCACTGAATTTTTTATAGATTTGGACGTAAAACTGTCTCCATTCTTTGTTAATAGAGGAAAAAACAGGGCAGTTACGCATCTATTTTAAGTACATATGACGAAGAATGACACCAATGCCATAGCGGTTCCCATTCTCCCATTGATTTTTTTCACAACGTTTCAAAATGCGTGCATGGTACAAAAAATATAATATTTACCTTGAATCCTCCAACAAATCACTCCTGAGACAATCCTTCCTGTTTGTAGGCGGTGCAGCTTTCGTAGTTCTTCAATAATTCAAGATTAAATCCGGCACTAGTGTGTGCCGTCTTCGGCTAATACTAAATGAAGCTCGGCACCCTGTGATAAAATCTGACGCAAAGAATGACGAAGTGTCAGGTCAATAGGAATTATGAAGTCTATGTTTGGTCATTGCAGTTTTAAAACTTTTGTAACACTACAGTTTAAGGCCCAACTCCACATGTCTCTGTTGTCAATTTGTTTTTTTTTTATGTGACTTTTTGAGACAGCGAATGATGCATTTAACACAATTCAGCTGAGTAAAACACTCAAGAGCGAAATCCGAAAAGCTCTTCAGTTGCCGTTTAAGTGTGTTAGAGTCATGCAAACAGTTAGACGGTGCCTACGAGAAAAGGTACCATCTCCTTCAGAATGTATTTCTAATCCCAAAAAATGAGGTGAGGTTCGAGCATTTTAGGTTCTCGTGAGATGATTAAAGGGCGATGATCTGCCACAACCCTGACTTGCTTGCCGTCTGAGTTGCGCCAAACTGCGAGGGCCCGTTCAGTCCTGCTTGCTGGCCTAGTGGTACTTGTTGTTAACACTTGTATAAACTTGACACAAAGATTGTTTTCCATGAAAAAATACTTCTCAATATCAATTTGATTTTTTTTATTGACACAGATGAGGGAACCCTGAAGCACAAGAAGCACAGATACTTAGCCACAGCATAGTAACATTAAATACAATACTAAATACAAGAAAGCCGAGCAAGTGTTTACAAGACTGATAACATATATCTCCCTACACATGTATAAGACAAAATACAACAACAGAAACGTAGTAGACACTAAAAGAAGATACACTTACAGAAATATGTGCGGTACACGATAAATGCAATACAACAGCATAAATGTCTCATGCAACAGCTAAAAATAAATAGATTCACACTACGGGCGTTTTCAGAGATGCTTGACTGTGCCTCTCTTTCTCTTTTGTGAAACTACAATAATAAAAAGATGTACAATGAGCAACAATGTTGCAAACAACAAAAGAGGCCATTTATATACGTGAACACAATTGGCTTGTATGAAATAATGCTTACCAAAATTTTCGCACTATAAGACCCACCTGACTATAAGCCGCCACCCATCAAATTTGGCACGAAAATGGCATTTGTTCATAGATAAGCCGCACTGGACAATAATGGGATGTCTACACCATAAGATATTACCGTATTGGCCCGAATATAAGACGGTGTTTTTTGCATTGAAATATGACTGAAAAAGTGGGGGTCGTCTTATATTTGCGGTCTAGACGTTATACCCATTCACGACGCTAGATGGCGCCAGATATCATTGAAGCGATGTTCTGTCATGACAAATCTCAGCTACTCTCAAGTTTAACCAGTTTGCATGATTTTATTGCAATGTTTTTCCTTATTCAGATTTGTTTCAAGACTACAGTTACAGTTAGACTTCACTTTGATCGTTAATGCAGTTATTGCAATTTTGTTGTTTTATCACAATAGATTGGTTTATTTACATTTCAAAAACCAGAAGCCATTCATTTACGAATGCGATTGCACTTTAGTTTACATATTTAAATGTTCAGATAATAATATTTGAATGAGGCAAAATAGCATGCTTTTTCTCTCAAATATAGTTATAATCATTTCTTTCAGATGTACTGTAATTATTTTCTGTATAAAAATTGATTTGGTGTTCAAAAAGTCTTTTTTCAAACTTGAGTCTTGAAAAAGAGGGGGTCGTCTTATAATCGGGCCAATACGGTAACTGGTAACACTTTATTTGACAGTGGCATCATATGACTGTCATAAGACCAAATGAACCACCATGAAGCTTTGAACCCATTGGCTGCAAAGCTACATTGCTTCAAGAAGCTTCATTTGGCCATCACTGCTCCATTGGCGGAGACAGTCAATCTCTGCTGCCACCTGCTGTCAACACTGTTGCTGTCCAACATGCCTCCTAGCATGCATTGCAGCGCTACAGATGCAAATAACAATCAAAAATCATGTTCTGTGCCAATTATTTCTTCAGTTACTGTTCTAGTTGTTTCATTAATTGCTAGTTACGGTATTTGGTAACACTATATTTGACAGTGGCGCCATAAGACTATCATAATTATGATATGACAGTTCCGTGAGAATAATGAATGCCTATAACAGATGTCATTTAGTATTATCTGGCAAATTATCTCACTTTGAATGGATGTGAAAGATCCAAGCTGGACATAAATGGAGTTAGTAACATAATTTGCCGGATGACACTTAATGAAATAAGCATCCAGTAATGCCCATGATAGTGTCATGTCATAATTATGAAGGTCTTATACTAATCTTATGAGGCCACTGTGAAATAAAGTGTTACCTATTAACCTAAATAAATCAACAAATAAGCCACACTGGACTATAAACCTCAGGATTCAAAATTAAAGAAAAAAGCAGCAGCTTATAGTCTGAAAATTACGGTAATTAGAAGAATAAAACACATTCTGCCTCTAACATGCAACGTAAAGACAATATGTATATAGTGTATTTCTTAATTTGATGACAAAATACTTAGACGTTGCTTAAACAAACACAAACGCCAAAGCAGCACATTCTGAAATTACAACAACATTTTCTCACATTTAGCGCCACACAGTGTTTAAAACGTGGTGTGAAATTTTTAGAGTCACTTTTTTTTGTTGCACATTTACAACATTATGTAGCAGCCTATATATTCATTTTTAAATAAGAAGTTTTGGACCTGAATGTTTAAATCCAGAACTAAATATTTCGCTTAAATATTAAGTTTGTATCCTATATCCTAAATGCTAAATCTGGAAACGGTTGGAACTAAATATTTAGCTTAATATGCAAATTCACATGACTGGATACTGGAAGTAACAAAATAAAAGCTGGAGCACACAAAATACTCTTTAAATAGTTTCTCCTAAATATGTATTTTACTTATATATTGTTATTATCACAATGACTCATGTCCAAGAGCAGACTGCCACCGTTGAGTAGGTTTTATTCATTTTCAAGCAACGTAAACATACAGCCTGGGCTGCTCCACCAGCTTTTATTTTGTTACTACCACTACCGGTCTCCAGTCATGTGAATTTGCATATTAAGCTAAATATTTAGTTCCGAACATTTCCTGATTTAACATTTAGGATATAAAAATAAGATTTAAATTAAATATTTATTTCTGTATTTTAAAAATCAGGTCCTAAACTTTTTATTTAAAAATAAATATCTAATTTGCTAAATAATGTTGTAAATGTGAAGAAAAAAAACAACACAAAACAAACAAAAAAAAAGTGACTACAAACGGTGCCCCATACGTAGCTACAATTGAGCACAATGAATAACATTTAAAGAAGTTCCGTTTGAATTCTTCTTCTCTTTTATGAAACGATAAATAAAATGGCTACTAGATGGCGAGCTTCCCCAAGCTATAAAGACTTAATTGAGAATAAACATAACACAACTTCTAATTCTCCCCCTGCTCGTAGGAGTAACATTAATAAAGACAGGCGCTGCCCCCAAGCGGCTGGCGGCATTGTCTTCATTCCTTTTGGGGATGCCTGTGTGGCAGCCAGGCAGGTTGTTTTTTGCATGGGGCTTGCCAGTCGCCATCATATTTTCAGGATCAAAGCACCGGTCCGGCGCCGAATCTCTTACCGAAACGCATTATAAAGGTGTTACGTTCAAAGTTCAAAATGAGAGTGAGAGAAAAAAAAAAAAGACTTATAAAATTCTAATCATACATTGTAAATTTGAAAATTGCAATGAGCAGTATCAAAAACAAATAAACCATATCTAAACCCCATAATATTATCGTTTCATCAAATTGCAATACAAATTTTACCAGCATAATTATTTCCACTTGGGGAAATGCCAATATTTGCTTCTGCTCCAAAATTTTTCAGTTCCCTCTTTTGTAATTCATCAAAAAAAAAAATGTCGTGGGGCCCATCATTACAAAATTGGCCACTAATTCCCACTATAATTTCGTAACAACAAAATTGACATAAATTAGAATTGTATCTTCATTCCAAATTCTGAAATTGATGAAAATGTCTTTTTACTATTTGGGTCACAGCTGAACTCAAAGATAGCCATTACTTTTTCACTGTCCCCTTTAAAATAATTTGTCAAGACTATCATTTATATTATATAAACCTATTTCAATCTCCAGTTAAAGCCCACAGTTATTAGTTTCCGGGAGAGGAACTGAATGCCGACATTTGGTGAACAGGCAAATGTGACATTCTTCTCCCACTCCCTTCTCCTGCTAAATATCCACCCCGCCCCCCAGTTTTATTTAGTATAGACCTCCTTCTTTTCTAGCTCAAATTTTTTTCTTCACAATAATCATGAATCAGTAAGTCAAATATTTAAACAGTTTACCTATGAGCTCTTGGATGATTCAATTCATTATCGTTAAAGCCGACTGAAACATTATTATCATTGTCTTATCATGAGATGATAGACGCTTGTTTCCCTCTGAAGAGAGGAACACCGGGAGCCGTGGGCTTCAGTTCGCGCCGGCGTCTTGCGTTACAGGTGGCGACGATGGACTGGCAAGCCGAGGTATAGGCTCACTCCCGTTTTCAGCTGTCTCCGTCGCTCCGCAGCAGAAGGGCGCCTGCCGCTGAGTTGCATGTGCTTCGCCTCCATCAAGGCTCGATCCTGCATGGACGCCGAGACAAGCGAGGAGTCGATGATGCCCTCCACCAAGGAAGTGGTCGGACTGCTCCTCGCAGACGGCCTCGGTCCCCGGTGCTCCCTGCCGCTCCTTGGCTTGCTCCCCGTCTCGTTCCCGCTCACGTTCCCGCAGACGAATATCGAGATGAACGGCCAAAGCGATCAGTTCCTCCAGAAAGGACGAATCATCCAACAGGCGGCTGCCTGCCACCTTACCGCTGACCGGATGATCAAAAACCCGGACGAACTCTGCTCTAAAAGACTCAAACGAAGAACGTATTTCGGGTCTAGAATTGCTTACCACCATGGCCCATGTAGCGGCTTTCCCGGCAAGGAGACTCATCACGTACGCCACTCGGGATCTCTCGTTGGCGTACGTAAGGGGTTGTAGATCAAAAATTAGGGAGCACTGGTGCAAAAATTGTCGGCAAGCGCCGGGCTCGCCTTCATAACGGTGGGGATGCGGCAAATTTGGCTCTCGAAAAGACGCCGGCATGCTCATCGCCGATGGGGCAGACTCATCGGGTCCAGCAGCAGCCACACCGACACAATTTGCAGGTGATGTCCATTGCTTAACTGTAGTAGTTAACAAACCAATAATTTCCACTAGTTCGCGAATTGTCTGATCATGTTTGCTGATCATTCGAACAAGAGCAGTAATGTCCTGAAGAATGCCCTGTGAATCAGTGGGATCCATGTAGTCGGATGGTTCTGTGATAAGTCTCAATCACAGACTCAGAGACCAGGAATAGCAGCAGGTTTGTCTTTACTAAAAAGCACAACCAATGGAGCAAAGTACAACTAGTGGAGCACGTCAAAAAAGTTCGCGAGTATAACAAAGTACAACTATGGCAGCGCAAAAAAATCAAAATGATCAAACTACGATACAACCGTAGAAAGCGTCGGGAAGATGAGGGCACACACATCGGTAAACAAGCCACTTGTCTGACACAGCTTACAGACACTGCCGTCCTTACATACAGTGCGCTCCTATTTCATCAAAGGCGCATAGGATGACTCCGCCCATCCATCTCACTCAGAATGGAAATGTAAAAAAAAACAACTGAGAACACATCTAATGGCACTAGTTGGCAGCTATTTGTATCTCTTTTGAAAAGGTATTCGGATCTGGAGAGTTGACAACACGTACAGAACACCTGAACTCACTCACATGGACACTTTTTTTCTGCGCCTTGAAAATGAAAGGACCCTTATTGTAAAGAGCTACATGGGTTTCTGGATTTCTCGACCTAAAAATACCTTGCATCACTAATAATGGCAGCTCCTTGGATCTCAAGAGTTGACAAAGCAAACAACACATGAAATGAACTGTACATTTTTTGTCGGCTCTTTGCAAATGGAATAACGAAGGAATAATACCTGCTTTTGGAACAGATGAGCAGTCCATTAATCACATTTAAAAAGTGAGGCAAATACAGTGCCCTCCATAATTATTGGCACCCCTGAAAAAGATGTGTTTTTTAGCTTCTAATATTTTTTTTTAATTCAAATAATATGGGACCTTAATGGAAAAAAAAAAAAAGAAAAATCCAACCTTCAATACAGGTGCACTCATTCAGTGTGGAAAGAATCCCACATAATGAAAAAAATTATTTGACATCAAATAATGTGTGTCACAATTATTAGCACCCCTGGTGTTAATACTTTGTACAACCCCCTTTTGCCAACAAAACAAGGTCACTACACAACCATTATTTTCATTTTTTTTTTTTTATAGTTCAATACAATTCTAAAAATATTCACATGAACAAAACAATTTCAATTAAAAATAAATACACTCTGCTTATAGCGTCTAACAACAACTTACATTGGTATGAAGAAGTATCGGAACCTTTTGGAATTTCTCACATTTCTGCATAAATCACCATCAAATGTGATCTGATCTTTGTCAAAATCACACAGATGAAAAAACAGTGTCTGCTTTAACTAAAACCACCCAAACATTTTTAGGTTTTCACATAAGCGGATTTTTAGGGGGGTCCAGGGGGTCCAGGCCCCCCCGCCATGGTGGCCGAAAAGTGTCATTGCATGTAATTGACTTCCCTATATATATGCAAAAGTTCTAAAGCAATAAAACAAACAACAAAAATGAACAAAAAAAGATTTTTATAATGGGTCAAAATGATTTTTTTAGACTGTCATTTGCTTTGCATTTTTTTTTTTTTTTTTTTTTTTAAATGAGGGGAGGGCAATTTTAATTTTCAAATGATTTTTTTTTTCTTTGTTTGACAAAATAAATACATCTTTTTTATTAAAGCAACTTTTTGGGGGATTGAATGATTTAGACACAAATGTCCCACAAAAAGGATTGCTAAAATCGAAAAACAAAATTTAGTGAAAAATGCAAATATTTGAGTCTCAAATATTTTTTCGCATTCAAAAACTTTTTTTGTATGATTGAAATGTTTCTTTTTTTGATTTTTTTGTTGTTGAAAATACATATTTTTTGATTGAATTATAAAGACACAAATGTCCTAGCCAAAATGTGTACCAGACGCAAAACAACATTACTTCAATCAAAATACTTGCTTCAACCAATAAATAAATAAATAAATAACTTCAATCAAAAAAAAAAAAAAAACCAAACAGCTTTAATAGCTTTATTTTTGCCTTCAAACACATTTTTTTTGGAGGTGACTTTTTTTTTTAATTGAAAATATATATTTTGATAGAACTTTTTTTTTCTTGATTAAAGCAACTTTTTTTGGGATCGAATAATGACGACAGAAATCTACCTCCATATGGCTCCGCTGAGATGATACAATTATGACTGGGGTAACTACACTGGCGGGCACACAATATTCAATGGATGACCTTCTTGGCGAAAAGTACAGCTGTCCTAAGCAGCCTGATCTAGAATTCCCCTCAAGAATGATGGGAAACAAAAAAAAAACGCTCATTTTCAACTTATTGTTATAAACATTCTTGTAAGTTAATTTTATTGCTGACACTGTGTTTTGGGGTCATCAACATGTTGTGCCCCCCCCGCCCCAAAAGCCAAACACCGCCTATGGCTTTTCATATTTCAATGAGGATAGTATGCAAACAATGACAGAAAGGGGAAAATAAGTAAGTGAACTATCACATTTAATATTTTGTGGCCCACACTTTGGAAGCAATAACTTTAACCAGACGCTTCCTGTAGCTGCAGATCAGTCCGGGACATCGATCAGGACTAATCCGGGCCTATTCTTCTCTACAAAACTGCTGTATTTCAGTCAGATTCCTGGGATGTGTTGAATGAGTTGGTGTCTTTAGGTCATGCCACAGCATCTCAATGGGGTTCAAGTCTAGACTTTGACTTGGCCACTCCAGAACATTAAAGGAACCTTTTTAAATTACCTGTTAAATGATTAATCCTCAAGGTTCCAGTCATGTTCGTTTTCGTTAAAGGACTCCAATAACGACATTTTCAAAGTCAACAATTTCTTGCCCTAAGTTTTTGACAGAGGAGTTCTAAACAGCATGCTGGGTTAATGAACTACTCCTCGTCCTAGCCCAAAAAAGATCGGAGTAGACTGACCAAGCCTTTCTGGCTTGGCCGGTATTTTATAGATGAGGAACTGAGGATGTGAGTTCTTGTGATTGGTTGAATGTCCATGGAATTCCTGTCCCTTGATGCCAAATGGGGAGATGGTTATTCTCGATGTCAGCTGTTGGCTTCGCCAGAATAGGTGCTCCTACACGTCTTCTGGTCCTCGGAAATGTGCCCTTTGCTCCCTTCTTCTTCTTTAAGTATTAGAGATCGCTAACAACAATTAAGATAAATGAAAGTGCCTATAATATAAAAATAAAAAACCACAAAAAGAAATCTAGAATGCAGACAACAACGCAAAGTAAGGACACTGTCCCATCCCCATGGAGACAAGGGTCAGCTCCACCATAACCTCAGGATTCAGAGGTTCAAGTTAACATTGGCCCAATGGATCTTCTCTCACCATGGTCTCCTGGAAAAAAGTAATAAAACTCCTAAGACAAAGATACCACAGCCACATACAAGCACCGAAATACCTACTTAACACCCCCAACACAGAATTTTAATTAATAGATATGACTTGCAATCCTTTCATGGTTCCGGTGACCATCCTATCCCTAGCCGTGTTGTTAAAACTGTTAATATTAGAACAATTTAATACGAGTACGTGCACCCCCTGTTGCAACTAACAGGCAGTCGAGGGTACTCTATACTGACATGCCATGCAGGAAATAGTCGGAAATCGTTCATGAACCTAAACGCTAATATGGAGGCAAAATAAATCTGACTTCGACAATTATAATAATAAATACAGTCAAAATTTTAGTTTCGGATAACCAATGGAAAAAAACTCTAACCTAGGACTGCAACTAATGATTATTTAATAATCGATTAATCGGATAAATGTCAATTTCTTAATTAATCACAATTCAATTTGAAGTTGAATTGGGCATATTATGAGTGACAATGAAAAACGGAATAACTATTTCCTTGCAAAATACTTTATTACAGCATCCTGACTTAACTGTAGTCTACAAATGTACCGTTTTAAGTGCATAAAACTTGTTCCAAGTAGTCAGTAACGGACCTATGTATAAAACCTTAAAACAATTTCTCAGTACACAAATAAGAAGTAGTCCTGTTCTTTCAAATAGGAATGTGCTGCTGTTTGACATATTATATCCTGTGGGCAAAGCGTTTGAGACAACCTTGTTGTGACATAGGGCTATACAAATAAAACTGAATTGAATAAAAATGAATCGGCGAGCTTGATCAAAAAAATAGAATAAATACAAACCAAATCCAATTACAAAGCGCACTCTCTTTTATGACTATTTACAGTTCGAACGGGAGCTCGTGTAGAAAGGAGACTAAGGCTGTTATGGATTATTACGGAAATAATAAATCAATGCCATTTATCTGTATGGTTTCTTCATAAAACAGAAATGAGACCACTTTACTATCTAACAATAACTCAAGTGTAATTTTGCTTCTCCAAAACACAATACAACCGGACCCTTAAATCACTAATAACCAAAATCACTAACTATCTCAGTGCTCCATGCTAAGCAGCAACGTCTCGTCAACAATTAACACAAACAATACAATTGGCTTCATTTATAGACCCTACCCACCGACGTCACAAAACCACGTGCTCGCTGTATGGTTCCGCCCCCTTGTCCGTCATTTTGTGTCTGTATTATCAATGGTCTCAATTGATCGAGCAATTTATAATGCATTTCATGGAAGACCCGGTGCTTTTGGATGCCGTAAACTCACTTGATGCGTTGCATAAAAGGCGTTATGTGGAAAAGCTTCAGTTTATCCATTCGCCAGATCCATATTTGATGCCTAAATCGATGTTTTTCGACCCGCTGTCTCCGCCGTATTTGCCTGACATCTGCTAGCTACCCTGATATGTACAACTATCTTGTCCACACAAAATAAGCCTATTCTCACGAAAGTTTGAAAAACTTTAAGAGCTTGGAGGCTTATAAATACTTTGTTGCTGGTTGGGTGAAACAGGTCCTCGTCCACGAAAATTCGGCAGGAATCTATCTTGTGCTTGGAAAGGTGAGTTACGAAATTTTCAATTCAAAATCTTTTGTTCTTGCTAACATCCACTGTCAAGTCTAATGTATTTCATGTCGTTTGTCAATGGAGTTAGGGCTTTTAATGTTTATATGGTTTAGCGATAGCACTCTCACTACATACATACGTGTATGTTGTCGGCGATTAGCCGAGCAATGATCTTAATTGTGGTTGTCAGCCCAAAACCCTCTAAATATATATTAAATGCATCTTACCAGATATAAAATGACGACTACATAATCTGTGGTAATCGTTTGGAGCCCAGTTTTCTCGTCGAATTGCAGCAGCCCATCTCGCTCTCTTCTCTCCGGGTCTCTCGGAATCCGGTAGAACTTCAAGTCTCTCCGTCTTCTCCGTCTATCTTCTCTGTTATTGCAACCGACCGCCACACACGCCTTCACCATTTTGATTATTAATGTTAACGAGCAGAAAAACACGTAAATAGGAGGAATGTACGTAGCCGTAACAGGTAAACATGATGTGTTGACGGACAAATGGGCGGCACCAGTCAGGAGGAAGGAGTTGTGACGTCACGTGGGCAGGGTCTATACTCACCTCTGACAGAGGCACACTGGATGTAACCACATACTGTACAAGACAATTTACCTCTCGACACTTCGGACATCCCAGACGTTGTTAGATCATTTTGGTCTGTCAGCCAAAGTTTCTCTAGCCCGAAATAAGTTCCTGAAACTAAAATCAGAACGATCACCAGAGTCATGATGACAGCAGTTTTCGGCCAAACATATTTGACCCCTTTTTTGTTAGTTTACTCCCTATACAACAGAAAAAGAAGAAAAAAAAAACGCCACAGAAACAAATCAACGATTATAAAATCTAGCGAACAATAACCCCAAAACGAGTAAGATAAGAGTGGCAAAAAGTTACTGAACCGAAAATGAAAGGCCAGAAACAGGCACTGGGCGAGTCTGTGACACATGGTACCTGTCCTCCGTCCAGAGAGGCGGACAGCATGAGACGTTCTCAAGGGCAGGATCTGAAACACAAAGTGATGACACGAAAAGACAACTGCTCCTAGTAGGGCTTGTAGCCCTTGGGCGGTTCCACGTCCGGCTGGAGCAGAGGTTGCGCTAGACTTTTTCGTTGTCTGTCATTTTGACTGACAGGGTCATAAAAATCCGGTCATAATCTATTTTTACCAGTCACTTAAATTTTTTAAATGATGATAATGACATTGTGGTGACCCTTTGTTTGGCATAATTCACCTTCCGTAATTGTGTGTCCATTTGGCCGAGCGCGTTACCGGCTACGACACAGTCACGTGACAGAGACATTTAAGAGCCGCGCACGTTCCGGCGTGAATAGAGAGTTCACAGAGAGCAGCAGAGCTATAGCGGTTGGACACAGCAATTCGAGCTAACAAGACTCTTAACATTGCATACCGCTTCAACAGTATTTAGTAGTGATGGCCAAATGAAGCCTCATGAAGCAATGAAGCTTTGCAGCCAATCGGTTTGCACATGTAGCAAAGCTTCATTTACTCTATGGCGCCATCAAGTGGTCTACAACAGGGGTCCCCAACCTATTCCACTAAGGCCCACTGTGGGTGCAGGATTTCATTCTTACCAAACAAGATGACAACACTTTTTCCCCAATCTGGTGTTTTACAAGTGCAATCAGTTGATTGCTGTCAGGTGTGGCTTGTTTTAGCAGAAGCCTCATTGGTTCAACTGTCTCTGCTGGATCAGCTGGAACAAAAATCAGGACCCACAGTGGGCCTTGAGGACTGGGTTGGAGACCCCTGGTCTACAAGCCCAAGTGGTCAACATTGTTAAGAATTCAATGGTTATTTGATTATGACAAAGATATGAATGTGCTTATGTTAGTAATTTAGTATGTGAACAAAATACAACAAGTGCTAAGGATAATTTGTTATTCATTTTGTTGAGAAATAATAGCTTTCCCACAGTGGCTGGCTTTAAACGGTTTCTTTTTTTGGACAATATTGCACCAGCTTTAGAAAATATTCTTTCACAAGGCACAGATGAAGCTGGGGTGCAGATAAATGTGAGTGCCAGTTTATATAAATTTGGGTAGGTATTCTTTTGTGCCTCCCAGTACACTATTGGATTGTTCATTCTGTTGATGTTTGGTTCAGATAGGTACACACACTCACATTTATATTAATGTAGTTCTTCTCCCTTACCTTATTGAAAGCAATCAAATGAAAATGTTCCCATACAGGGGAGGGTCGCTTTTTTTGCGCAGTTTCCATCGCAAGCAAAGGACAAGGCTCGAAAAAAGATTGCACTGGTTGCACTGTTGCGCACAGATCATGTAACAAGTACAGGAGCCCGAAATGCACAAAATGTGAGATAACAGGCGATCGCCATTGCGTTTTGCAACCAATTTATACCGTAGTCTGTAGCCTACTGTGTTTGCAATGCGCGCCGAACGTCGGATCACTTCCGAAGCGTTAACTAGATTCAGTCGGCCGGCGAGGCTTCTCACGACATCGTTTCCGGGTTCTGCCGAAATGACGCGCGCCTCTTCGTGGCGCTTCGTGGAAACACCCCTCCCTTTACTCGACACAAGCTTCGGAACCTCGGCCCATTTCGTCCTATCACTAGTGTTTAGTTTTCATTCCAATTAATATTCTGTCCGAACAAGCTTAACAGAGAATCCACACCATGCCATCACACATCAAGCAGATGAATATGTAACTTTTTCTCCGCTGTGACAAAAACAGCTGACTGTGGCCCAGGTAGGTATGGAACAATGAAATTAATAGTTCACCTGCTGTGGCCTGAACGCAGTCTTCCTCCTGGTGCGCATGGACTTGAATTGCGTGCCCGCTTGTGCAGTCCCTGTTTTTTCACCTCTTTTATCAACACCATCGTCGTTTTGGGGCTTTTTGAAGAAACTTTGGACACTCAGTTGCCTTGACATTTTTCAGAGTAAAGCCAACGACGTCATGCATCAAGAGAGACAATAGCTAATTAATATGCCCACTCTCCACCCTGTGGTCTGGGGTGTGAATTGCAACCTGTCAAAATGACGGATGGACTTCAGTTTTTTCCGTCACCGTTTTTAAAAATCGGTCAACGACGGAAAATATTCGGTTAACGCGACCCCTGGGCTGGAGCAAAGCCGAGGCTGGACAGGGCATCAGGCGACCAGTCAGGAGTTCAAAAATTGTGAACCCTGTCCGGCAGTTAACAAGTTGCCTGATGGAAAACATAACAAGAGGCAGGGCTTGGAGCCAAATAAGCCCTGTTTGTGCACACATTTTCACCAAGCGCTGTTTGATGATGCGATTCATTAACTCCACAAGAGTTTGAGATTGAGGATGATATGCGGAACCAAATATGTGCCTGAGTCCCAGCATGGATTTAACAGCAGCCAAAGAATTTAGCATTTTTGCTATAAGGCAAATCTATGTTTTTTTTATCTGCGACTAAATAATGTTCGTAATGTGCACTTTCCCTATCAAATAAATAAGAATTTGTCGTGAAATTCTTGCCATAACACAATCTGATTAATTCCAGGAACCCATAAATTCGAATATAGTAGTTAACTAATGCTCTGATGACGGGCAGAGCATCCAAATAGTTAGGCCCCATGCCACCCTGAAAATGTCAACAATCAGCAACAGGTACACCACAAATTTATAATGTCCTAATCAGATAATTTTTCTAAAATCTGATCAAATGATTTTCTCTGACTTGTTTAGAGTGTTAAAAACCAGTTAGCAGATTAATGCGTCAGATTATTCCATTTATTTTAAGTAAATATGACAATTTCTTCTTATTAAGCCCATATGTCTAAAAGTTTGTATATTTTCACCCAAATCAAGAAAAAATTGCTTACAATTATAGTCATTGAACAATATCCATTCTTGATTTAAAAACATATCTCTACCAAACTATAAACAAATATTTTTTCAAGATTAAACACGCTAATTCATTTCTTAAAATAAATTTGTCAAGATTATTTTCAGCTAGCTATTTTTACACTCACGGAAATTTGTGTAAAATTGGTTTGAAGATAGTTTCACTTATTTCTAGTAGACAAAACAAGGGAATTTAACTCATTTTAGGGAGATTGGTTTCGTTTGGACCTGCACCACCATGTACATAAAGTCCATTACCACCACTTCCTTAGTGCAAAGGCCCATTCCAGTATTGTCAGTCCAGTCAGTAGTCATAGGAATCATTTATGCATATTTCTTGCTTAGGCCTTGCATAATTCCAGTCCATACAGCAAATTTAGGGATAAAGCTCTGGGATCAACCTCAGAGATCCAGAAAAGAGAGTAAAATTTTAACATTAGTCCATCGAGGATATGGCACAATGGAGGAAAATTGTGAAGTACTCGGAGTGAGCACCTAATCGAAATCATGTCTTAGAAATGGCACCGATCATCTACACTGGAGTTTCTTCCTGGAAACCTTGAACCCCAAATCACCAAGAAAGAGTAACAAGGTGTGGGTTGCTTTCAAACAGTTTTCAGTCGATTTTCTATCAAAATAGGACTGTTGAAGGCAGAGACCAATTCTTCCAAGACCCTGCCCTTTGGCAGCCTCTCGTACGTCTCTGTAATGTCTTTGGCTGCCTCCTGTTTACAGGGGTGCTGGGGCACATTGACAAAAGTATTCGGATCTACCTCAAATATGACATGAGTCACCGTGATGCAGTCCAATGTCACCAGGTCCTTCGGACCACAGTGAGTCCGGCAGCAAGTTCAACAGCTGTTCGGCGTCCTCGTGGTCCGAAAGCTCACCACGCTGAAAATGTATCAACCTCGTATGTTCCAACACCTCCACATCCACCACAGTGACCTGTATACAAAAACATTCAGTACTTGACGAATTGATGACATAGGGTAGTTGAACTCATGTCCAATCTGTTGCCAAACGGCATTGTCTCACCATGGGTCCCAGTTCTAAAGCTTCATGTCTTAGATCTAAATAGTAGTGAAGTGTGTGAACAAGAATTTTAACTCATCATGCAACACTCACTCTGTATGTTTGTCAAGGTGGTTGCTACCGCCACCCCTAGCTTGCTTATATAGATGTGTATGCAACTAAACGTCCAACTTTCACCCTAAATTTATTCAAAGGCTTATGGAAAGACCAAATCAGTGTCCCTGTCTTTAAAGTGTGAGATGTAAGGGATCGAACGGAGGGCCGCATGAGGCAAGAGAGTTGATTCAGAGCTACCACCTCAGGAAGGCCGAGTGGACGCCGCCTTCGTCCTTGTTTTCTGGTTGGAGTCAGAACCACTGAATGTCAGCTGTTGCTTGGTAGGCCTTGGGGTGGACCCTGAAAAAGTGCCTAGAAAATGAGTTTCGTTCCACTGTCTGGGCACTACTTGTTCAATGCATTTTTTGATAGATAATACCCTTCTGAACTTTGGGTTAAAAGTTTACCCAACGTTTCCCTGCACCAATTTTGTCAAAAGCCAGGAATATATATATATATATATATATATATATATAGGGAAATAACAAAAAACGAAAATCTGGTGCTGCCATTTCTGGTTGTAAAATGTCTTACATTAAATTTGGCAACACAAAATCTTTCTCAAATGTCATACATACATGTACCTAATATCAGAAACAAGTATTGGTGGTTTAGTATACTCAAATGTGAATTTAGATCATTAAATGTAGCAAATCTGTGCAAAAAAATCACTTCAACTAGAGGTGACACCAGCACATGGAGCACATATGTTACATTTATCTAAAAGCTTATGTTTTATATATGAAAACAATTCACAACCTACTATGCAATGAAAGGTACACAATAGGCAGCATACACACACACACACACGCACACACACACACACACACACACACACACAAAATATATATATATATATATATATATATATATATAAAACCATGGCACTTCATTGGAACATCCATCTTTTTTGGCAGTCTATCTTTTGGGAAAAGGGAATACAGACATTTTTTTGTTTGTTTTAAAAGTGTTAAAATGGAGAGTACCATCTTGATAATGAATCAAAACATATTTTACATGGTGGGTGATTACTCATCAATATCACTATCATCAGTGTCATTATCCCATGTGCCTCTTTCAGTTTCCTTTGAAATATTTTCACAGTTCTGGTAGTGGCATAAATCTGTACAAGACATTTTTGCAGACAAGAGTGAACATCTTTCAGTCTCACACTTGCTCATCTTGCAACCACAGTGGACTACCTGTAGCACACTATGTGTATGGAGATAGAATAGTGCCAAAAGAAGTGAGGTTGTGAAATGAAAATTATACCTGTAAAATGACCAATTTTAACTAAAAAACACTTGCATTTCCAAATTTTGCGTTGTGTAATAAACATGAAAAAAAACACGATGTAAAAAATAAATTCTACAAGTGTTTTTTTTCCAATTACAAGTGATTTTTTTTGTTCTACAGGTTTTTTTCTTCACTACGGGTTAAAAATGAGCAATTACAAGTGCACAAGTTTTGTCACATTCTTGTCGAGTTTTATGAGCCAAAAAAGATACTCGTAACCTAGTTTTAAAATAAAAACATACCTGTAAAATGACTAATTTTTACTTGTAAAACAAAAAAACAACAACTTGTATTTCCAAATTTTGCGTTGTGAAATAAACATGAAAAAAACACAATGTAAAAAATAAATTCTACAAGTGTTTTTTTTCCAATTACAAGTGATTTTTTTGTTCTACAGGTGTTTTTTCTTAGCTACGGGTTAAAAATTACCAATTACAAGCGCATAAGTTTTGTCTCCTTCTTGTCGAGTTTTATGAGCCAAAAAAGATACTCGTAACCTAGTTTTAAAATAAAAACATACCTGTAAAATGACTAATTCTAACTTGTAAAACAAAAAAACAACTTGTATTTCCAAAATTTGCGTTGTGAAATAAACATGAAAAAAACACAATGTAAAAAATAAATTCTACAAGTGTTTTTTTTTCCCAATTACAAGTGATTTTTTTTGTTCTACAGGTGTTTTTTCATCACTACGGGTTAAAAATGACCAATTACAAGTGCACAGGTTTTGTCACATTCTTGTCGAGTTTTATGGGCCAAAAAAGATACTCGTAACCTAGTTTTAAAATAAAAACATACCTGTACATTTGACTAATTTTAACTTGTATAACAAAAAAAAAAAACCTTGTATTTCCAAATGTTGCGTTGTGAAATAAACATGAAAAAAAAACCACAATATAAAAAAAAATTCTACAAGTGTTTTTTTTCCATTTACTCGTGATTTTTTTGTTCTACAGGTGTTTTTTCTTTGCTTACAACCTCGCGAGTTTTGTCTCCCCCTTGTCGCGTTTTCAGAGACAAAAGTCACTTGTAACCAAAGATGAAAAAATCTACTTGTACATCGAAATAATCTGTTGTAAAAAACAAACACAAAAATATCATTCCAAGTCGTGGTCAAAAGAAGACGTTAAGAACACAAGCTAGTGAATAGTTCTTCGGGTGTTTTTTCTTTAATGATCTACAAGTGTTTTCTGAGCATGTACAACTAAATTTCGGGGTAAGCATGTGAGCCAAAATTCTGACCAATCAGAACGGCGATTGTTCAGGCGGAGGGCGGGACACACCATTGCCGACCTGCTGGCTTCTGCTTCCACTTCCATATGATGGCAGATGATAGAAATGGCGAAACCCCTTAGGTAAGGAGTTTACTTTGTTTTCGCTTGTGTGTCATGTACTAAAATGATTTTTCAAGCAAATGGAATCCCAATTTCAATATCAGCTGATTTTGCATTTTTAAAGAAGGGCACGAAAATCGATGTCGAGCAAGCCACAGTTAGCTATGTTGACTTCGAGTGTTGAGTTGATACGGTGTTACAAGCATAGGAAGAACTCGAAAGACATGACAGGAAAAACGGCAATTAACGACGGCGCGTACCGTCGCCCGTGTTATAGATTCCGGAAAACTAGAGATATTATCGTTTTAATTTGATTTTTTTTTTTTTGTGCATGAGTGAACAGTACAGGGCATTAACGCTATTGGAACGGGGCGTCATTTCTTTATATACGGCAAGTCGGAATTGGCTAATTTGGTTTTATTTTTTTTGGCTTAAAATGGTAATATAATAGATCATTGTGCAATCATATTTCATATAGATGGAGTTGTGCTGAGAAAGTATAGCAAGCAAGACACGCAGCGCATGGTAGATTTTTACATGGTAGAGATTGTAATATGTATATAAGTATTCAAAAATATAAACGTCCAAGAAAATCCTGTTAGTACTTTGATCTTACAAATGTAATGCTTTATGTTACATATGCAACCATTTTGTTTTACTTTACATTTGGCAATCAGCTATTGCGAATTAAAATATTCTGAATTACAATACCTTGTTATACAGATGATTACCAAAACAACCATTGTATATATCATGTTGGGATAGTTTCATTTAAAGAAGAATATTTTTTTCCCATATATTGCCGTAGACTTCACCATCTCACCTGATTCAAAATCAGGTGAACTCACACTTGGGTGCAAAAATATGCGATTGAGACATCTCTAATTGTAACCTTGCAATTGAAAAGTTACCTTAAAATAGTTTCAATTTATATAATTTGTTCATTACCTTCGCAGATCCTCAAGACACATTGGAACAATTGGTGAAATTCTCAGTTGGCTGGGAGATTCCATTGGAAGACATGCAAGTGGAGATAGTTGAAGCAGAGCATCCCACATCTTCAACTCGCCTCCCTTGCCTACGATTGCCAAGTCACTACACTACTCAACTTGAGGACTTTAAACAGAGTTGGAAGTATTGCAGTGCATCAGTAGATTATCTATTTTGGAATTATAGCGTATTGTTTTTGTATAACTGAGTATTAAAGCTAAACAAAAGAGGAAAAAAATGCGACTACGAGATTTAAGTCGTAGTATTAGAACAAGAAAAAAAGCCATAACGTTAGAAGAATAAAGTCATGTATTGCAATATTAAGAGGATAATCTCGTGGTCCTATTTTTTTAAAAATTTGTTTGACCTGTCGTACTAGACCAGGGGTGCCCAAGTCCAGTCCTCGAGAGCCCCTATCCAGCTCGTTTTCCCATGTCTCCCTCCTTTAACACACCAAAATCAAATGATCAGCTCATCAGCAAGCTCTACAGGAGCCTGATAACAGTCCTGATTATTTGAGTCAGGTGTGTTGGAAGGAGACATGGAAAACAAGCTGGATAGGGGCTCTCGAGGACTGGACTTGGGCACCCCTTTACCAGACTGCTTTTGCTAGGGTGATGATCTTCTTCAAATGTTTGACAATGGTAAAACAGTAAATTTGTTACATGTTCCCTGTTCAATATGGAGGTCCAAAGCCACCAAAATTAAAATTATTACCTTGATGCATTTCCATATATTTCATCTTTGAATCTTATGTTTCAATCATTCTCGTTTTCATATGCACTTTTATTTTTCCTTCATTTTTAATTTTTGCAGCTTTGGTCCTCCATAGTACAAATGTTCCAAGAATTGCTAATGAAAAATGTTGGTGAAATAAAATGTTCAAAAGGTACGTCATGTTTCCCCCAATTTAAAGGGCGTTTAATGAAATTATACATATTCAATGTACATGCATTACAGTGTCATAAAAAATGTCTGCACCAAGATTACTTATATTAGTGGGTCCAAAGCAGCAGCCAATCCAGCATGTTCTGCAGTCGTGAATTGGCATTCAATATGTGGTATGAAAATTCCAGAGTTTGGCTCACTTGTTTTCCCAGTCCATCCGGAATCTGTAGATCCTGTTAAAATATAATGCACCAATTTGAGCAATAACACGAGGTAATACTGTATATGAGCATTGTGACATGGTTAAGTTGCAAGCAAAGTGCCAAAGACAGCCATGACAAAATTCAGTGCATAATCATGACAGTCATACAGTTTATACACAAAAGTTTAATATTTACCAAGGAAATTATTCTTTGTCAATGATTTATTTTGCTTTAGTTGCGTTATTGAGTAGCAAACTAATACACTTGCCAGGCAATGTTTAATGAATGCAGAAGAACAGTAGAACACCTGTGTATGAAAAAGCTCAGCTAGTTACGGTACGCGTCGTCGTTAGGTACTTTCTATCAAATGTTTTTCCAACTTCTTCCCATCCTTCGCGTACGTGTCACCCAGGACCTTACCAAGTTGCTGTCCGTGGCCATGCAAAGGCAACATAGCTAACCGTGGCTAACTGGCTCCACATCGATTTTCGTGCCCTTCTTTAAATGCAAAATCAAGTGATATTGAAATTGGGATTACATTTGCTCGAAAAATCCTTTTAGTACATGACACCCAAGAGAAAACAAAGTAAACTCCTTACCTAAAGGGTTTTGCCATTTCTATCATCTGCCATCATATGGAAGCGGAAGCAGAAGCCAGCAGGTCGGCAATGGTGTGTCCCGCCCTCCGCCTGAACAATCGCCGTTCTGATTGGTCAGAATTTTGGCTCACATGCTTACCCCGAAATTTAGTTGTACATGCTCAGAAAACACTTGTAGATCATTAAAGAAAAAACACCCGAAAAACTATTCACTAGATTGTGTTCTTAACGTCTTCTTTTGACCACGACTTGGAATGATATTTTTGTGTTTGTTTTTTACAACAGATTATTTCGATGTACAAGTAGATTTTTTCATCTTTGGTTACAAATGACTTTTGTCTCTGAAAACGCGACAAGGGGGAGACAAAACTCGCGAGGTTGTAAGCAAAGAAAAAACACCTGTAGAACAAAAAAATCACTTGTAAATGGAAAAAAAACACTTGTAGAATTTTTTTTATATTGTGTTTTTTTCATGTTTATTTCACAACGCAACATTTGGAAATACAAGGTTTTTTTTTTGTTATACAAGTTAAAATTAGTCAAATGTACAGGTAAGTTTTTATTTTAAAACTAGGTTACGAGTATCTTTTTTGGCCCATAAAACTCGACAAGAATGTGACAAAACTTGTGCACTTGTAATTGGCAATTTTTAACCCGTAGTGATGAAAAAACACCTGTAGAACAAAAAAAAATCACTTGTAATTGGAAAAAAAACCACTTGTAGAATTTATTTTTTACATTGTGTTTTTTTCATGTTTATTTCACAACGCAAATTTTGGAAATACAAGTTGTTGTTTTTTTGTTTTACAAGTTAGAATTAGTCATTTTACAGGTATGTTTTTATTTCAAAACTAGGTTACGAGTATCTTTTTTGGCTCATAAAACTCGACAAGAATGTGACAAAACTTGTGCACTTGTAATTGGTAATTTTTAACCCGTAGCTAAGAAAAAACACCCGTAGAACAAAAAAATCACTTGTAATTGAAAAAAAAAACACTTGTAGAATTTATTTATTACATCGTGTTTTTTTCATGTTTATTACACAACGCAAAATTTGGAAATACAAGTGTTTTTTAGTTAAAATTGGTCATTTTACAGGTATAATTTTCATTTTACAACCTCACTTCTTTTGGCACTATTCTATCTCCATATTATGGAGAGAATGCCTTGTATTTTGCATCGTTGACATTTTTGGCAGTTGACTGGCCATACAGATGGCACACATATTTGCTCAATGCCTCAAATGTAGATTGGTCAAGGTTAAAACTACTACCCAGATCTGTAAACGCAGTCAGGTATTCTTCTTGCTGACAAGCAAGAGAAAATGTCTTTGTTTTGCCCTTGCCATGAAAGGCACTGGTCGAGTCACAACCTGTGAATGTATGGATGCCAATGAGGGCTGAACAAACACTTGGGCCAAGAGCTGGTTTTCCAACCAGATGTTGTGCTAGCCATTTGTTCAGTGTCACTTTCTTGGCTTACCTCAGTAGATTTGGTTGCTAATGTAGCCGATGACTGAGGTATCCTGTCTAAAAGTTTGTCTGTTGTTGATAATGTCTCCCAAAAAAACAACAAAAAAAAAAACATTTCAGACATGGTGCGCTGGAAAGGGGTGTGAAAAACCAACTGGGGGAAATCACGCTTCAGTCTTCTTTTCAGCAAAACCTACCTGAAACAAAGTTAAAGGGAAAGATGAGCACAAGACACACATATTCACATCACACACACCCACATTCACTCTTGCGCTTATATTTCTCATTCACACAAATACACCAAAGAGAACAAAATTAAACATTCTCTCAAAGCCTTTTTTTAGAGACTAAATACATTAAAAAAAATTTTTTAGTATGAAGATTCATAATTACCTGTAGTCTGAAGCATCAAGATACTCATGGTTCTTCACGGTGTTCACGAACAACCTTCTTAGCTTGTCCATTCTGAGCACTTCTTTGTCAACGATAATCCTTTGACGGATCACTTGCTCACAAAAGAGTTTGTAGCGCTCAGCATAGGGTTGTCTGAAACACACACACACACACACACACACACACACACACACACACACACACACACACACACACACACACTTAGGATGTGCAAAGAGTAACGCTTTCAATGCTTTGGCTAAAGGCAAGCAGAATACAAGTGACATGTTGACCGATGCTTTACCTTTGAAATGTGTAATTTTAGCAAAGTGTCAATGGAATAGTGCAATGTAATAACTCATAGTTCTTCGTCCCTCGTTGCAGTTTCTGCTGCTGTTGACTTGGTTAGGAACCTGGTGTAATCTCGGTAACAGGATTTATGGTATCGCACCTCCATTGCAACACAGTCTTTGTCTTTGATATGTAGAAGGATTGAAGAGTCTTTCTTCATCTCTACTGCCTGCAGCAACCAGCCTTTACACAAAAAAAGAATTAAGTATTATAGTACTATATTATAAATAAGTATTATTGTCGCATCACAGATTTAAAAGTAAAGGGTTTGTTGAGGTTGGTGAGAGTAGGGCGGGGGTGGTGGGGGTGGGTTGTAGCTGTGATCTATGGCTGTGAGGGGCACAGCTAACCCGAGTTTGGTAACAACTGCTGGATTCACTCGATAAATCATTCAGCAGCTCGCATTTTTACTAAACTATAGCCTTAAAAATGAACTTAACAACTAATCATTTTCAGTCCATTAATAAATATCGGTCCTATTGTAAATAAAAATGGGCGCGTGTCTGTGAGGCACATACCTGCCGACAATGTCTCTGCTTTGGCGAGATGATCCCGCTGCCGTATGCCTTCCGATCCCATTAAACGAGCATACCTTGACACTTTTTTTTACAAATAATGCAGGTGGCTGGAAGGACAGGGCCAGCAGAAGCGATGGGCAAACCAGAACGGGAACGAAGTGTTTTTTCTGGGACTTTCGGACGCTTCTGCAACTTCGCTAGTACTCGCAGGGGGGTCAGAATGGCTCGCGGCTGCAGATGGCTCTCCCCCAGCACGTGCGGATTTTTTCTCAGCCTTTAACAATTTCTGTTTATCAGTGAAACGCCGGTAACATTAATGTGGAATCCAGCGTCGCCAGTGTTACCTCCCTCGCGTGACTCGTGAGGTGACAGGTGGAAAAAGAGGATGACTGCTCTTGATTTCTTTATAACGGGTGGCGTTTACTGCTGCGCACACACTTAACGTCCGACTGCCTCAACGTAGCTAGACTCTCTCGCCTTCCGGCGCGCGCTCTCTTTTCCCCGCGCGCGCATGCGCATACACCCGCCTGACGTCTCCCAGGCAACCCGTGCAACACCAGGAATATTTTCAAAATCCATATCCACGCAATGCTTGTATATTCCTGCAAGATCCTTGTTAGCGCTGTGAAGACAAAGCCACTTTTTAAGCAGGTTCTGTACGTGTTCCACCGTTGAAAAGTGGAGTCCAAGACGTTCTCCTTCTTCACGGAAAAAAGATGCATATAGCATCGTTTATTTCCCACTTTCTGCGCTCTCTTTTTAACTTTTTTCTCCATTCGCTCTTCTTCGCTCTCCGACGCGGTAGTCGCCATTTGCGATATCTGGTTGTTTTGGTGAGGTGAAAGCGGCTACCTGATTGGCTCGTGTGACCAAAATCAGACCACTCCCGACCTAATGGCACTACGCGCACACCAGAGATCAATGCGCCTCAACGCAAAATACTCCCGGGGTTTCACCACGGTGAACAAAAAATGGGCACGTTTTCAGAGGGTGAACTCCACGTATTCTTACTTAGAGCTAATAAATCTATTTTATGAAGAAAAAATTAACTTGCAGTAGCTATTAGATCTAACCGATATATAACAGGAATAAATAGAGGAGGCATAGAACATAAAGTTTCATTGTACGCTGACGATTTACTCCTTTACATATCTAAAGCTCAAACTTCGATTCCACCTGCTCTTGACCTGCTACAACGATTCGGCAGATTCTCAGGTTACAAGCTCAATCTCCATAAGAGTGAATTGAAGCCTTTAGATGTTGTCAAATTTGAAATTGGTGAAGTCAGCTTGCCTTTTAAAGTGAATATTAGTAGCTTTAATTACTTGGGAATATTGGTAACCAAGCAATATAAGGGACTCCGTGAGCATAATTTTGACAGGCTCTTGGTTAGGACTAAGACTGATCTGGCTAATTGGTCACTACTGCATACCTCACTAGCAGCACGCGTTAATGCTGTCAAGATGACGGTATTGCCCAGATATTTATACCTGTTTCAATGTTTGCCTATTTTCATTCCCGCTTCATATTTTAAAAAATTGGATTCAATTATTTCTTCTTATATATGGAATAATAAACAGCCACGTTTACGTAAAGAATTCCTTCAAGGGGCTAAATGCGAGGGCGGTTTGGCTCTTCCTAACTTTCAGTTGTATTACTGGGCCGCAAACTTAAATTGTATGGCATATTGGTCATATTACCATCTTAAGGAGAATGGTCCCACTTGGGTGCAGATGGAATCATGTGCATGTCTCCCAAATTCATTAGCCACCTTGTGTGGTGCGCCACTGCCCTTGACAGTTGGGATATCGGGAAATAACCCGGTATTATCTCACTCCCTTCGGATACTTTCTCAATTTAGGGAAAAAAACGGTGTAGTTGGTACTTGCCTTTTTAGCCCAGTGGCGTCGAATCATTTTTTTGTACCCTCAACAGTTGATAAAGCCTTTCATCTGTGGTCCAGCCTGGGTCTTACACATTTAAATGATCTTTTTGTGGATGATATTTTTGCCTCTTTTGCACAGTTAGTCCAAAGATTTAATATTCCTAATTCTCATCATTTTAGATATCTGCAACTTAGAAGCTTTGTTAAGAGTATCATACCACTTTTCCCAAATAAACCGCCTACAACAGTTTTAGATGATGTTATGTCTTTAGATCCGACAGAGAAAGGGGGAATTAAGCGCATTTTTAATCTAATTTCTCATTTGGCAGCTCCGTCCTTATCCAGACTCAAAGACCTGTGGGCACGGGATCTTCAAATACCAATCGGAGAGGGACTTTGGTCTAAGGTTTTGGGCAGGGTACATAATTCATCTATGTGCGCTCGTCATGCTCTGATTCAATTTAAGGTAGTACATCGGGTACACTATTCTAAAGTAAGATTGTCCAGAATCTTTTCAGAAATCAGCCCTTTGTGTGGTAGGTGTAAGCTGGTGGATGCAACACTGATCCATATGTTTTGGTTATGTCCGAGCTTAGAAATATTTTGGAAGGGTATTTTTGAAGCCCTCTCCCTAGTGTTGGGGGTCAGAATCACTCCTGATCCTTTAATATCAATATTTGGAGTTTTACCGGAGGGTCTGCGGCTGCCTACTTGGGGGTGTAGGGTTATTGCATTTACCACCCTTCTGGCACGACGTTTGGTTCTTTTGAGGTGGAAGGAGGCTGCCCCACCCACAACATCGCATTGGATAAGGGATGTGCTGATGAACCTTAGGCTCGAGAAAATTAGATATATTCTTCGCGGTTCTGAAAAGAAATTTTACAGTACATGGGGACCTTTTCTTTCATTCTTTGATAACACCGCTACACAAGTACAGGAATGACATATGCACTGTTGCTGTACATTGTTAATTTAGCTATGGGGGATGGGCAATAGTATGGTTGCTTTCCATGCTGCTCTTATTTGGACATTTGAACGTATTGCACTGTATTTTGATTCTGTAACTATTATGTATTGAGAGTGATGGCACGGAAGAACTTTCTATGGCTCTCTGGACATTTACGATTAGACTTGGACTTCATGGTTGGCTGTGTTTGATAACTTAGAGTGAAACATTTATTAAAATTTTTTTTTTTTTTAAAGTTTGGGGAGGGGGGGTGTTCTGTATTTTTGTAAAACCAATAAAAAGAAATTTGAAAGAAA
The DNA here is from genome assembly GCF_030265065.1 of Corythoichthys intestinalis. NCBI lineage: Eukaryota > Metazoa > Chordata > Actinopteri > Syngnathiformes > Syngnathidae > Corythoichthys > Corythoichthys intestinalis. The sequence continues at coordinate 6,089,253 of NC_080400.1, forward strand.
AAATTATTTAGTGCCCCTGGTAGTGTTAGTGCCCTGGTAGCAGGGGCGGACTGGGACTAAAAAGCAGCCCTGGACTTTGACTCAGCCCAGCCCACAAGAATCGCTGTACACAGATCCTCTAGGGGGGTCCGGGGGCTTGCCCCCCCGGGAGAATTAAAAAATATATATTTTATTGTAAAATGCATCAATTTCGTTCACTTTGAGAGAAAAATGAAGAAAATGTGTCTAGACTTTGACTGTCTGACTTGGGGCGCTCAGAGTACTGCAAGGCTGAACTGGAGTTGGATTCATCTTTCTGCCCTAGCTCTATAATCAACCTGAATAAATAAATAAAAGAATGTATTTTTGAAAGCAAATTTTATGTACTCATTTGATTATAATAACACCTATCCCCTGTGTCTATAACATGACTTCATTGTTTATGCCATAATTACATGTAATCTTGCCACACAAATACTAAATTTAAATGAAAATACAATAAACATTTCAAGACAAATCCTGTATACATAACCTTCATTGGAAAGTATTAACCAGAAAACAAAACGATATATAAATGATTAAAAATATATATCATATCAATTTCACTACCTAAACTTTAAAATAAAACCATTCATTTTATTAATATTTTGTTATAGTTCTTCTGAATTAATATTGCTGCTGCGTGTGCCTACGTTGTTTTACAGCTGAAATGTTTTTTGCTGGCACTAGCCCTTTAATTGCCATTTATTTAATTTAAATTGTAGCTACCTGATGGATAAGAATTGCCAATATACCTAGCAAGTAACCCTCTTCATTCCATCTCAGCCCGGTGGCAACTAGAAAGTCCACCAAAGCTCTTATCGCTCTATCCTGCCCTTTCGTGGGCCACAACAAGTCTTTCAGCCAGGCGCATTGCTGCCACCTGTCGGATTGGATGCGGACTGTAGCTAATCACAGAGTATAGACCAGGGGTGCTCGAAGTTTTTTGCTCCAAGATCTACTTTGAAAAGAAAAAAATTTAAATGTACAGTTACAGTAATTATGCTTTGTGAGCAACATATGAGGTTATGTTGCTCACAAAACACAAATAACTGTGTACATTTAAAAAAATATTAATAAAAAATGGACGGTAAATTATGTTTGCTCACATAACATAATTAACTATGTACATTTAAAAAAAAAAAAAAATTTTTTTTTTTTTTTTTTGATGCTGCGAGCTACCCACACTAGCGTTGCGATCGACTGGTCGATCGCGATCAACGTAATGCCCACCCCTGGTATAGACCCTACCCACCGACGTCACAAAATCACGTGATCGCTGTATTGTTCCGCCCCCTTGTCCGTCATTTTGTGTCTGTATTATCAATGGTCTCAATTGATCGAGCAATTTATAATGCATTTCATGGAAGACCCGGTGCTTTCGGATGCCGTAAACTCACTTGATGCGTTGCATAAAAGGCGTTATGTGGAAAAGCTTCAGTTTATCCATTCGCCAGATCCATATTTGATGCCTAAATCGATGTTTTTCGACCCGCTGTCTTCGGCGTATTTGCCTGACATCTGCTAGCTACCCTGATATTTAAAACTATCTTGTCCACACAAAAGCAGCCTATTCTCACGAAAGTTTGAAAAACGTTAAGAGCTTGGAGGCTTATAAATACTTCGTTGCTGGTTGGGTGAAACAGGTCCTCGTCCACGAAAATTCGGCAGGAATCTATCTTGTGCTTGGAAAGGTGAGTTACGAAATTTTCAATTCAAAATCTTTTGTTCTTGCTAACATCCACTGTCAAGTCTAATGTATTTCATGTCATTTGTCAATGGAGCTAGGGCTTTTAATGTTTATATGGTTTAGCGATAGCACTCTCACTACATACATACGTGTATGTTGTCGGTGATTAGCCTAGCAATGATCTTAATTGTGGTTGTCAGCCCCAAACCCTCTAAATATATATTAAATGCATCTTACCAGATATAAAATGACTACTACATAATCTGTGGTAATCGTTTGGAGCCCAGTTTTCTCGTCGAATTGCAGCAGCCCATCTCGCTCTCTCCTCTCCGGGTCTCTCGGAATCCGGTAGAACTTCAAGTCTCTCCGTCTATCTTCTCTGTTATTGCAACCGACCGCCACACACGCCTTCACCATTTTGATTATTAATGTTAACGAGCAGAAAAACACGCCGTAAATAGGAGGAATGTACGTAGCCGTAACAGGTAAACACGATGTGTTGACGGACAATTGGGCGGCACCAGTCAGGAGGGCGGAGTTGTGACTTCACGTGGGTAGGGTCTATAGGGTATAGAGGGGATAAAAACAGTGATGTATGTATGGCGGCCGCCGGCCGTCCAGAGCACCGGCCGTTCTGTGATCCTCCAGAAGCTACAGATTACCAGTCCGCCCCTGCCTGGTAGTGGAGCGAAACTGAACGAAAAGGTAGGTGACCTGACGGCCTATTATTTTTGCCGTCACATTTTTTTTTTTTTTTTATTGAAGTGACTTTTTTAAATTGAAAACATATATTTTGATTGAGCTTTTTTTTTTCTTGATTGAAGCAACTTTTTTTTGGATCGAATAATGACGACACAAATCTTATCTCCATATGGCTCCGCCCAGGTGTTACAATTTTGACTGGGGTAACTACATTGGCACGACACCGGTGGGTGCACAATATTCAATGGATGACGATCTTGACAAAAATCGTCATCTGTCCTAAGCAGCCTGATTTAGAATTCCCCTCAAGAATGATGGGAAACAAAAACACTCATTTTCAACTTATTGTTATAAATATTCTTGAAAGTTAATTTTATTGCTGACACTGTGTTTTGGGGTCAAAAGCCAAACTCCGCCTATGGGTTTTCATATTTCAATGAGGATAGTATGCAAACAATGACAGAAGGGGGAAAATAAGTAAGTGAACTATCACATTTAATATTTTGTGGCCCCCATTTTGGAAGCAATAACTTTAACCAGACGCTTGGTGTAGCTGCAGATCAGTCCGGCACATTGATAAGGACTCATCTTGGCCCATTCTTCTCTACAAAACTGCTGTATTTCAGTCAGATTCCTGGGATGTCTATCATGAATCGCTGTCTTTAGGTCATGCCACACCATCTCAATGGGGTTAAAGTCTGGACTTTGACTTGGCCACTCCAGAACGTGTTTTTTGTTCTTCTGAAACCATTCTGAAGTTGATTTACTTCTGTGTTTTGGGATCATTGTCTTGTTGCAGCATCCATTCTCTTTTTAGCTTCAACTGTCTGACTGACGGCCTCAGATTTTCCTGCAAAACATCCTGACACACTTTTGAATTAATGATTGCAAGTTGTCCAGGCCCTGAGGAAGCAAAACAGCCTCAAATCATGATGCTCCCTCCACCATGCTTCACGGTGGGAATGAGGTGTTGATGTCGGTGAGCTGTTCCATTTTGTTGTTTGTTACTCCCAAACAATTCAACTTTGGTTTCATCAGTCCACAAAATATTTTTGCCAAAACTTCTGTGGAGTGTCCAAGTGCCTTTTTGCGAACATTAAACAAGCAACAATGTCTTTTTAGACAGCAGTGGCTTCCTCTGTGGAGTCCTCCCATGAACACAATTCTTAGCTATAGTTTTACAATAGTTTAAAAATAGTTGATGTGTGAACAGAGATACTGGACTGTGTCAGTGATTTCTGTAAGTCTTTAGCAGACACTCTAGTGTTCTTTTTTTTTTTTTTTTACCTCTCTGAGTATTCTGCGCTGAACTCTTGGCGTCATCTTTGGTGGACGGCCACTCCTTGGGAGAGAAGCAACAGTGCCAAACTCTCTGCATTTGTAGACAACTTCTCTGACTGTCGATGATGATCCAGACTTTTTTAGATGGTTTTGTATTTTTTCCCACCTTTATACAAATCAACAATCCTTCAGACAGCTCTTCTGACCAAGCACATGGTGCACATCAGACAATGCTTCAAGACATTTCTTACCAGATGTGTGTGTCATAGTGGTCAGGTTAGCTTTAAACCACTCATCAGTAATTGGTCACACACCTGACTTAAAATATTTGGTAAAAATTGGTTTTAATTGCTCTTTGTCTACTTAGGCAGAGGGTTCACTGACTTATTTTTCGACCTTCTGTCATCATGTGCATGCTATCTTCATTAAAATATGAAAACCTATAAATGTTTGGGTTGTTTTAGTTAAAGCAGACAGTTTTTTTTCGTCTAGTTGATTTTGACAAAGATCAGATCGCATTTGATCATGATTTTATGCAGAAATGTGAGAAATTCCGAAAGGTTCAGATACTTTTTCATACCAATGTGGAGTATTTAAAAAAACAAAAAACAACAACTTTTATTTATTTCTTAATTTCCTAATATTTAGCTCACTGCCTGCCATTGACAATGACATATGTTCAATTTATTTGCACTGGAAGGACTAGCTGTAAATGTTCATCTTTCCGTGCGATTGACAACGCTACATGTCCAGTCCATTTTGACGGCCGTTGACCTCTCGCTCAAAATGGATTGGACGTCTAGCACTGTCAATGGCAACCGATTAGTTATATGAGTGCTATTAAAAGGATTAAAGCCAAGCCAAGCTCTCCTATTTTCATGCATACATTGCACCACCCTCCCCTCACAATCCCATCACGGTGCTGGGTAATGGCTGCCAGCCGGGAACCTGGTGGCCACAGTAATAGAGTGGTTGGCGGGTCCCACACTTTTTCCATATGGCGTGGCTCCTGGGGCGTGGCCTACCCTCTGCCTGGGCTGCTGGCCGCGAGAGTGGGGGGAGGTCAGTGTAAATGCAGCTAATCTGCATTCCAATGTAATATAATTTAATATAATCTTTAAAAGTTCAAAGGTTAATTTGTTTTGAATTTAATTATCCATATATGTCTGCTTGTTCATTCTGTATCATTATTTCGTGCAATTCCCATAAGCGCCATAGGGTGGCAACGTTGCGCAGGCTTCCCTAGTTTATCTGCACGAAGTAGAAGTAATGAGGAGAAAGGCCAGAGCTTCAGAATGCGGGAGCCACCGCTCGTTGCAGCCGTACGTTGCACAAGACGGCAAAAGGGAAAGTTCTAGAGGCGAGTGAAGAGATAAATGATAAATCCAAAATCGTTCAAGAGTGTCCATTAAAGCTGCAGACCAGGTCATATTGTTTTAGCACCCTTGGTCGGCGAAATAAGTCTTCAAGGTGCACCAGGTGCTTATGGTGCGAACAAAGTGGAGAGAAAAATAAAAGAAACTGGAGCATCAGTCGAGACTACTTCGTCTTTTTGGACCGAGGGGCAGCTACAGTGAAAACTTATCGCATCCACGTCTCAGCTAAGTCAACGAAGACATCTCTTGAAGCCAGTCCAGTGATCAGGTGACATTGTTCAACTGCAGCATCACAAATGAACTCCTGGTCTTATTGCCACACAATATAAAGTAACACTGGAAGAAGATTCAACTTCACCTTCATGTTGAGTTTGAGAGACTTTATTGATGGATCGTTTTAAGAATCCCTCTTTCACGTATTGACTCAACACATCTACTTAGCAGTTGTTATATCTCATGTCATATTTGAAGTGACCAATGTAAATATTTAAAATATTTTTCTGTTTAGAAAATGTTATAGCACTTCAAGGGTATAATATTGTGATTGCATTTGATTATTGCTTGAGATAACTTGCCACATTATTCCATATTTTTGATAATTTCTCGGCATCAAAGGGTTGTAGAAGTGTAATAAGCTTATAATTAAGCGCTCAAAACTTATAGTCATATATTTTGACCTGGTTCGGTTCTTACTAAGAACATTAACGTGTTTAATAACATATTGTTGATTAATTGTCCGGTCAGTTTTAGTGTTGCTCGTAAAAAACAGCTAGGCATAGCAACAGTATGTCGCTCCACGAGGAAGAGGCAACCCAATCTCTACAACAGAGCGAATTTGACCCCAGTTTAGAGACTGCAATTGAAAGGGGATTAGAGATGCCCAGTACCAGTATAGTTAGTCAAAACTCAGATGTTTGTCAAGAAAGGCCTGATGGACGCCAACGCACTCTAACTGAGAAAGGTCGAGAATTCCTCCATCAAGAGACCCAAAAACGAGAGAAGGCCTTCATTAAGGCATATGACTCCTGGAAGCAGACAGCAAAACAAAGTAGAGCGACACTAAAATCCTTGTGCTCTCCTGAAGACCTAGGCCATATCGAAAGGGAAATTGAAATAAGACACAGAACAGTATGTCAACAATATGAACCCATCAAGCGTAACCATGCTACGACTCCTATGATCGCCAACAAAATGGACGCCTGCAACAATTTAACTGAAGAGATAACCACCCTTGTCAATATGCGAATGCAGCCACGTGAAAGATATAATGAAGAGCTAGAGAAACAACGGGTAAGAATGGTGCTAAATAAAGATGAGTATGGATCTGTTTTTGGTCGTACAGAGACTGAGACTGTAATTTCAGACCAATCTGAAAGCCAGCCAAGTTTTAACTCATCTCATTCTAGTCAGCGTTTAGAGGCAGAAGCAGAGCTTGCTGCTAAAAGGGAACAGGCTAAAGCAATCGAAGACATCCAGGCTCAACAAGCAAAGATCATTCAACTAGAAAGTGAATTGAAGGTGGCAGAGGCAGCAATAAAGGTAGAGGAAGCAGCCAGGTTAGCTGAAGTTGAGAGGAAAAGAGCTGAGAGGCACAAGAAGCTAGAACAGGAACGAACAAAGCTAGCTCGGATACAAGCAGAGAAGGAAGTCCAGATAGCAGCAGCGCGGGTAAAAGCGTATGACAGTTTTGGAAGTGATTACGAAAGAGAATTTGAATTAAATACAGCTCACCAAGAGATGAATCACACGCTAAACCCAAATGCAACGTCCTTCCAACCTCAACAAGCACCCTCTCAAAAAGCTACACCTGTGGAGGCCATCAGCCTAGCTCAGGCCATCGCGAGCTCTCTCAGTATAAACCGCCTACCTGTGCCCGAACCAACAAAATTTACTGGTGATCCTATCAGGTATGTCGACTGGAAGACAACCTTCATGGCACTCATTGACCAAAAACTTATACCTATAGCAGAGAAAATGTTTTACCTAAAAACCTATCTCTCTGGAGAGGCTCTAAAGGCAGTGGAAGGGTTCTTCTACAGGACCTCAGAAGATGGATACCAGGGAGCTTGGAAGGTTCTAGAAGAAAGGTATGGTAACCCATTCATAGTGCAAAAGGCCTTCAGAGACAAACTTTCCAAATGGCCGAAGATCAGCGCTACCGATCCAATATCCCTGAGAGATTTCACAGACTTTCTACAAGGTTGTGCAGCTGCTCTACCTCATGTCAAAGGACTATCAATCCTAAACGACTGTGAGGAGAACCAGAAACTACTCCAAAAATTACCAGAGTGGATTGTGCGAAAATGGAGCAGAGTCGTCGTGGAAGAGCTAGACAAGTCAAACAGTTATCCAGATCTGGCGCACTTCATAGACTTCCTGAACAAAGAGGTCCGGATTGTCTGTAACCCCATCACCGCTCCCTTCTTCATGAATGCAAAGGCTAACGAGACGAGAACACCACAGAGGACCAGATCCCTTAGTACAACTGCACAGATAAAGGAACCCATAAAACAGACCCAAGAGACATTTAAGCCAAAACCACCATGCGCCGCTTGTAAAAATGAAAGTCATGGTATTGTTTGGTGCCCAACCTTCGCATCAAAGAGCTTAGAAGAAAAAAGGGCTTTCATACAGGAGAACAACCTTTGTTTCGGATGCTTGAGGAAGGGGCACACCAGCAAAAATTGTCAAAGGCGACATATCTGCAGCGTCTGTCATGGGCGACACCCCACATGCCTGCATGAAGAGAGGAAGCAAAGGACAACAAGAGAGATAACGAACGACACACCTCCTGCAGACAAAGCTCTTGGTCAAGAAGCCCACGTGGTGCACTCTCACACCTCAGTACAGTACGTACCTGCCACCTCCAGCATAGTCCCGGTTTTGGTGTCATCATCACTAGAGCCTCAGCGAGAAGTTCTTACCTATGCTATACTCGACCAGCAGAGCGACGCAACCTTTATCCTAGAAGATCTGCTCGACAACTTGAATGTAGAGTCAGCCCAACCAACGACGTTAAAACTTAGCACCATGACAGCCATTGACACTGTCTTACCAAGTAAGTGTGTCAGTGGGCTGCAGGTTCGAGCACTCCTTTCCGGAAAGCCTATCCAAATAAACCAAGCCTTCTCACGGAGCTTTATTCCTGTGGATAAGTCATACATCCCGACAAAAGAGACAGCCCAGCAGTGGTGTCACCTACAGCATTTGACAAACCAGATACCGACACTCCAAGATTGTGAGGTAGGACTGCTAATTGGATCAAACTGCCCAGCAGCACTAGCCCCAATTGAATCTGTCATAGGTGGAGGAGACAAACCGTTTGCACAGCGGACAGAGCTCGGTTGGAGCATTGTAGGACCATCCAATCTGCATCACGAAAAACAAGGAAGGACCAGCTACGTCCACAGAATTGCTGTAAAAGAAATCCCAACCTCACCAGTCATGGATGAATTGAAAGCCCTTGAGCTAGATTTTAGCGAGAGAAACTGCGAGAAATATATGTCGCAAGATGTTAACTTAGGACAGTTCCTCAGCAAGAAAATTAGGCAGAAGGATAGACACTTAGAGATGCTTCTACCTTTCAAAAATTATTCTCCATCATCTCTTTCAAACAACAAGAAGCTTGCCACCATCCCACTTCAATGTCGGAAGAGGAAGCTGAAGTCCGACCCACTCCCAAATGACTTCAGATCACGGTGGGAGAAGTGGAAACTCTGTCTCGAGAAGCTACAAGAAGTTGTAATTCCACAATGCTATCACCCACAGAACTTTAGTGCCATCATTAGAACAGGACTGCATCACTTTGCCGATGCCAGCTGCAAAGGCTGCGGTGACTCAGAAGTTAAGGTAGCTCTAGCATGTAATACTAAGTCCAACGATAGTGTCGACCTCCTCAACCGTCTAAGTCGGATATCTTTGTTGATGAAACTCTTGAAAGTAGTCACAAGAATCAAGAGACTAGAGTCCAAAGAACCACACAGAGAGCTGGTGACTGTCACAGATACAGAAAGAGCTGCTAAAATCATCCTCAAGCTCGTCCAGCAGCAAGCTTTTCCCAAGGAGCTGAAGATGATCCAGAGAGGAGAATATCTACTAAGCTCGAGAGCTCTTTCCCGTCTCGACCCAATCCTGCGGAGAAATCTACTCTGTGATGGTGGAAGGTTAAAGAAGTCAACACTGAGTCTGGAACGAAAATGCCCCATCATCCTTCCAAAGGACAGCAATGTCATCAAGCTGATTCTTGCCCACTACCATATCAAGACCTGCCATCAAAGACGAGGACAAACCCAGATGGCCCAATGGGCTCTGGGTTATTGTTGGGGCAGACTTGTGGCCAAGCTCATCCAACTCTCTGCGCAAGGCAGAAAACGAAGGGACCGCCTCATGAAGCTCACGACTAGACAGGAATCGTTCAAACCCCGTGGCAATCTCCAAATGGATGATGAAAATCTCACAAGAAACCAATGGCTACTAGGAAGAGTGGTCGAAGCTATTCAATGAAGTGATGGATTAGCTAGAAGAGCTAAGACCCAAACTGGAGAGCACAAATTGAGAATTCGGGATCATTCATCCGAACCTTCGATTATAGAGAGGCGAATTCAAAAGTTAGTGCTTCTCCTCGAGAGCGAATAGAACTGTTACCTCACTCACACTTATTAGCGTAAAAGTACAAGGTAAAATCAGTTGCAGATTAGAGTTTAAAATCCTGCATGAAGCATTTAAATTGTTCAAAGCAGGATTTGGTGGGAGTGTAAATGCAGCTAATCTGCATTCCAATGTAATATAATTTAATATAATCTTTAAAAGTTCAAAGGTTAATTTGTTTTGAATTTAATTATCCATATATGTCTGCTTGTTCATTCTGTATCATTATTTCGTGCAATTCCCATAAGCGCCATAGGGTGGCAACGTTGCGCAGGCTTCCCTAGTTTATCTGCACGAAGTAGAAGTAATGAGGAGAAAGGCCAGAGCTTCAGAATGCGGGAGCCACCGCTCGTTGCAGCCGTACGTTGCACAAGACGGCAAAAGGGAAAGTTCTAGAGGCGAGTGAAGAGATAAATGATAAATCCAAAATCGTTCAAGAGTGTCCATTAAAGCTGCAGACCAGGTCATATTGTTTTAGCACCCTTGGTCGGCGAAATAAGTCTTCAAGGTGCACCAGGTGCTTATGGTGCGAACAAAGTGGAGAGAAAAATAAAAGAAACTGGAGCATCAGTCGAGACTACTTCGTCTTTTTGGACCGAGGGGCAGCTACAGTCAGGGCTCCGATCTTGCGTCGCCCCGTGGCGGCTCCTCAGCGTTCTCTTGCCTCCGCCTTCCCCTCTCTTCTCTTACTGGGTATCCGCCCTGTGCTCCGTCGCGGGCTCTGGCCGGGCGCTGGTGTATTAGTGGGGTGTTGCCTGCTCCAGCGGGGGACCCTGCTCTGCCCTGGGCTTGGTGGGCCGCTGGGGTCCTGTGGCGTGCCGTGCCAGTTGGGGGGCTGCGGCTGTGGACCGGGTGGGCAGACGGGGGTGGAGGTGGGCGTGGGGTTGGCGGTGCGTCCCCTCTTGCCATCCCTGAAGGCCGGTTGATGGGTGCGCGGGCGAATAATCGTTCATTCGCTGACACCCTCCCAGTTTGGAGGATTGGACGTCTATTAGTGATACTCATTCCAATTCACAGCAGAAGCTTGTTTTTCTGTTTATTAGTTGTTTGTAGAATATCCTAGAATGATTTCCTGACCAATGTATCGATAATCGTTGTATCGCCATATCGTCAGATCAGGGGTCGCGTTAACCGAATATTTTCCGTCGTTGACCGGTTTTTTAAAACGGTGACGGAAAAAAATGAAGTCCATCCGTCATTTTGACAGGTTGCAATTCACACCCCAGACCACAGGGTGGCGAGTGAGCATATTAAATAGCTATTGTCTCTCTTGATGCATGACGTCGTTGGCCTTACTCGGAAAAATGTCAAGGCAACTGAGCGTCTGAACTAAGGCTACGTTCATACTACAGGTCTTAAAGCACGAATCCGATTTTTTCGTGTTTTTCCGACTCGAGTGAGGCATTAACTTGACGGTCTGAACGTGACAAGTCGCATAGAACGAGATCATTTCAAATCCGATCTGGGTCACTTTCGTATGTGGTCTAAATCCGATCTGGGCCACATTTTTCCAGACTGTCGCGGCGGTCTGTACTGTCCAGTCCCGCAAATCGGATTTAATGCAGCAATTACGTCATCAAAAAGCGAGAGAAGGTACGGTAGCTACGGTAGCGATGCAGCAGTGCGTTATTAGCGCCTAGCTTGCCTTGAACACGGCTTTTTAGGAAGAGTCGGACTTGACAACAGTCATAAAAAAATAAAAATAGGTTTGAGGATAAGACTGAGAATGATCGGTTTTCTCTCTGCTCCATATAAGCAATATTTCAACATTGCTTACACGGCCAAGAGTCGGGGCAAACTGCCCGTATGTGTGTGTGACATGCACGAACAGCGCGTGCATGCTATCGATACATATACTTTGAATATAAGCCTCAACGGGGATTATATAAGCCTGTTATTTGTGTCATCTTTTTAACAGCAACAAGCCTACGGCTACGTTCATACTACAGGTCTTAATGCACGAATCCGATTTTTTGTCATATCTGCACACTAATTCGCAGTCCGACATGCGCTGAGCAAGACGACCCGCATGCGCAGAAGCATCAAAACAAATGATCATACAATCACACACACGGTGGCTGTCATCCGTCAGTCCAGGGATATCATATTTTTGCTTATTAAAAAGAGGACACAAGTAACAGGCATAAATAATCCCTGTACCGGATCTATATTCAAAGTATATGGATCGATAGCATGCACGCACTGTTCGTGCATGTCACACACACATACGAGCAGTTTGTCCCGACTCTCGGCCGTGTAAGCAATGTTGAAATATTGCTTATATGGAGCAGAGAGAAAACCGATCATTCCCAGGCTTATCCTCCTGAGATGTGGGTTGGGTCTTTCAGCATGACAATGATCCCTAACACACAGCCAGGGCAACAAAGGAGTGGCTTCGTAAGGAGCATTTCAAGGTCCTGGAGTGGCCAAGCCAGTCTCCAGATCTCAACTCCATAGAAAATCTGCGGAGGGAGTTGAAAGTCCGTGTTGCCCAACGACAGCCCCAAAACATCACTGCTCTAGAGGAGATCTGCATGGAGGAATGGGCCAAAATACCAGCAAGAGTGTGTGAAAATCTTGTGAAGAGTTACAGAAAACGTTTGGCCTCTGTTATTGCCAACAAAGGGTACATAACAAAGTATTGAGATGAACTTTTGGTATTGACCAAATACCAAATACTTATATTCCACCATGATTTGCAAATAAAAATCAAACAATGTGAATTTCTTTTTTTTCTCCCCACATTCTGCCTGGGAGAACTTGCACAATTAGTGGTTGACTAAATACTTATTTGCCCCACTGTACAAAGTAGAATACAAAGCAGTCGGATTTACAAAAAAAAAAAAAAAAAAAAAGGAAGCTCTATGTATCCATTATGGCTGAGGGCTGACCTGGACAATGTGGATCATAACATATATTCTTCTTTCATCCATTTCCTAAAAGCAAGGGGCATTATTTGCTAGCAGATGCTTATCCCGGCTTTCATCAAGCAAAAAGGCTTATGGAGATCGTCAAGGGTATTGATTCATCAAATGATCGTCAAGGGTATTGATTCACTAAAACCACTCGACTGTTCTTATCGGGCTGCCCAGACACTTTTGGTAATGCTGTCATTCTCCTGCTTTCTTTGTAATGCCTTGAAAAAAACCCCAATAAAAACCCGGGAGGAAGTGAAAGCTTTATTGATCAGGTTACATGAAAGCACACCAAAAGGCACACTAACAACTCGCTGTGTTGAGACTGTCTCTGTATTGTGAGTGTAGCTTCTTTTCAGGGGATGAAAAAAACCTTTCTGATCAGCAGAGTTGCATCAGCAAATTGACACCTATAGCAATGAATAACACCATTTTACCAAGATACTGTAAATGGTTGGACACGCTATCCAAAATATGTTCCAAAATACCCCCTTTGCCCCACACAACAATTGGTAGCTTACTTTTTTACTGTTTATTTTCCCCGTACTCAATCGTAATGTCAGTAAGCGCACCAATAGGAGAGTCGCGCTGACGATAAATGCAGCGCTTCCTATAGTGATGCTACAATAGTTTTACAAATAATGTCTTTTCCTTTGGTCATTTTAAAATATATTGTTTGGAGATACACAAGCACTGCACATCCCATGCAAGTGACCTGTTGTAGCGGATGAATGTTGTTGAGTCTCGATAGCTCGTTGAGCAAACGTGTTGCCGTGTTTGGCCGCTCGTGATTTTTCTCACTCTGTTAACTCTAGAGCAGGGGTCCCCAACCTTTTTTGCACAATAATGGACCAGTGTGATTTGGGTCTTTTTTTCACGGACCGGTGTTCTGTCAAATTTTGCACCCTTTTAAAATTTTGCTCCCAAACCTTTCATGGCGGTGAAAAAACCCATCTTCGATATTCAGCTGGACTCTCAATGTTACCCACTGGTGCTAAAAAACTATTTCCATTATAAACATACATGTGCAACACGGAAATGGCGTAAATTAATGCTTAACGACACGGCGAAGTCGTTAAGTCAGAGAGCTAGTGCAGTTGCTGTGTGCACCTAACATGGCAAACGCAAGTCAATATTCCTTTCTTTAAAGAAAGTTTTTAGCGTGTACTTTGGAATCGCTGCATTCATGACCATTTTTAACGTTACGTGCATGCCAACTTTGTCAGAAAAATACAGCAAATATAAAATAACATCTGTTTTTAGCCCCGTTGTGGTAAGTGCAGGGAAAAAAATACCACTCAACCGCTGAAACCACTGTAATTATTGTTTATCCGTATTCTAGATGGTTTCAATTTGTTGTGCAATTTATAGTGCAATTCATGGAAGCCCCGGTGCTTTCAGACGCTGTAAACTCATTGGATGTGTTGCATAGAAGGCGTTATGTGAAAAAGCTTCGGTCGATCCATTTGCCAGATCCATATTTGATGCCTAAATCGATATTTTTCGACCCGCTGTCTTCGCCGTCCAGAGTGGGGTCTATAGACCCTACTCACCAACGTCACAAAATGACGTGTGCCTGTATACGGCCGACATATTGTCCATCATTGTTTAGCCCTATTCTCAATGGTTTCAATTAGTCGTGCAATTTATAGAGCAATTCAAGGGAGCCCCGGTGTTATCTGATGCTGTAAACTCATTGGATGCGTTGCATAAAAGGCGTTATGTGGAAAAGCTTCAGTTTATTCATTCGCCAGATTCATATTTGATGCCTAAATCGATGTTTTTCGACCCACTGTCTTTGCCGTCTCTGCCTGACATCTGCTACCTTGATATCTACAACTATCTTGTCCACAGAAACTCAGCCTATTCTCAAGAAACTTTGAAAAACTTTAAGAGCAGCACTCTAAGCAACATTACCCCGTGTGACCCTTTACTTCCAATTTTCTAAAATGGCGACTATCAATAAAAAAAAAAAAAGTTGACTGCGACGCGTCAAGGATAGGTGCATATTGGTCTATTTCTTCAATAAAATACACAACTGTGTCTGCCTCATTTGCAAAGAGACAGTCCCGGAAGATACGCAACGAGAAATTAAAGCAACTTGAAGCTAATTTAATTTCACAGCAGCAGTATTTCGCAAGAGCCCGAGGGTCGAAAGAGAACGCCGCAAAGGCGAGATTGTTGAAATTATGAATGAATAAAAAAAAAAAGTAAATGTGACACACAGAAGGGCTTGCTAAAATTTGTTTAAATATATTGTTCTATGTGAATCAGGCAAGGTAGCCCCCGCATTTTTACCACACCAAATCTGGCCCCCTTTGCAAAAGGTTTGGACACACCTGTTTAACTAACGATCCGTAGACGAGGCCAGCTTCTTTCACTTGTTACCAGCTAAATATTATTCAAAAAATAAAAATGGTGGAAGAAATAAGCATCTTGAATTTGAAACGGTATGTTGTCGGCGATTAGCCTAGCAATGATCTTAATTGTGGTTGTCAACCCAAAACCCTCTAAATATATATTAAATGCATCTTACCAGATATAAAATGACTACTACATAATTTGTGGTAATCGTTTGGAGCCCGGATTTCTCGTCGAATTGCAGCAGTCCATCTCGCTCTTCTCTCCGGGTCTCTCGGAATACGGTAGAACTTCAAGTCTCTCCGTCTATCTTCTCTGTTATTGCAACTGACCGCCACACACGCCTTCACCATTTTGATTACCGTAATGTTCGGACTATAAGCCGCTACTTTTTTCCTTCACTTTGATACCTGCGGCTTATAGTCCAGTGCGGCTTATTTGTTGATTTTTTTAGGTAACACTTTATTTGACAGCGGTGTCATAAAACTGTCATAAGATCAAAATTATGACATGACACTATCATGGACATTACTGAATGCTTATGTCATTAAGTGTCATTTGGCAAATTATGTCACTAACTCAATTTTTGTCCATCGTGGATCTTTTGCATGCATTCAAAAGTGAGATCATTTGCCAGATAACACTTAATGACATCTGTTATAAGCATTCATGTATGCTCAGGACAGAGACATGTCATAATTATGATTGTGTAATGACAGTCTTATGGCACCACTGTCAAATAAAGTGTTAGCAAATACTATAACTAGCAATTGATGAAACAATTGGAACAGTAACTGAAGAAACATGTAGCACAGAACATGATTTTTGATTTTATTTACATCTGTAGCGCTGCAATGCATGCTAAGAGGCATGTTGGATGACAACAGTCAACAGCAGGTGGCAGCAGAGGTTGACTGTCTCCCCCAAGTGAGCAGTGATGGCCAAATGAAGCTTCTTGACGCAATAAAGCTTTGCACTACTTAGTTCAAAGTTTAATGATGAAAAATACCGTATATGCACAATTTTCACGTGATTTTTAAATCCACGTTTTTTTGTTGTTTTTTTTTTATGTCGTGCGTGAATTTATCATGGCTTGTCATTTTGAAGCATTCGAATTTGCTTGTGAACAGCAAAAATTAGCATTTATTTTTGAGACAAACGTCACTCGTTTCTCACCCAGAAGTCGAGAGACTCGAGACCAAGGCCCTGCTCGAGACTATTCGCATTTGTGGAGGAAATAAAATAAAAAATAAAAAAACCTCCACCCCGACACAATAGGTGGAAGTAATGAGCACAAAGTCATATCTGGTGACGTAACTCAAATTTCTGTCGGATGTCAAAGTAAAAGCGCCAGTTATATTAACACAGCATCTGCTATCTATTGATATGAATATCCAATATGTTTTAAAACGTAACACTACGTTTAAAATTCTTGTGCAAATTGATCGTTTTTTTCGCGCTGGGATTCCAGCTCTCAGTGGAGCGTTTGGTATCAGAAGCAATGCATGATGGGATTTACTCAAATTCCTTCATCTTTATTAAAAGATCAGTCATTTGATGTATTGACTATAGCCTACAGGTAGTACTTGAAATGGCACACAGCTGTTGCTGTATATATTGTGAGTACATTTTATGACTGGTTTATAAGTGTGAAGCTAATAACCCACTGAGTGAAGATGGCGTGGGCGCTAAACACATTGGAACTTCAGTCAAGAGCAACATATACTTACTTGGCAGGAAAGATACCTTGGTCAAGTTGGTTGGTTCTTATTGGCTGAGGCTTGGCCAGTGCACTTTCAGCTTTGCTGATGTTTGCGAATTCCTCAAATGTGAGAATCTTGATTGCAAACGTTATGATAATGGGACACTGCATAAGCGCTAACACCTATCTCGCTGTGACATAAAATCTTCATGCTTATCAATAGCATGTTGCTTCCGTTGACAGTAATGGGGTGACAGGTTTTAATAAACAACAGGTTTGTTATACGTAATCGCATACAGTGGGGGAAAATAAGTATGTAGTCAACCACTAATAGTGCAAGTTCTCCCACTTGAAAATATTAGAGGCCTGTAATTGTCAACATGGTTAAACCTCAACCATGGGAGACAGAATGTGAAAAAAAAAAAAAAAACAGAAAATCACATTGTTTGATTTTTATAGAATTTATTTGCAAATCATGGTGGAAAATAAATATTTGGTCAATACCAAAAGTTCAGTTCAATTAAGGTGACCATATTTGTATTTCCAAAAAAGAGGACACTCAGCCCGGCCTCAAGATACTTGAATTTTACTCTAAGTTCACTCAAAGACGTCTATATCCCTTTAAAATATTTAAAGTGTGCCCCCCCACTCTGGATGGAAAAATGCAGTTTGAAAAAAAAAAAAATCAATAATGACTAAAATATATATGTATAGATATATATAATGCAGACCCATGGAAATGTAGTCCAGTCAATACACATACACACAGTAGGCTATGTGCCAACTAAACATTTTTATAAATTACTATCACGACAATTGTCCTTGACAAATTGTTATTCCCATTCAATTTATATTCTCATTCAATGTTCTAGATTGCATACAAACAATAACCGATGTAAACTGACAAACTATTCAACCAGCATGTTTCCAAACGTAGCAGTTCAAAACTACGTTTCCCATAATGCCTTGCGTGGTTTAGCTTACCGATAGCTAGCTGAGGCAAAAATCAAACTTTGCTATAAAAGTTTACAATCATCGGCAGCGCAACGATGCGACACCAAACGGGATTTTACAGTCAAAGCTCCGACAGAAGTCAACAGTTGCCATTACATACGTATTTATCGTAAAAAAACTTAACTGGGCAGGCGTTGTGGCCAAATCGTCAACCCAGTAGATGGCGGTAATGCCTCATGATAGGGGTAAACTGCCAACAAAAACAAGAAGAACTACTTCTTCCCTCCCTTCTAGTAGGAGCGATGTCAACTGCTGCCACCCAGCGGCCGGAGGGATTCTCTTCAAATTGGTCCCGTGAAAAATCATAAAAACCGGACATTTTTATGAATTTATAAAACCCGCCCGGACGACGAGGATACTACGTGAAAGTAGGACTTGTCCGGGCAAAAGAGGACGTTTGGTCACCCTATCTCAATACTTTGTTATGTACCCTTTGTTGGCAATAACGGAGGCCAAACGTTTTCTGTAACTCTTCACAAGCTTTTCACACACTGTTGCTGGTATTTTGGCCCATTCCTCCATGCAGTGATACTTTGGGGCTGTCGTTGGGCAACACGGACTTTCAACTCCCTCCGCAGATTTTCTATGGGGTTGAGACCTGGAGACTGGCTAGGCCACTCCAGGACCTTGAAATGCTTCTTACGAAGCCACTCCTTTGTTGCCCTGACTGTGTACTTGGGATCATTGTCATGCTGAAAGACCCAGCCACATCTCATCTTCAATGCCCTTGCTGATGGAAGGAGATTTTCACTCAAAATCTCTCGATACATGGCCCCATTCATTCTTTCCTTAACACAGATCAGTCGTCCTGGTCCCTTTGCAGAAAAACAGCCCCAAAGCATGATGTTTCCACGCCCATGCTTCACAGTGGGTATGGTGAAATTCAGTATTCTTTTTCCTCCAAACAAGAGAAGCTGTGTTTCTACCAAAAAGTTCTATTTTAGTTTCATCTGACCATAACACATTCTCCCAGTCCTTTTCTGGTTCATCCAAATGCTCTCCAGCAAACCGCAGACGGGCCTGGACGTGTACTTTCTCCAGCAGGGGGACACGTCTGGCAGTGCAGGATTTGAGTCCCTGGCGGCGCATTGTGTTACTGATAGTATCCTTTGTTACTGTGGTCCAGCTCTAAGTAGGTCATTCACTAGGTCCCCCCGTGTGGTTCTGGGATTTTTGCTCCCCATTCTTGTTATCATTTTGACACCACGGGGTGAGGAGGGAGTTGAAAGTGTGTTGCCCAACGACAGCCCCAAAACATCACTGCTCTAAAGGAGATCTGCATGGAGGAATGGGCCAAAATACCAGCAACAATGTGTAAAAAGCTTGTGAAGAGTTACAGAA
Source organism: Corythoichthys intestinalis (assembly GCF_030265065.1). Classification (NCBI taxonomy): domain Eukaryota; kingdom Metazoa; phylum Chordata; class Actinopteri; order Syngnathiformes; family Syngnathidae; genus Corythoichthys; species Corythoichthys intestinalis. Next base: position 6,108,300 of record NC_080400.1, read on the forward strand.
AACGTTTGGCCGCCGTTATTGCCAACAAAGGGTACATAACAAAGTATTGAGATGAACTTGTGGTATAGACCAAATATTATATATATATATTTATACATATAAATATTATACTTATTTTCTGTCTCTCGTGGTTGAGGTTTATCCATGTTGACAATTACAGGCCTCTCTATTTTCAAGTGGGAGAACTTGCACAATTAGTGGTTGACTAAATACTTATTTGCCCCACTGTAGCTGCATCAAATTGTATACATCGTCCAAGTAGTTCACTCTGGCACCATCTAGTGGACATTTGATATAATGGCTTGCAAAGACGAGCCTCTGATGTGCAAACCCGCGGCCGGATGAAGCCCTGTTAATGTTTAGCACGCACCATTTAGAGTTGCGACTCTCTCTCATGTCACCGCGGGTGGTCACGTGCCTCATGTAGGCGTGTATAGTTACAAACACAAGCAGCGCTGTAATAGTATTCCATGAACCAGTTAGCGGTGATTGCTCCATTTATGGTAAAAATAGATAAAATCACGTATTTTAAGTACTTGTTTGATTATGTCATTGCACTATAGTGTTTATAAATGCTAGTTTTACATTTGGAGTGGTAAGGCAACAACTGAAAACTATGTAAACTGTTACACAGAAGGGAAAGTTCCCATGTCTTGGAGGGAGTTTCATGTTTGTGTTAGCAATAGCATTGGAAATCAACTTATACATTGAAATGCAAGATGGAATTCCCCCCCCACAACTAGAATACTGTTTTTCCAGAGAATGCCCAGATTTTCTTGATACACTTACCTGTGGTAATATATTACATAACGTATTACCCTTTGATAAAGAAAATATTTAATATTACAGTAATATTTATTTTTTATTAAATAGGTAAAATTGGTGTCATGATTCAGTGCTCACACCTAACATTTTAGAGATCGTGATGGTTGGTTGTGCAGCTTTTGGATGCACCAATCGGTCCGAAAAGGGCTACCGAATGTATGGTTTCCCGAAGGACAAAGACCGGCAGAAACAATGGCTGGCAATGGTCAGCTGTAAAAATCTGAAATTGAAGGGGGCCAGCAACAACTATAAACTCTGTCATGTAAGTCACGGTATTATGACTTTTAATTTTTTTTTTTTTTTTTTTTTTAATTTTAAGTAGAATGGAAACTGATCTTGCGAACCAAACATCAGGAACACTTTGAGGAGGACCAGTTTACGCCAACCAAAGTAGGGCACACATTTAAATTGAGGCCAGATGCTGTCCCAACCATTTTCATTCATCGTTCGAAGCCAAAGAGGAGGAAACTTCCCTTTAGGAGTGTGCCTCCAACCAAAATTCAAACGGACCATACATATTGCACCAGGTTAAACTTGGGTATGATACAGACCAGCTGTCAACAACATTTCCCATGCCAAGTAATTCAAGGATAAACTACACTCCTAATAAGATAATTACATTTTTCATATTAATACATTCAGCTTCAAATACAAGAGGTCAGGAATTGTCCTGGGATTTACACACAAAATTTCGATCTACTTCATTGTTAGTTACTTCATAATTTAGCTTTATTTATGCATTTAATTTTCACCTATAACTAAACATTTCTGGTGGATACAACAGCAAAGCAGAACCAACTCCATGATATCACCAGACTGTTGACACATGGCAATGCCATAGCAGTTTCTGATTGTGGCAGATGATTTGATTCATGTAACAGTAATGTCCGTTATTTTTTTTTTCCCTTTAGGAGTGTAGTGTACCCTTACTTTGGAGATGACAATAGGTGCAAATGTAAAAACATTGACTGCATATAAAATTAAGAATGCCTTGTTATTGTTACAGACATTCAGGGAGAAATTGAGGTGGGAAGGTTGGGCGAAAGTGAGCACAATGACAATGACGTATCCAGGCCAGGTGATCCAGGGGTGGATGAGCCGGGTGCCGACCAATCAGGAACCAGCGGTGGCGCCACAACACTAGGCCCAGATGCGCCAGGGACCACGCTGTCAGGCAAAATGGCAACTGTGGAAGAATTAATGAAGGAACTTACAAGGGAGAAAATAATGAGAAGGAGAGCAGAGAGAGCTCTTAAAAAACAAAAAAAAATTAAATTTCAAATGAAGAAGAATATGGATGACGCTTCAGAACCCTTAGCAGACTTCCTCGACATGAGAACCTGTAGCTACAGTGCTTCTGATGTTGTGAGTATTGAGCAGCTGACAGAAGTATCACCACCTGAATTCACAGAGTCATGTGTCCTTTACCATCTGGCAGGATGCATAGTGAAGAGGGTCATCAGCTTCTCACTCTGCAACCAATGCCAGTGTGCATTGGTTGAAGCACCTATCAATACCAACACAGAGAGTCAGAGTGCCGTCCTGCTGCAGATGAAAGAGTTTAAAACGGGTGCATTATACCGGCCATCGGATGAGGTCTTCACTCTCTTTAAGGATGTCGAGCAGCTGTTCCGTTCGGCAACGAATGATTCCCTCATGGAATCCTCCAATGTTGTGGAGCAGCTGGAAAGAAAGGCTATGAGTTTGCACAGCAACCTTCCCTCATGCCATGAGCTGGAAAAAAAAATTGTGACAACTTACATTAGGCTGCGATTGAGAATTCAATCCATGTGCATCAAAGCTGAAAGGAAGGAAATATCAAAGATTTCAATATTAAGAAAACAGGTTGCCATGCATTAACTTTACAAAATCGCGCTAACAAGCACATAAAAGCCGGTTGTCTTGCAATACTCACAGATAAGTGTATGTCACAAAGGGCCTCTGAAAGAGATTTTAAAGAGATAATTACTTAATATATCACATGCGATACATTCCCAGTTAGTATAGCCAGCTTTAAAAATAAGAATCACTCGTCAACCAAGACAAAATATATAATTACGCCATGCACATACAAATAAAGCTCAACATATACATCATAAAGCACCTCTAATAAAATACAGACGGTTGAAAATTCAAAAGAAGTCGGTTTTTAATCAACTTTACTCCGAATATACGTTCCCAGTTAGCGTAGCCAGCTTTAAAAGTAAGAGAATCCCTCGTCAACCAAGACAAAAAAATATATATAATTACGCCATGCACATACAAATAAAGCTCAACATATACATCATAAAGCACCTCTAATAAAATACAGACGGTTGAAAATTCAAAAGAAGTCGGTTTTTAATCAACTTTCCTCCGAATATACGTTCCCAGTTAGCGTAGCCAGCTTTAAAAGTAAGAGAGAATCCCTCGTCAACCAAGACAAAATATATATATAATTACGCCATGCACATACAAATAAAGCTCAACATATACATCATAAAGCACCTCTGGTAAAATACAGACAGTTGAAAATTCAAATGAGGTCGGTTTTTAATCAACTTACCTCCGAATATACTTGACAGCCTGCCGTTCAAATGAATGGTGTCCGTCATGTCAAATGCGCTGTTTGTAATTATCCAAGGCTCCATAACCCGGAAGTACCCGGAAGTAAAATCGTATAATGGATCCCTATGGGAGTGTCGTGACTCTCTAAATATATGGCACTGGCACGCACTAAACAGGAAATAAAACGGCAGCAATATCCGATCTTTCAAAGTAAATAATGTTAATAAAAGTATTATGCATCTAATTTTAACAAATTTTATTGAAATTTACACAAAACAAAAAGTATACAGGTCATTTGCATGGGATGTGGAGTGCTTGTGCATCTCCCAAAAATATTTTTTAAAATAACTAAAGGAAAAGACATTCTTCCTAAAACTATTGTAGCATCACTAGGAAGAAGAGGCAAGATCTCAAGCCCGAACCCGACTCGGCCCTATGTCAATTATTATGTTCGGGTCAGGCTTCTCTCTCGCTTAAAAAAAAAAAAAAAAAAAAAAAAAAAAAAAATATATATATATATATATATATATATGTATATATATATATATTTATACATGTATACTAAAACGATGTATGAATGTTAATGAGAACCACGGATAGAAGGACATGTAGTTCTTAAAAGCTAAATGTTAGTATAATCATTTGATATTAAAACCCCTCTTAATGTTTTCGTTTCAATGATATTTGTAAAATTATTTTAAGTAGTAAGTCGCCATTGCTGTTGATGTCGCAGGGCGGTGACGTCACATGGTCACGTTGCCGGAATAGCGTACCGCACGAATGCTATTTTTAGACCGTGACGTCGCCATCGTAATGCAGAAGGGTGGTATTATAGACACGCCCTCGCATACAAACCATTTTATTTCTGCTTGTTTTCTCCGGTAATCTTTCAAAAAAGAACATGCTGATCAAACACTGCTGCTATGGAACTTGTAGAAACGACTCTAGACATTACCACATATGAAAGATGTTTTCTTCATACGTTTCCCGAAACAAAAAACTCAGAGGAAAAAATGTGAAGAATGGATCAACTTGCGCGGACATCCAAAGGACCAATTTAACGCCAGCAAGGTGAAGCCATTCACATTTCATATGCAGTGAACATTTTGTTGGGGGCCATGGTTTTTCAGAGGACGAAGAGGTAAGCCATTTTGACATTTTTACTTACCGTATTGGCCCGAATATAAGACGGCCCCCTCTTTTTCATGACTCAAGTTTGAAAAAACACTTTTTGAACACCAAATCAAATTTTGTACAGAAAATAATTACAGTACATCCGAAACAAATGAGAGAAAAAGCATGTTATTTTGCCTCATTCAAATCTTAATATCTGAAGATTTAAATATGTAAACTGAAGTGCAATCACATTCGTAAATGAATGGCTTCTGGTTTTTGAAATGTAAATAAACCAATGTATTGTGATAAAACAACAATATTGCAATAACTGCATTAACCATCAAAGTGAGGTCTAACTGACTGTAGTCTTTAAACAAATCTGAATAAGGAAAAACATTGCAATAAAATAATACAAACTTGAGAGTAGATGAGATCTGTCATGACAGAACATTACTCCTCAAGTTCAGCATTCGCTCCATTGATATCTGGTGCCATCTTGCATGGTGAATGGGTATAATGTCTCGACCGCGAATATAAGAGGACGCCCACTTTTTCAGTCTTATTTTAAAGCAAAAAACACCATCTTATATTCGGGCCAATACCGTATTTTTTAGCGTGGCGTTTTGCTTTGCTGCTTCTGCCTTCAATGAATGATTTTTTAAAAAATTAAAATGGTATCTGACTGCCACTGTTACTTTTTCTGTTGTTAAAAAAACAACTTTAGTAAGGGGGAAGTGTATAGAATTAAGATTTGTTATTAATGAAAAAATTAAAAGTGTTCGTTGGCTGTCACTGAGTAACATTTGCGATCGCTACACAAAAATAGCAATGTAAATTGCCCACAAGAACGGTCAGAGATGTAAGACAAACAGAGGATGTAATATATAAGAAAGACAGGGCATATGGTGGTAAAGGATAGATTGTTGAAACAGGAGAATGTCATTGTCAGTGGCTTAAGGCAATGCACGCAAGAAAAAGGTGTCGATACAAAAGCTAACTCTGGATCAGGTCGGCTCATCTTTTTCAGCCCTAGACATTCAAGCCATCTCTTAAATTGAACATTTGTATGTTCTTCCACATCTTTACCCGTGAATTTGGCACCAGGGACATCCATTTCGGACAGAATTGGTAGGTTTAGCTCAGTAAACATCTCATTTGTACACTATTTCCATTCATTTGCTATTGGGTACAAACGGGAGGTTCACCCGCCTAGCCACAATTGCTAATGTCATGAATATTAACGAGCAAAAGTGACGTGTTGCTCGCGGAACGCCATTCCACGTGTCACTCTTTAAAAAAAAACAACAAAAAAACATGTCACCCTTTAATTATGTAAGGTAGTTATTTAAACGTGCCATATGGTGTCAATGGTGAGTTTTGTCCCTTGACTGACGCCGTAGTTTTTCTTTAATCCACAGTAGGGTGTAAGGCAGAGAGAAAGGAGGGTGATCACAGGAGTTGAGATTCTAGTTTGGCCCGCACCGTTTATTGTTATAAGCTTCGGCAACTCCTTCACAACAAACATAAGTATCATATAGTGAAAATACAACAAAAATAATATTCATATCTCTCAAAAAAATGTCTACAGAAATAAAACTGCCTCAGTCTGTAGTAATGAGGCCCTATTCTCACACAGTTAAACAACAATGCAAAGAGAACTGGCATTTACAAATTCACAATCAAAACAGACATGCAAAATACACATAAAACTTACTCAGACTTTGGTCAAACCCTATTTAAACATTTTAGCAACCCGTTTAGCTCAACAAATACACTGGATGGCAATAGTTAGTCACAATATACAAGCTATGATGCTGGGAGCTATTATCAGGAGTCTTGTATGTTGTGAAGAGAACATACAAATGAATGTAAGGGGGGCAGGCGCCCTCTGGTGGCCAAAAAGTTTCATTGCATGAAATTGACTTTCATATACAGTATATATAAACATACTGTATGTATGTATGTATGTATATATCAGGGGTCGCGTTAACCGAATATTTTCAGATTCATTTTCTTTGCATATAATTAAAAAAAAATAATAATAAAAAATAGGGGAGAGCTATTTCATTTTTTAAATTATTTTTTTCTTTGATTGAATATATTTATACATATATATATATATTTATACATATATATATATATATATATATATTTTTTTTTTGATTGAAGCAGCTTTTTTTGGAATTGAATGATTTAGCCACAAATTTCCTACCCATAATATTGCCTAAACACAAAACTTCAATCAAAGAAAACTTTTTCAATGAAAAATTAAGTGTTCAAATGCAAATTTTTCAATCTCAAATATTTTTTCGCATTCAAAAACGTTTTCTATGATTGAAATTTGTCTTTTTTTGATTGATTTTTCTATTTGAAAATATATATTTTTTGAAGCAACTTATTTTTTGAATGAATAAAAAAGACAAACATGTCCTAGCCAAAATGTGGGCCAGACACAAATCAACATTACTTCAATCAAAAAGGTTTCTTCAATCAAATACAAAAAAAAAAAAAAAAAAAAAAATCAATCAAAGAAAAATAGCATTCACATGCATTTTTCTGAGTTTCAAATTTATTTTTGATTTCACATTTTTCTTTTTTTTTGATTGATGGGACTTTTTTTTTTGGTTGAAAATATATATTTTTATTGAAGCAACTTTTTTTGATTGAATAATACAGACACAAATCTACCTCCATATTGCTCTGCCCAGGGGATACAATTTTTGACTGGGGTAACTACATTGGCTCAACACCGGCGGGCGTACCATATTCAATGGATGACGATCTTGGCAAAAAGTTTTGCCTAAGCAGCCTGATTTAGAATTCCCCTCAAGAATGATGGGAAACAACGCTCATTGTCAACCTATTATTATAAATTTTCTTGTAAGTTAATTTTATTGCTGACACTGCGTTTCGGGGTCATCAACATTTTGTGCCCCCCCTGCCCGAAAAGTTTAACTCCGCCTATGAACAGACCCACACTTAAAGTGCGTACGATATGAGAAAAAAAAAAGGCTTAAATAGTATTATTATGTGAATTAGAATCATATTTTGAGACAATTCGACTATATACAACAATTTAGCAAAGCGCAGATGACGAAAAGTTAGTCTTTTAATCTGCCGGTTAGCCACGCCGACCATTATAGGGCCCTAGCGTCCCCAACAGGTGGATGATGTCATCGGAGTAACGATTTCATCTGATTTAGTATGCAGCCCACTGAGGGGGAATTTTTCGCAACGAGGAAAACGCGACAAAGAGAGCCGCAAAATGTCATTGTTTCAGTCTCTCTACTCCAATATTTTTACAGGGTATTCTTTTTATCCAAGTATTTTCCCCCAATAGCTAAATAAATGGCATGGTAAGGACAAATAACAGTCTTATGTTAAATGGAATATGAAATAATAAAAATTAGGGCTGTCAAACGATTAAAATTTTTAATCGAATTAATCACAGCTTAAAAATGAATTCATCGTAATTAATCGCAATTCAAACCATCTTTAAAATATGCCATATTTTTCTTTAAATTATTGTTGGCATGGAAAGATAAGACACAAGACGGATATATACATTCAACATACGGTACATAAGTACTGTATTTGTTTATTATAACAATAAATCAACAAGATGGCATTAACATTATTAACATTCTGTTAAAGCGATTCATGGATAGAAAGACTTGTAGTTCTTAAAAGATAAATGTTAGTACAAGTTATAGAAATTTTATATTAAAACCCCTCTTAATGTTTTCGTTTTAATAAAGTTTGTAAAATTTTCAATCAAAAAGTAAACTAGTAGCTTGCCATTGTTGTTATCAATAATAATTATTGTGCTGAAACCATTAAAATCAGTTGCACCCAAGCGCCAGCAGAGGGCGGCAAAACACCAAAAACACAAGTAACAAGTGGAAATGACACTTTGCTGTCATTTTAATCTGTTTGAGCAGGGCATGTGCGTTAAATGGGTCAAATATTTTAACGTGATTAATTACTGCCTGTTAACGTGATAATTTTGACAGCCCTGATAAAAATGCATTTATTCAGGACGACATGGCAAAATTACTCCATCATTGTCAAATCTGTCGACTTCACCTTTACCTTTACACTTTTGAGTGTTTTGTATTTACTGTAGTTTGTAGTGTCATTTGTAACTTACTTGATTTGACTTTTCATGGGGCCATTTTGCTGGCCATTATTGATAAGTGTGTGTTAATACCTTGTTCAGGCTATATTTAAAAAACAACTGTTTTTCCTAATCATGTCTGTGTAATCATGGCAGTGGCGCCTCCAGAAATTTTTCATAGGGGTGGCCAGATAGGGCCACTTAAAATCTTGGGATGGCACACCAAAACTAAAAACCGTAATTTCAGGTTTTCATTATATTATTGCAGAAAAAGGTCAGGGGAAAACTATCAGAAAGACCTAGGGACATGGCTCCTGATATACTTTGGTGTATTGTGTAATATTTGATGTTACTCATGATTTAATGTGCATAGTCCATAGTCCCGGCTGTGCATTTGGGATGAAATGCACATCCCAAATGATGCTACAACAATCTAACGATATACTGGCAAGCGGGGTGGCCAGTGGGGTGGCCAACAAATTTATAGGGGGGCCGTGGCCTCCCCCTGGTGTCGCCACTGATTCAGGGTTCACTAATAGACTGAGCTTTTGGTGATCACTACATGTTGAGCTGAACATCACCCCAGTCCTCTCAGCACAGTATGCAGCACTTTGCATATTGTGTCACATTTGCATAGCATCTTTGTTACTTTACTTGCAGGAATCAGAAAAAAGTTAGATACCCTGAATTTTAGCTGATTTTTTCCCCCACCATTACCTGTATTCCAAATATTACGGAGGTGTGTGGTTTATATTTCCCAGTGAGATAGTGCCACTCCAAACTGATCACATAACCATCCTGACCACCCCATTGAAAATTTCCTAGCTGTTTGCGACCCTGATGATGAATATTATATGATTCTTGCAAGGGCGTAGGTTTGGTACATCTCTACATTGGTAGGGACGATATAACAGCATAAAATACATGTACACTTCTTGCTGTGGACGGGACATTAATAAGACTAAACAGATTGGGTGAACAGGGGTCAGGGATAGATACATTTCTCACAAATATGTACCAAATTAATTGATAGGCAAATGATCAATGCAAAATAAATCTGTATCGACTTATACTAACTTTCATGTGTATTGGTTCAAGTGATACATCGTTCGATTCAAACCTTTGTTTTCAAAAACTACGTATACTAAAGAAACATTTTGAAAACTTCCAGAACAAGTGTCTGGATTTTTTCTTTGTTTCACAAATTTAAATTGCAATATTTTAACTTCAATTATATTAACATACACAATAATCTTTTATCTAGGAATGCAAAAAATAAGCAATTGTCTTAAGACCACTCAACATTGTCCGTCTAAATAAAGAAATTAAATACAACTGAAAAAACGTCTTACGTAGTTAGGGAATACCAAAAATACCTTCCTTCAGGTAAAACAGTACTGCTTTTGTCCACAAACAACCAAACTCAAAAAAAAAAAAAAAAAAAAAAAAGAAAGCTCCTTTGGCCTGTTTTAAGACCACATAAATAAAATGAAAATGACAATTAACGTTAACAGTAGAAAACATAATGAAGGACACTTCTCTCAAAGCAGCTTCCTACTTGAGTTTTTGCAGGTTATCAAATTCATGCAGTTTAATGTTACGCTAACTCTGATGCAGGTCGGACTTTCAGTAGCAAAATTAGTGGTGTGTTCCCCACCTCCACAACATTGACATATTTTTACTAGGGCTGTCAAACGATTAAAATTTTTAATCAAGTTAATTACAGCTTAAAAATTAATTAATCGTAATTAATCGCAATTAATCGCAATTCAAACCATCTCTAAAATATGCCATATTTTTATGTAAATTATTGTTGGAATGGAAAGATAAGACACACGACGGATATATACGTACAACATACTGTACATCAATACTGTATTTGTTTATTGTAACAATAAATCCACAAATGGCATTATTAATATTCTTTCTGTTAAAGTGATCCACGGATAGAAAGACTTGTAGTTCTTAAACGATAAATGTTATAGTTACAAGTTATAGTAATTTTATATTAAAACCCCTCTTCATGTTTTCGTTTTAATAAAATTAGTAAAATTTTCAATCAAAAGTAGAGTTAATATAATAATAAGACGGATAAAAATAACAATAATAAAAATAGAGTGAAAAGTTTTACGTGTATTTTGCATAGCTATTTTGATATGGAATGCCAGTTAATTTGCATTGTTGTTTAACTGTGTGTCAGAATAGGGCCTGATTACTATAAACTGAAGTGCTTTTCTTTTTGTGAACATTATTATTATTATTTTTTTTGAGAGATAGGAATATTATTTTTGTTGTGCTTTCACTAAACGATACTTATGTTTGTTGTGAAGGAGAAGCTTATGCCAATAAACAGTGCGGTCCAAAGAACGCCAGTGTCCACTCGCCTTTACTGTATAACATATACAGTATCTGTACATATCTTACCCAAAATAAAACAAGAGACCAGGGCCGGCCCAGGCCATTTGGGGGTCCTAAGCAAAATAATGCAAAGGGGCCCATATTTTTGGCCCACCATTTCATCACAGTGTACTGTGAAACCCATGCAATCCAACCCATATGTCCATATTTTGTATATTAATCAGATTTTGTTGCACTGCATACTTCAAACTTTTCAACCCAAATGATTGTCAGTACTGACAGTAGATAGCGCCAAACCTTTTTCTAAAAGAGGAAAGAAAGAAGTTTGGAAGAACTTTTATTTTTTTAAGCTCGTAATCAAGTATCAAAACTAAAAAAAGTCAAATAAAGCAAACTGTAGTAAACAAAATAGAGTATAAATGAAACAATTGCCAGATTGGGGGCCCCCTAGTGGTCAGGTGCCCTAAGCAACTGCATAGTCTGCGTATGGGCTGGGCCGGCCCTGCAAGAGACATATAATTGCCACTAAAAGAAAGAAAACTTACCGAAATATGTGTGGAGTACAAATAGCAATTTGCATTGCATTGTGAATACAGCATAAACATCGCACAACTACTAATTCTCCCACGTTTAGAAGACATAACATGAGTATGGAACGGCGCTGCCCCCAAGCGGCCGGTGGCATTCGCTTCACTCTTAATGTCCATAAACGGCCTCATTGTAATGTTTGAGGCAATACGCCAGCGGGTCATTCATTGCATGCGTTAATTGCGTCAAATATTTTAACGTGATTAATTTAAAAAAATTAATTAACGCCCGTTAACGCGATAATTTTGACAGCCCTAATTTTTACATTACTTACAGTAGCTGTGAGTGGGTGTGTGGGGGGGCGGTCATGTCATCACCCAAATCGAACGTGTGTTTGAGGGAAAAAATGGACTGACACATTCAGCAAGTGAAAAGGGGTAAATGTCAGCCTGAACATAATGAAAGTAATTCACTTAATAATGGTAGGGTCTATTCTATCCATACAACATATGGAAAGACTATCTAAATTATCTATATAACTGAACTCATGATATCATGCCAATTAGGTTGCTTAAAAGTTGGTAGGGACAATTTCAGCATCCTGAGAAGTTGGTAGTCATGTCCCTACCGTCCCTATGCAAATCTACGCCCTTGGATTCTTGTCTTTTTCAGTCGGTCGATAGCTGAGAACGACTTCAGAACTCCGCCAGAAAGATGGGTGTGTCCCGCATAGATATCACTTTTAAATAGAACTAGATAAGAATACACTCTGTGAGACAATTGGGAGGGCCGTCATCACTTGTCGGCCATTTTGAGTCAGTGCCATTCGCTAAAACGACAATGGAAATCGGTCAACTACAACAAGCTAATTTTGACAACCATTCAGAAAAATGTATGTACGCAAAGGACTGAAAAGTCTAACTGGTATTGGGTGGAAATATATTAATCTGTATAAATGACCAATTATTTAAGACAAAGTGGACTGAAAAGGTGATGGCAGACCAAAAACGATAAAGTTGAGGGGACAAAAAAAAAAAACAAAAAAACAAAGGCCACTGTAATTATTTAATACCCCAAAAAATATTTCTTGATATTATATCGTTTGTTTTAGTAACCTTTGTTTTAAAACCATTTTTTTCCATACAGTATCAAATTTGTTGTACTATAACTGAGTTTTGGCTGTTATTAGGGTTATGCTATAGCTTATGAATCACGTGGTATAAGAAATGTTAATTTTTTTTTTAAAGGTTTTAAAAGAAGCGGACGACTTTGCAGTTTTTCTTGGACGAAGACGTCATTGAAGTGCAGTCTTCCTCCTCCTCTTCCATCAGAAAGAGCCAAGGAGGAGAAAGACTGCAAACACACTGGAGTTGTGCTGCTCACTCATTTCCCAGCCGGCGTGCTTGATGAGGTGACCTATGCAGCGCGTGTAGTCGTCAAAAAACGGGGACACCCCCTGTTTGTTCCGTTGAGGTAAGTCCTATCCTTGTTTTTCCACCCATCAGGCTTAATCTCCACAAAGGAAAAGAGCCAAAATGGCTCGACTGGAGCCAAAATGGCTTCACTCGGTGTGGAGCTGCTCGTTCGTTATCCTCGCAAAGAATTACTGTCCAAATTGCACACATTTAGATTGCTCTGTTAGATGTAGCGAACGGGAAACTAGTAAACCTGGGGCTAATGAAACCATAACGTGTCAAAACAATACTGCTATCTGATTTATTTTAATCGCGTTTTTTACTTCAACATGTTCTGTTCGTGGCTACGCTTAACAGGGAGATGACGTTAGCTACACCTGATGTACTATACACAGCAAAAATCAAGATATTAGTACCAACGTTACATCCAGGGCCGGAGTGGGACTCCTTTTCAGCCCGGGAATTTCATGCCTCAGACCGGCCCACTTTATATTATTTTAAAATGGGGATGTCCAATTTGCATGTTTTTGCACCTGAATCTGAGTCACATGATTTTGAGACTCTGCCGATAAAGAATCCCGATCCCATGCCGAAAAATATATATACACTGCTATGAAAAAGTATCTGAACCTTAAGGAATTCCTCATATTGCTGCGTAAAACCACCATCAAATGTGATGTGATCTTTGTCAAAATCACACAGATGAAAATACAGTTTTTGCTTTAAAGTGCCTGTGACACGAAAAAGCATGTTTATTTCATAATACACGCGGTATTTTATGCTCCTGAATGAAATGGACCGCTTGGATGTGTGTGGAAGCGATCGCTATATTTATTTAGTTTTTTTAAATCCGCGCAATGAAAATGAGTGACTTCCGGCAACAGTCTCAAGTTGAGAAAGAGGGAGCTGTGACGTGTACGGAGGAAGGAGTCCTCTTCACTATACAGCCGTACTGTTGTATGAGAAGGACTAAGGATTCAGCTGATTTTGCGGATTAATACGTTTATTTTTCGCATCACGCCAGCCAAACGGCTGCAGAAAAATCTAGCTGTACTTGACGGAGAGGTGTGTGAGCCTTCTTGGGGTTTCAAAAGGTTCCCATTCACCTGTGGATATTGGCCAAAACAAGCCCTACTACTGTGGGACCATGGGACTTACGAGGAAGTGAGTAAACATCGTGTTTTGTATTATGTCAAATACTGGGATCATTTTAATACGGAGGTGGCTTGCATTTTGTGGCTGACATGCTCCTTGTCCTCTCGGCCGACAACCAGCGGCTTGTCGCACATCCCCCCTGCCGGGCGAGCACTATATTCGGCTTTTGCCCTTTGGTGTGCCTGGTGTTCTGTCAAATTTTCCACCCGATCAGAAATTGCAACTTTGTGTTAAAAATAGCCGCGAATACAGCGATTACAAAGTAAAAACTACAAACTTTAAATAAAGGACTATTTAGGTTTGATCATGTATAGGCATATGAAAAGCTCTCCTCATGCACAATAGCTGCACAACAATTGCAGCCGCCCTCCTCCGAGGAACGAGCTGTAAATTGCTCTCCGCCGGGCAGTTTGCCGATCTGCGAAGACAATCGACAACCCAGTCGTCAATCGACAACCCAGTCGGCATGTGAAATGACCCGGGCTAGCTATGTGTGACTTTCCGCTTCGAAGACTTTGAAACATCACTCGGTTCCACTGTATTTGCAGCAGTATCATACAAATAGTTTTAAAAAATCATCCACCGTGATTTCTGAATTTTTTTTTTCTTTTGATTGTCTCTCACTTGGACAAGCACCTACCGTGAATATTTTAAAGCCGCCCATCATTTATAAGTGGTGAACTTGCATCGCAGGGTGTTCAAATTAGGGCTGCAGCTATCGAATACTTTAGTAGTCGATTAATCGATGGACTTGTTAGTTCGAATAATCGAGTAATCGGATAAGGAACATGAAAAATTAAAATACCTGAGCTGAGCCTCAAACAGTATAAATTAAAAAAAAAATCTATGTAGGATCTATGGAAAACAAAAGAACAATTGGCTAACTTACATAGAAAAAGCCCACTAGCTTAAATGCTATAAAATGCTAAAGTTTTTTTTTTTTTTTTTTACAATGCTCTAAACAAATGGCTCAGACACATATTCCCACAAAAAATGGCTAATTGTACCTATAAACAAAATTATGAATACATTAAAAAACATTAGCTCAAACAAAAACTTAGCTTACTTTGGTCTTAACAGGGAGCAGTTGGATTCAGCCATGTGAAAAGAGGCAGACCAGAGGGCAGTGTATCCACCCTAATAAATAAAACTAAATCCAAACACTTTCAAAATAAACCATTACAACGCCACTTTAATTGAGCGAATACTCGAGGCAACAAAATTTAATTTGAATATTTTTTTCTAATCGAATACTCGAGTTAATCGATTAATCGTTGCAGCACTAGTTCAAATACTTATTCTCCTCACTTTGTCTTGTTTTTGCTAGTTGAGCATGAGCATGGAGGATTATGACTACCTGTTTAAAATCGTTCTGATCGGGAACGCCGGAGTTGGGAAGACATGCCTCGTACGCCGCTTCACTCAGGTAGGTGTTTTTATTTTAAAATTTTTCAAAAATATGACGAATGGAGTTAATTTCTCACATGCAATTACACACGGCACTCCTTGTATCTTTCAGGGCCTCTTCCCGCCCGGACAGGGGGCGACGATCGGGGTTGATTTCATGATTAAGACAGTGGAAATCAAGGGGCAGAAGGTGAAGCTGCAGATATGGGACACGGCGGGTCAGGAAAGGTTCCGCTCCATCACTCAGAGTTATTACCGCAGTGCCAACGCCCTCATTCTCACCTACGACATTACCTGCGAGGACTCCTTCCGGTGCCTTCCCGAGTGGTTGCGGGAGATCGAGCAGTATGCTAACAACCAGGTGGTCACTGTTTTAGTTGGTGAGTGGTTTGGCACTCCTTTACGAGCCGTACAAAAAGTTAGCAACACACACCAAGCATGAATAGACAGTAATACCTTTAATTTTTACAATACAAGTTGCAAATTGGATCGAAAAAACAAACAGGGAATTCCATTGAGTCATTAACTCATTGCTTGCTGCTGGATGCTGACGTTTCAGTGCCATTGATGGTTCTAGATGTCCAAACCATTTTGATCGGGAGGGGCAAATAAACGGATATAGTGGTACAGTTGTGGTCAAAAGTTTACATACACTTGTGAAGAACATAATGTCATGGCTCTCTTGAGTTTCCAGTTATTTCTACAACTCTGATTTTTCTCTGATAGAGTGATTGGAACAGATACTTCATTGTCACAAAAAACATTCATGAAGTTTGGTTGTTTTATGACTTTATTATGGGTGAACAGAAAAAAGTGATCAAATCTGCTGGGTCAAAAATATACATACATCAGCGCTAATACTTGGTAACATGTCACTTGGCCATTTTCACTTCAATTAGGCGCTTTTGGTAGCCATCCACAAGCTTCTGGCAAGCTTCTGGTTGAATCTTTGACCACTCCTCTTGACAGAATTGGTGCAGTTCAGTTAAATTTGATGGCTTTCTGACATGGACTTGTTTCTTCAGCATTGTCAACAAGTTCTCAATGGGGTTTAAGTCAGGACTTTGGGAAGGCCATTTGAAAACCTTAATTCTAGCCTGATTTAGCCATTCCATTACCACTTTTGATGTGTGTTTGGGGTCATTGTCCTGTTGGAACACCCAACTGCGCCCAAGACCCAATCTTCGGGCTGATGACGTTAGGTTATCTTGAAGAATCTTCCTTCTTCATTATCCCATTTACTCTCTGTAAAGCACCAGTTCCATTGGAAGCAAAACAGCCCCACCGCATAATACTACCACCACTGTGCTTGACGGTAGGCATGGTGTACTTAGGGTTAAAGGCCTCACCTTTTCTCCTCCAAACATATTGCTGGGCATTGTGGCCAAACAGCTCGATTTTTGTTGCGCCTGACCACAGAACTTTCCTCCAGAAGGTCTTATCTTTGTCCATGTGATCAGCAGCAAACTTCAGTCGAGCCTTAAGGTGCCGCTTTTAGAGCAAGGGCTTCCGTCTTGCACGGCAGCCTCTCAGTCCAAGGAGATGCAAAACACGCTTGACTGTGGACACTGACACCTGTGTTCCAGCAGCTTCTAATTCTTGGCAGATCTGCTTTTTGGTGATTCTCGGTTGAATCTTCACCCTCCTGACCAATTTTCTCTCAGCAGCAGGTGTTAGCTTGCGTTTTCTTCCTGATCGTGGCAGTGACGAAACAGTGCCATGCACTTTATACTTACAAACAATTGTTTGCACTGTTGCTCTTGGGACCTGCAGCTGCTTTGAAATGGCTCCAAGTGACTTTCCTGACTTGTTCAAGTCAATGATTGTTCAAGTCAATAATCACTCACAAGGAATTGCTAATTCGTGTTGCTGTATGTACATTTTTGACCCAGCAGATTTGATCACTTTTTCTGTTAACCCATAATAAAGTCATAAAAGAACCAAACTTCATGAATGTTTTTTGTGACAAAGAAGTATCTGTTCCAATGACTCTATCGGAGAAAAATCAGAGTTGTAGAAATAACTGGAAACTCAAGAGAGCCATGACATTATGTTCTTCACAAGTGTATGTAAACGTTTGACCACAACTGTACCTCATAGACTTCATTACCTATTGACGTGGCACTTCGTCATTCTTAGCGCGACGCCTTACCATACGGCGCCGAGCTTGAATCTTCATTTAGTAATAGTCAGTCGAAGGCGGCACACGGTCATGTCAAAGCCGGGTTTAAGCTTGAATTTTGGAAAAACTACAAAAGCTGTACCACATACAAACAGGAAGGATTGTCTCAGGAGTGATTTGTTCGAGGATTCCTGGTAAATATGATATTTCTCGTACCATGCATGCATTTTGAAACGTGAAAAAAAAAAATCAATGGGAGATTGGGAACCACTACGGCATTGGCATCATTCTTCGACATAAATATGTAAAATAGATGCGTAACGGCTCGTTTTTTTAGTTCTTTCAACAAAGAATCGAGACAGTTTTACGTCCATATCTATAAAGATTTCAGTGATTGAAGCATTTATTCGCTAGAATTTTCTTCTTTGTTTACACATGGAGGCGACTTGAAGACGAGCTGCACATTCGCCATATTTACGTAAAATACATGCTATCCGCATGATTTCTTTTGCTTTTAACCAAGAATCGATACTGTTTTACGTCCGTATTTATAAAGAATTCAGGGATTTAAGCATTTATTTATGTTATGTTATGTTAATGGAGCGTACCAACTCTCTCCCTCTGTTATGTTATTTTAATTAAGCGTACCAACCCTCTCAATAACAGAGGGGTGTCCTAACAACTAGCACAAACGTAGCACAAACGAAAGGCACCAATTCGGAACCATTTTGCAGTAAATGAGGGGCTTAGAGGGACGTCATCACTCGAAATTAATATCTAAAGCCCCCCAATTTACTGAAAAATGGATCCGAATTTTTTTGTGCTCTGTTCGTGCTGATTGTCAGGACACCCCTCTGTTATTGAGAGAGTTGGTACGCTCCATTAGCTGCAGGAGCAAGCTAAGAAAAAGCTACGAGTGACGTCCCCACTCGAAATTGATATCTCAATAAAAGCATAATACTGTATCTACAAAACCGTTGCAGCACAAAGATTAACATCATTTTAATATAAATTTGTGTCTGATGGGGGGGGGCAACTTTACAGAGGCCCGTAGAGATGGTCACAAAGCACATATAGCAAAGTGTCGTCTTTTATTATTTATTTATTTCTTTTTTTAACTTCTGGGTCATCGTCTTTGCAATTGTCTTGCTAGCCTTTTGTGGTCGTGCTGCGAGCCATTTGCTGTCGTGTTGTGGCAATTGGCGTTAGTGCTTTTGCCAATTTGCAATCGCGCTTTAGGAATTGGGGATTGTGTTGTGGCAATTTGCATGCGTGCTGCGAGCCATTTGCTGTTGTGTTGTGGCAGTTTGCATTCGTGCTTTTTTTTTTTTTTTTTGCAAAGCGTTTGCAATGGCGTACCGCACGCAGGCTATTTTTAGACTGTGATGTCGCATCATAAAGCGGAAGTAAAGCCGAAGTGGGACACTATAGACCCGCCCTCGCATAGACACAACGCAATGAGTGCTACTTTTCGCCAGTAATCTTTCAAAAACGAACATGCCGATCACGCATTGCTTTTTGGAACTTGTAGAAACGACTCTCGACATTACGACACATGAAGGATGTTTTCTTCATACGTTTCCGGAAACCAAAAACTCGGGATATAAAAATGTGAAGACCGAATCAACTTGCGCGGACTTAAACACCAGCTCAGTGAATCCGTTCACATTTCATATGCAGTAAACATTATGTTGGGTTGGCATGGTCTTTCAGAGGACAAAGAGGTAAGCCATTTTTATATTTTTTAACTTATTTTTTTAGCGTAACGTTGTGCCGTACTGCTTGTCTGACAATGAATGACCTTAAAAGAATTACAATGGTATCTGACTGCCACTGTTACCGTTTCTGTTATATATATATATATAAAAAAAAACAACATTAGTAAGGGAGAAGTGTAAATAAATCATAGGATTAGGATGTGTTATCATGAAAAAATTAAAAGTGTTCGTTGGCTGTCACTGAGTAGCATTTGCGATCGCTACACAAAGCTAACTAAATTACCCCCAAGAACGGTAAGAGACGTAGGACAACCAGAGGTTATATAAGAAAGACAGGGCTGATAGTAAAGGATAGCTTGTTGAAACAGGTGAATGTCATTGTCAGTCGCGTCGATAAAAAAGCTAAAGCTATGCTTTGTTCGGCTCATTTTGTTCGTCTTTTTCAGCCTTCGACACTAAAGCCATCTCTTTAAGTGAACATTTTTATGTTCTTCCACATCTTTGCCAGTGAATTTGGCACCAGGCACATCATTTTCGGAGAGAATTGGTAGGTTTAACTTTGTAAACAACTCCTTCGTACACGATTTCTATTCATTTCCTATTAGGGACAACCGGTGGCTTGTCCCTACTTAGCAACAGTAGCTAATGTCATGAATATTAATGAGCGGAAGTGACGTATTGCTTGCGGTACGCCATTGGGGTTCATGCTTTTTCTATTTGCAAAATGTTTGGACTTTGCATTTCGCCTGACACCTCTCGGTCACCGTAAGTGAGAGGCGCCACACATCTCACACGAGTGACACAACCCAAACACTGCTAGGATGTAGGCCGAAGGAATCCAGGTACAATATGAAAATGTCACGTCTTGTGAACATCTGACAGAAACTCTGTCGCATTTTCATCTCGTTGTCTTCTCGTCAGACGTCAACTGGCATTCGTCTCGTTATGTTTTAGCTAGGGCTGTCAAACGATTAAAATTTTTAATCGAGTTAGTTACAGCTTAAAAATTAATTAATCGTAATTAATCGCAATTCAAACCATCTCTAAAATATGCCATATTTTTCTGTAAATTATTGTTGGAATGGAAAGATAAGACACAAGATGGATATATACATTCAACATACGGTACATAAGGACTATTTTTTTATTATAACAATAAATCAACAAGATGGCATTAACATTATTAACATTCTGTTAAAGCGATCCATGGATAGAAAGACTTGTAGTTCTTAAAAGAAAAATGTTAGTACAAGTTAGAGAAATTTTATATTAAAACCCCTCTTAATGTTTTCGTTTTAATAAAATTTGTAAAATTTTCAATCAAAAAATAAACTAGTAGCCCGCCATTGTTGATGTCAATAATTACTTACACAGTGCTCATGGGTGCTGAAGCCTATAAAATCAGTCGCACCCAAGCGCCAGCAGAGGGCGGCAAAACTCCATAAAACACAACAAGTGAGCGTTTCACTGTGTACTGTCATTTAAATCTCTCTGAGCGGTGCATCTGCGTTAATTGCGTCAAATATTTTAACGTGATTAATTAAAAAAATTAATTCACGCCCGTTAACGCGATAATTTTGACAGTCCTAGTTTTAGCGTCACAAGACACGTTTTTAGCTTGTCATCGTCAAGAAAAAAAATGTTCGTCAACAAAATATTTTCGTCATCGTTGACGAAAACAATGATTTAGATGAGCATTCACAGACAGTCCTGCTGGCCCTCAGGTAACAAGATCGACCTGGTCGAGAAGCGGGAGGTGGCGCGTCAGCGGGCTGAAGACTTCGCCGAGTCCCAAGGCATGCTGTATCTGGAGACTTCCGCTAAGGAATCGGACAACGTGGAGAAGCTCTTCCTGGACTTGGCCTGCGAGCTCATCCGCGAGGCCAAACACAACAAGCTGGACAACAATGACGCGGCGCCCGCGCCCGGCGAGGGCAAGACCATCAGCTACCTGAGCTGCTGCAGCCTCAACTAGAGTGAGGCAGAGGGGGGCTTCCTCTCATCGCACAGGGCTCCGTTTCCCCACCCGTCGCGCCCTAAGTCTCAGTATTCACCAGCAGTGTTATTAACGTTCCGCCGGCTAGTGTTTTATCGCCGTTTACATTAGAGAATGTTTTTTCTTAAAACAGTTGCACACTTGTCTACTTGCCCTGAAGGAAACACCTTCAACATTTATTCCATAATTTAACTTGGACGAGGACGTTCGTTGTCCTCATTAGTATGAAATGGAATAAATGCAAAAATGGCTTTTCGTACGTCCTTGCTCCTCGATAAACTGTGAAATATTTCGCCTCCTATTTGCTGCTACAGTATGGTTATAGCCAATGTGAATCAGCATTTTATTCCGTATTTTTTGTCGTATTTGCGTTTGGAGGGTTTTAAAAGACTAATATTTCATTTGACGCCAAGGCTTTTTGTCGAAAGAAGCGTATTGATACCAACCGAGAAAAAAAGGTCAACATTAGGTCTTCCACAAATCTTTTTTTTTTTTACAATTACAACAGGAATTACAGTACGATTTTATTGTTTTAGGTCTGACAGCTGTTTATCTCATGGGTGTGGTTTCTGAAACGGTTTTTTGTTTCTATCACGTCAAGTTCTTTGAAAAATTATGAAAAATACTGTACTTATTGTTGCAGGGATACCAATATTAGTATTGGTACTGAACAGAACACCGGTGTTCTGGCCAAATGCGCTACATCGGTGAAACGTCCTACAAGAAGTGAATTTGACACACAAAGTACTACTGTGCACTTTCAACTTGTTTTGTTTCGATACATACAGGCAGAACGTACTAAAAAATGCCTTAAGAAAATACTTAAATGTAGTTATGTCCAGTGTTGTTAATACTGGCGTTAGAGTATAACGGTGTTACTAACGGCGTTATTTTTTTTCAGTAGTGATAATCGTAGCCATTACTGTGGACGTAAAGTCGTGCGTTATAATGCGTTACTACGTTGGTTGAATGAAGCGGGAAAAGTCTGTGAGGGACACAGACTCACGGAGACGAGAGAGCAAAGCGGGAGTGGGGAGGAGGGACGGGAGTTGTGATGCCGTTGCAAAAGCGATGCTAGCCTCCTACAAACTACGCCCACATGATGCTAAGGTAGATATACAGTGGACCAAATAAGTATTTAGTCAACCACCAATTGTGCAAGTTCTCCCACTTGAAAATATTAGAGAGGCCTGTAATTGTCAACATGGGTAAACCTCAACCATGAGAGACAGAATGTGGGAAAAAAACAGAAAATCACATTGTTTGATTTTTAAATACTGTAATTTCTGGACTATAAGGTGCACCTGACTATAAGCCGCCACCCACCAAATTTGACATGAAAACGGCATTTGTTCATAGATAAGCCGCACTGGACTATAAGCCGCAGTTGTCCTCATTGTATTATGGGATATTTACACCAAAAGATATTAACTGGTACCACTTCATTTGACAATGGCATCATAAGACTGTCATGAGACCAAATGAACCACCATTGAGCTTTGAACCAATTGGGTGCAAAGCCTTAGTTTCTAAAAGCTTTATTTGGCCATCACTGCTCCCTTGGGGGAGACAATCAACCTCTGCTGCCACCTGCTTTCAACACTGTTGTCACCCAACATTCCTCCTAGCATGCATTGCGGCACTACAGATGTAAATAACAATCATGTTCTGTGCTAATTATTTCTTCAGTTAGTTATGGTATTTGGTAACATTTTCTTGGATAGTGGTGCCATAATACTGTCATATGACAGTCATAATTATTACATGACAATGTCATAAGCATTAATGAATGCTTATAATCGAGGTCGGTTAGCGTCATCCAGCAAATTATCTAACTTTTGAATGGCCGTAAAAGATCTGAGCTGGACATAAATGGAGTTAGTGAAATAATATGCCACATGACACATATTGACATCTGTCATAAGCATTCAGTAATGCCCATGATAGCGTCATGTCATAATTATGATGTTCTTATGACAGTCTTACCATGCCGCTGTCAGATAAAGTGTTACCTATTAACCCAAATAAATCAACAAATAAGCCGCACTGGACTACAAGCCGCAGGATTCAAAATGAGGGAAAAAAGTAGCGGCTTATAGTCGGAAAATAATTATTATAATAATTATTAGTAATAGTAATTTATTTCCAAATTAGACTGGAAAAAAAGTATTTGGTCACCTACAAACAAGATTTCTGGCTGTCAAAGAGGTCTAACTTCCTCTAACGAGGCTCCACTCGTTACCTGTATTAATGGCACCTGTTTAACTCATTATCGGTATAAAAGACACCTGTCCACAATCTCTGTCAGTCACACTCCAAACTCCACTATGGCCAAGACCAAAGAGCTGTCGAAGGACACCACAGACAAAATTGTAGACCTGCACCAGGCTGGGAAGACTGAATCTGCAATAGGTAAAACGCTTGGTGTAAAGAAATCAACTGTGGGAGGAATTATTAGAAAATAGAAGACATATAAGACCACTGATCATCTCCCTCGAGCTGGGGCTCCATACAAGATCTCATCCCGTGGTGTCAAAATGATAACAAGAACGGTGAGCAAAAGTCCCAGAACCACACGGGGGGACCTAGTAAATGTGTGTAAAAAGCTTGTGAAGAGTTACAGAAAACGTTTGGCCTCCGTTATTGCCAACAAAGGGTACATAACAAAGTATTGAGATGAACTTTTGGTATTGACCAAATACTTATTTTCCACCGTGATTTAAAACTTTTTCACAAAAAACCCCTCCAAAACAAGACAAAACAAAAAAACAGTAACATTTGCTATGTTTGAAAGTCTTAATGTTGTGAATCAACCGTTAAATTTGTTAAAATTGCTCCTGTTTTTGCATTAGTTCCCTTCTGTCTACTTTCGACATTGGAAAGTTTTAAAACTGTTTCATCATTTAAAGATGGATTCAAGTCAAGATTTTGCCGATTTAGGAGTATTTTAGATAAAAAGTTACTTAGGTTAGCTAGGAAGGTTCACTACAACAGAGCCTTTCTGAGAAGTCCGCTGCTTTAAAATGGCGGATGTTTACCAACGCGGCCGAGTCTGTCATTTCGCATGTAGTTCTATATGCATGTGATATCTAGGCGTAGATTGTAGGCTGTTGGCTACAGTCAGGAAATATTGGAACCACCTAGCCTAGCATCGCGTTTGCTACAGCGTCACAACAAACACTCTTCTCTCTCCGAGTCTCTGACTTTTCTCGCCTCATTCAACCAACGTAACGCATAGTAACGCACATTGTCTCGTTGCCAGAACGGTGACAAAATCCTAACGGAGAAAAAAAAAACCGTAATGATTTTCGTACAGATTTTGAACATACGGCGTAAAATCAGTGCAAACTTGTACAAATTACGTCGAAAACGTACAACTTGACAGGTATGTATAGGGTTACTGAGATGAGTGGTGGATTTCATACCCAAAACAAGCAGCTGTCAGACCTAAAACAAACACAAAAAAGCAAATGTTGTCTGCTTTCAACGAGAACTACAGTAGTTGAAGAATGTTTACTGTTCAAATGCTCAAAGGAAAGGGTTTACAAAGTTTTTAGTAAAAAAAAAAAAAAAAAAGAAGTGTCAAAATAGTTGTTTATGAATTGTGGCAGCCCATGTTAAATGTCACAATCAGGGTCAATTTAGGCTACAGCTGCAGCTATCGATTATTGTAGTAGTCGATAAATCGATGAACTAGTTCGTCTGAATAATCGAGGGATCGTATAACGAAAAATTGAAGAAAAAAAAACCTAAGCTGAGCCTCAAACGGTATTAAAAATAAATAAATGAGGCTCGAAGTATAATAAACGAACAATTGGCTAACTTACATAGCAAAAGTCCGCTAGCTTAAATGTAATAAAATGCTAACTTTTTTTCTTTACAATGCTTTTAACAAATGGTTCAAACACATATTCCCACAAAAAATATACCTATAAACTAAAATTACGAATGCATTAAAAAGCATTGGCTCGAACAAAACTTAGCTTATGTTGGTCTTAATGGGAAGCAGCTGGATTTAACCATGTGAAATGAGTTATATTCACTGTTTTTTGTTTTTGGGCAGTGTATCCACCCAAATCAAACTAAATGCAAACACTTTCAAAACAAACCATTCCAACGCCACTTTAAACAAATACTCGAAGCAGAAAAATTGAATTTGAATCTTTTTTTCTAATCAAATTACTCATGTTAATCGATTCGGCTCCCGTGTCAATCTAAAACAAAGGATACAAGTCAAAGTAAGTTAAATTGGAGGGGTTCCATTTTCAGATGTTTTTTTTTTTTTTTTTTTAAATACCCAAAAATGTGATGTTAGACCACAAATGTCCGCGTGAAATGAAACTTTTTTTCCGACATGGCAGCAATACGCAAGCGCGATTTTGCCTTTTGCCTCTGTAGCGGCGTACTGTAACATGGCCTCCTGCCCTGTAGTTTGTGTCCAGTTGTTTCCTTTGCTTGCCAGCATGTTTTTATTTTTTTTGCCATAACTGCCATCTAGTGTATTGATCCCAACTGTAACGTACTGTACTGCACACATACGCCGTCTAACTGCACAGCACACATGATTTTTTTTTTTTTTTTTACTGTAAACATTTTTTGTTGTACAAACGTAGCACTTTGCTTTTATACTTTATATTTGAATTTCATTTTGCCGTTACTTATTGTTAATCCATTGGATGTGTGGTTCATGCTGTAGGATAACACTCTGGGGAGGTTTCTGTGTATAAAATATACTCTCAAGTGCTCTGTATGATATTAAATAATCTGACTAAATGTGGTGTTATTTTTCTCAAACTTGCTTTCTTATGCCTTTTAATCCTTTGTCATACCCTTTTGAAGTTTTAAACATTAAATCCCATTTATTGTGGGGATACATAAGAAAATACATCAGTTGCAGTGGATATAAAAGTTTTACAACTGTATTTAAAAGTTAATTCTAATTGAACATTACAATTTTAACCCTATATTGCAAAATATAGTTAATTTGATACAAGCATTTCTGGACCTCAATGGTGTAAAAAACTGTCCAATCTTACTTTATGAGAACTGTAGGTAATGCTTGATGTATCATTTATGATACAAATTGGGGAACAAATATGCATATTATGTTTTTAAATTTAATCAAAATATTACTATGTTTAAGGACCACATAAAGCTTTCACATAAAATTTTTTTGGGGTCATTATTTCTGGGGTCAGGTATTATAGGGTTGAAATATGCACAAACAGGTGGGTAGAGTAGCCAAAAAATTTTCTCAAGTAAGAGTAGTGTTACTTCAAAGTAATATTACTCAAGTTAAAGTAGTCATCCAAAAATCTTACTCAAGTACAAGTAAAAAAGTCTTTGGTGAAAAGAACACTCGTGTAATGAATAACATTGTAAGTAACTACTTGAGATAATTGATTTTTTAAAATTTTAAACAATGTTATTTTTTTCTCAGCACAAAGTTATCTATGAACTGCTATTATTATACTGCACGATAACGTATTACATAAACAAATTCAGTCAAAGAAATACAACGACAAAAAAAATATTGAATTCCGGCAAGTGAAAGAAATCTACAGAAATGAGCGCCCTCGAGTGGAGAAAACATACACTGTAGTTCCTATTAGGAAACTAAAAGGATCATACAAACACTAGCAAAAAGTATGTAATCACCAGTCTAGGACGAGCACCCACCATAAGCGGATTTTAAGGTGGGGCCAGGCCCCCCTGGTGGCTGAAAAACGTAATTGCATAAAATTGACTTTGCTACATGTGTAAAAGTTGTAAAGCAATTAAACTGCAACAAAAATGAATGAAAGGAACCAAAAAATATTTTTATAATGGGTCAAATTTATTTTTTGAACAAATCATGTGACTTGCACATTTGATGGTCATTTGCTTTGCATATGATTATCAAAAAAAAAAAAAAAAAATTAGAGGAAGGCAATTTTATTTTTTAAATGATTTTTTTCTTTGAAAATATTTTTTTAGGGTTGAAGCAACTTTTTTGGGGATTGAATGATTTAGACACAAATGTTCTACACATAATATGGCCTAAACACAAAAAGGATTGCTTCAATCAAATTTTTTTCAATGAAAACTTAAGTGTTCAAATGCGAAGTTTTAAATCTCAAATATTTTTTCACATTCAAATACGTTTTCTATAATTGAAATTTTTCTTTTTTTGATTGAAGTGATTTTTCCTTTTGAAAATGAATTTTTTTGATTGAATAAAAAATACAAAAACGTCCTAGTCAAAATGTGGCCTGAAGACAAATCAACAATACTTCAATCAAAAAAGTTGCTCCTATCAACAAAAAAAAAAAAATAAATCGAAGAAAAATAGCTTTCACATGCATTTTTTCGAGTTTCGAATTTATTTTTGCATTCAAACAGATTTTTTTTGATTGAAGCGACGTTTTTTTTTATTGAAAATATATATTTTGATTGAAGCAACTTTTTTTTATTGAAGCAACTTGTTTTAAATTTAAGAATAAAGACACACATCTACCTCCATATGGCTCCACCCAGGGGATACAATTTTTGACTGGGGTAACTACATTAGCACGACACCGGCGGGCGTACCATATTCAATAGTTGACAATCTTGGCAAAAAGTTTTGCCTAAGCAGCCTGATTTAGCATTCCCCTCAAGAATGATGTGAAACAAAAAATTCTCATTGTCAACTTATTATTATAGATATCGTTGTAAGTTAGTTTTATTGCTGACTCTGCATTTCAGGGTCATCAACAAGTTGTGCCCCCCCTGCCCCAAAGTCAAACTCCGCCTATGGCACCCACTCAGACATTTTATCATGTAGAACAAACTCTGATAAAAAATAATGAATTGGTTCAAAAGTGCAACTCTTTAGCATTCAGAAACACTAAAAATAAATGAATTAAAAACATTGTGGTGGTCTGTAAATGTTAGATTTATAGAGCAAGTGCAAGGAAATATATATGGAATGACTCGGAGCCTTGCTGTGGACATTTTTTTTTTTTCACTTTCCACCACAGGTTTTCAATAGGGTTGAGATCTGGGCTATTTGCAGGCCATGACATTGACTGGATGAGTCTTTCTCCAAGGAATGCTTTAACAGTTTTAGCGCTGTGGCATGATGCATTGTCATCTTGGAAAACGACAAACATATTTTCAATTTAAGGGATAAGTAAGTTGTCTAAAATTTCAATGTAAACTTGTGCATTTATTGAAGATTTAACCACAGCCATCTCCCCAGTGCCTTTGCCTGACATGCAGCCCCATATCATCAAGGACTGAGAGAACTTTGATGTCATCTTCAGGCAGTCATCTTTGTAATTCTCACTGGAACAGCACCAGACCAAAGTTCCAGTATCATCACCTTGTCAAGAGTCAAGAATCTGCATTGGACAAGCCGCTAGCCATACTGAATAAACTTCTCAGTTCTCCGCTCTCCTCGTATGTTTATTTCGACTTGCTAGAGTTTCTTTTCCCTTTACCAAAGTCATGTCTGCCCGTCGCTGATTGGTGCACTCCGCTTTCTGTTTGCCGTGGCTTGCTCCACCCTGGAAATTTGATCAGCGGAACGGTCGCCAGACTCTATCGCTGGAACAGCGGTGAGTCTGGAGTTCCAGGCAAGCCCTGTCACGCATTAGGCTACAGTGTGCATTTGTAAATTGAGTTAAGTGCTACAGTTTTCGGAGTTACATGTGAGCGATTTGCTATGAGAGTTGTAAATACGTTAGCATTCGTAGCAATTAAGATACCGGATGTTAGGCAAATTAGGCTAATTTAAGCTACTAAATGTATATTTTGATCAGACTAGATCGACATTTGAACACCAACTTTTTTGTGTCAAGTGTTTTATTGTTAAAATGTGTGTCATTTTGAACATAAGTGTATGTGTGTTAGGGCTTTAGAAATTGTCAAAAATTAAGGAAGTAAAAAGCTTCAAAAAGCACAATTGCCTCATTTGCTGTCTGTAAAGCTGAACAACTTCATGTTTTGTGAGGACAGAACATGTCATACTAATAAAGTAAAAAAATAAGATACTGTGAGGTACAATAAGGTACTGTTCATGCGAAAAAAAAAAAAAAAACGACTGGAGACAAAATGGAAGACGAGACTCCAGCATCCTAAAGTCAAAATTGCGTACAACTATCTGTACTTAATTTTTTATGCTGCCTGAAGATGCCATGTGAGCAACAGCAAGCTTGAATCTGATTGGTATATAGGAGTCATGTGGTTATTATTGCGACGTTTCATTGGTGAAACAGGGAGAGCTTTTGTTGGCATCATATCTGGCAAAAAAAAAAAAAAGGAAAATCTACCATGTAGAATATAGAGGAAAAATGTGATGCTAGTGCAGGCCAAATTAATGTAGTAAGAGGAGCGTTTCTTCCTCACAAATCTACTCAAGTAAAAGTACATTTTTCCTAAAAAGTTACTCAAGTAGATGTAACGCGTTACCAGGGCCGTTCCTGACCAATTTGGTGCCCTAGGCAACATATTTGTTGGCGCCCCCCCCCCCCCTATTTTCACCACATATATTTAAACACATTTAAAAAGCACGTTCTCTTTGTAATTTATGATATAAAAAAGACAACGAACAAGTGCAGGAATTAACATAAAAATGCTGTAATTACTATTCAAAAGCACCAATAAAAAACACTTAAAAAACAAATGCATTAAATAAATTACAATTGTTATTACAATATAATTAACGCCCACCAACACAAACCTATATAAAAACACACAGAACACTTTAAAATGCAACTTTTTTTTCACCTTGACCTATAACCTTACTCACCTTGTCTTCAATGATGCAAAAGCATCTATTGCACTTTAATATGACAGTTGTTTTGGAAGGTGCACTTCTTTCCCGGACTTGGTGGGCTTGGACTTGGTGCTGATGTGGATAAGTTCGCTGTAAAAGATGGCCCAGAATGTACAGAGATTGAAGGAAAATATTTCAGAAGAGCATCTAGAAAGAGAAGAAAGTGGAATGTTATGTAGTCAAATAGCTGCTGATTGTGAAACCAGCATGACATAAACATATCTTCCATATCTTCGTCACTATCTTTGATGGGTGTAGTTGAAAGAAAATAAATTTTTGAAGCACGGCAACTACACAGGACAATCCAATAATCATGAATTAACTAATATATGATAGCAAAAAATAAATAAATAGATTTTTTTTACATGAAGATGATCGCCATTTTAATGAATTCATGACACATTTAAAAACAAATGTTTGCATTTAAATCCATGGCACTTTTAGTCCCCCATACCACAGAACTTTGAAATTATTAATTGCATATTTAATGGTGTATTTATTTAATTACCCTTGGCACTTTTAGGCAAGGCAAATTTATTTGAAAAGCACAATTTAACACAAGGTAAAAGTGGTTCACA
The DNA here is from genome assembly GCF_030265065.1 of Corythoichthys intestinalis. NCBI lineage: Eukaryota > Metazoa > Chordata > Actinopteri > Syngnathiformes > Syngnathidae > Corythoichthys > Corythoichthys intestinalis. The sequence goes on from NC_080400.1 coordinate 6,138,982, forward strand.
TCACATGAAAGTAAGCAAGACAATTTTAGTCACCCATAGACTTTGTCCAAATTTCTCAAAAATTGGAGGGGGAGTACATTTAACTGAAACTAATCAACAGCTGGCTGAATACTGAAAATATTTCTAAAACAACAGCCTGGCTAATGATACAGTATTATTTTGCTTTAGCACTAAGTCATATAATGGCGGTGATGGCGCCCAGGCTGTGGAACCAATTACCACTTACTATTAGACAGGCCCCCTCACTTATGGATTTTAAATCACGTCTTAAAACATTTTATTTTTCTTCAGCTTTTAATGTGCAATGACAGTTTATGACCTCGTCTTTTATTTATTTTATTTTATGTGTTTGTTTTATCTTTCAAAGTTGACTTATTTTGCTGTCTTTTGCTATGTAAAGCACTTTGGTCTCCTTGGCGGATTTTTAAATGTGCTATACAAATAAAGTTGATTGATTGATTGATATAAATTCTATGTAAATAACCGCTGGCTTGCAAGTCTACGTGCTTATGCTGTTGAAAAAAATCATCACAACAAACCTCTGTTTTTCTTCACGTTTATGGTCTCTTCTTTCTTTTTCTTCCGACCCAGAGGGCTTTTGTCTTTTCATGAAGTTGACTTGTCACCGTAATGTCGACCAATTGCGGAGGCTAAAAATAGCACTTTCAGGTAGCTCACTAGTCTGCTGGGTGGTGAGGGAGACTAGGGTCTGTGGTGGGTGAAATTATCGCATCACAGTAAAACGTGAAACGGGCAGAAGGCACACTAGAAAAATGATTTCATTATTGTTTAAAGACTTATTATGAACTTATTTTGTTTAAATTTTTTAATACTGCTATTGCAACGCGTGGAGGTAGGATGCATGCATAAAAATAACAAAATGAGGAAAAGCTTCCACTTATGCACGTTTATTCGCAAAATAATAACAAATCCACCTTAACCACTCGTCACTTGGAGATCAGCGGTACGCACACACGCGTTCCCAGATGAACTCCAACACACACGTAAGCAGCAACAGAAGAAGAACATATATAACATAAATAAAGCAGCGCCACCGCGTGGTGGATGTCGGGAGGAACACCACTCAAGGAGGTGACTGTTACACTATCATCAAATATTATTAGAATATTTTTCTTGACGCCCTTAGGACGCTGCTGTGCCCTTAGGCAGTTGCCTAAATTGCCTTATGAGCGGCACGGGTCTGCAAATAAATGTAACGCGTTACTACCCACCTCTGTGCAACAATTTATTGCGTTAATGTGTTTTTTTTTTTTTGTTTGTTTTTTTTGATTGTTATCAAAGGTTGGTTATTTTATTTCCTTTTTGATTGATATTTACGTGCCATGAATAGAAACATCGTAGACTAGAAGTGCACGTGCTTTTGGTTTTGACACTTATTTCAGCACGTGGGACTACAACTCCCATGAGCCTCTAAGTCTACTGTGCAGTTTAGCCATCAGCTATGCTGCCGCCTAGCCAAATGTAGCTGATGTAATGTGAAGCAAATGGAGGTTTCAAAAACGCAGAAAGGAAGTCAACGGGACTGTTTATGCTCAATACGTGGTCCCGTGAGATTTATTGTTCCTTAAATTACAACAACTTGGATTTCTGGTTGCTGACAGCAAATTCACTTCCTTTTTCCGCGTATTTAAGAGGATCATCCGGTGTTCTCTATCCAAAATGTGCTGACGGCAGGTCTCTTGACAGCACGGCAGAACGATGACGTTTCAAGCCGGGAAAACACTTTTGGACAGAATTGCAATGATTTACATTTTATTTTTGTTCGTTGGCTTTTTAAACGCCTTAAAAACGCAACGCTTTACCAGACAGGGAGGTTCGTTCCCTTCTTCTAAGATCTCCGTCAGCTATGAAACTTTTTACTTTGATCAAAAGGTGAGTTGAACATTTGTTTTTAGAATGAATGCCGAATAATTAGTTTTACTTATAGTTTAATAAAATGTTTTTAGTAGTTTTTCCTACCAAAAATTAACCCCTAAACTACGGAGAAAACTAAAAACCACAACTCTTACCCATTGGATGTGTTTTGGGGTTGTGGTCTATTCGAAAGTTCTCATTAGCTTAACTCATGCACTGCCAGCCCAGGTTGTCTGGAATAAAAGAAAAATTTAGCTAAATGAGGGTTAGGGTTTAATTAAAATGGATTGGACGTCTATGTCCGTCAGTGGTAGACAAAGAGATGAGCTATGTTGATGTCACAAGAGATTCACAAAAGCAAACAAACTGAGCAAAATACACACCAGCCACTCTCATTTAAATGTATGTCCTTGTTCTGTCCCCCCTCCAATTTATAACAATTAGTTTTTTCAAATTTTAGTTTTTTAAAATGAATTTCATTTTATCTGAATTATGCTTTTAAATACTAATAGCGTTTTTTGTAAAAAATTGTTTTTGTCATTTACTACAAGCAACACATGGTAAATTTTCAGTTTTGGTCGATTTCAGCGATGCTGGCATAGGCTGAGTTTGACTTTTGGGGCAGGGGGGGCTCAACATGTTGATGACCCCGAAACGCAGGGTCAGCAATAAAATTAGTTTACAAGAATATTTAAAATAATAAGTTGAGAATGAACGTTATTTGTTTCCCATCATTCTTGAGGGGAATTCTAAATCAGGCTGCCATACTTTTCATCAAGATCGTCAACCACTGAATATGGTACGCCCGCCGGTGTCGTGCCATTGTAGTTACTCCAGTCAAAAATTGTATCCCCTGGGCGGAGCCATATGGAGGTAGATTTGTGTCTTTATTATTCAATAAAAAAAAGTTGCTTCAATCAAAATATATATTTTCAATCAAAAAAAGTCGTTTCATTCAAAAAATGTGATTGAGCGCAAAAATAAATTTCAAAGTTAAAAAAAAAAAAAAAAGCATATGAAAGCTATATTTCTTTGAATTTTTTGGGGTGATTGAACCAACTTTTTTGATTCGAAGTAATGTTAATTTGTGTTTGGGCCTGGGATGTTTTCGTCTTTATTATTCAATCAAAAAATAAGTTGCTTCAAAAAACATATTTTCAAAAAGAAAAATCACTTCAGTCAAAAAAAGAAAAAATTCAATCATAGAAAACGTTTCTGAATGCGAAAAAATATTTGTGATTGAAAAATTTGCAGTTGAACGCTTAATTTTTCATTGAAAAAGTTTTATTTCATTGAAGCAATCCTTTTTGTGTTTGGGCCATATTATGGGTAGGACATTTGTGTCTGAATCATTCAGTCCCTAAAAAAGAAAAAAATCATTTGAAAAATAAAATTGCCCTCCCCTTTTATTTTATTTATTTATTTATTTATTTTATAAATTATATGCAAAGCAAATGACCGCCTAAGGTCTAGTCACATGATCTATTCGAAAAATAATTTTGACCCATTATAAAAATATATTTTTTTGTTCATTTTATTTATTTTTGTTGCAGTTTTATTGCTTTACAACTTATATGTATAGGAAAGTCAATTTTATGCAATGAAACTTTTCGGCCACCAGGGGGGCTTGGCCCCCCCTTAAAATCCGCTTATGGATGCAGGTGGACAAAAGCGGTAGTGTTTTGCCTTAAGAAAGACTACCTTTCCCATGAGGACCTGCGCACACCCGCACAATGTTGTAAAATCATCAATCAATCAATCAATCAATCAATCAATCAATCAATCAAAAAGGAGTATGAAGGATGAATAGAAATAAGGTAACAAATTCAGTTGTGGCTAAACAATAGCATAGGACTGTGAGCAACCGTATGGCTTGGTGTGGGTAACTCCCCCACCCCATCCGAACTCGTCAGCGCGTCACGCAAGCGAGTGAAAGCCAGGCCAATGTTTATTCTGGATATCCTGGTAGCCTTCCTTTTTTTCCCCCTCCTCAGACAAAACTTTTTGTCTATTTTGTTTGCCTGCCATCTTAGCAGAATTCGTGCGAAAGCGTTTCATCGATTTCTGTCTAGTGCTGCAACGATTAATCGATTAACTCGCGTATTCGATTAGAAAAAAAATATTCAAAATAAATTTCGCTGCTTCGAGTATTCGTTTAATTAAAGTGGCTTTGTAATGGTTTGTTTTGAAATTGTTCACATTTAATTTTATTGATTTGGGTGGGTACACTGCCCTCTAATCTGCCTCATTTCACATGGCTGAATCCAGCTGCTCCCTGTTCGGACCAACATAAGTTTTTGTTTCAGCTAATGTTTTTTTTAATTTTTTTTTTTAAAGCATTTGTAATTTAGTTTCAAGGTATATTTAGCCGATTTTTGTGAGAATGTGTTTGAACTACTTGTTAAGAGCATTGTAAAAAAAAAAAAAAAAACGTTGGCATGTCATAGTATTTAAGCTAGCTGACTTTTGTTATGCAAGTTAGCCAATTGTTCTTTGTTGTACATATATCTTTATTTTTTTTTTTTATACCGTTTCAGGCCCAGGTCAGGTATTTTAATTCTTTATGTTCCTTATCCGATTACTCGATTATTCGAACTTACTAGTTCGATTAATCGACTACTCAAATAATCGATAGCTGCAGCCCTGCTTCTGTATTTATGATGAATGGGGAAAAGGGGAAGTGAGATAGGTCGTAAAGCAGTCAGCACATTTGTAGGTTTTTTTTGTTTCGTGTGCCAGGGTCCCTGCCACCCTCGTCAAAGTTAATTAGTGCTGGTGAAAGCGATACAGACCCCTCAAGATATAAAAGAGGTGTCATTCAAAGAGTTGTCTGTCAACATGTTATCACAAATGTTATGAAAATATTTTATGAAGGTTGAAAAATTACCTAGTGTTGCTTTAAATTATCATGACGAATGATAATAACTAATAAGACCTCATGTTTGTGGTCAGAGGGATAGATTAGTTCCTATTTGAAATCTATCAGCAACTTTCTGGTATTCATAATTCCATGATTTGTGTTGGCATGTGACTTTGAACTGTACAACAGAGAAGTTACTGAATCATTTGCTGTGAACACTACTCAATAGACAGCAAAGCTCATCTTTGATGTATTAATTTTTTAAAATTTAGGTATGACCACTGCAGCACTTCCTCATTGCGCTCCATATTACAGTCTGCACAAAAGCTGCATCTGCACACAATAAAGTGTTTCCCTTCACTACTTCCCGTAGTAAAAATGCACAATCAGTGTGTTGTTGTTCCGGTTTGGCTTCAAATTTTCCTTAGGAGGATTGGTGATCTTCATTCAGGCCTTCATGTAGATTTAACCCCTTGATTCTTGAATTGATATTTAACTCATTCACTGCCATTGACTGCGCTAGACGTTCACTCCAATCATCCTAGTGGGTTGGATTCGATTGCTGGCACCTCTCCCAGGCAAATTGGATTGGACATCTAGTGCCATCAATAGAATAGAGCCTTTATTGACATTTTACAGAGTACAATGATATTTAAAGCTTCGCCATAATGTGCACCACATAAAATAAAAGTACATTAAAGTGCGTATGACACCCCAAAAAATGTTTATTTCATATTTCCCGCTGTGTTTTATGCTCCTGAATGAAATGGACTGCTTGGATGTGTGTGGAGGCGATCGTTTTATATATTCAATTTTTGAATCCCGCGCCATGAAAATGAGTGACCGGCTTCAGTCTCGGGTTTAGGACGAATACGAATGTGACGTCACCCGGGTCGGAATCTCACAATACAGCATTGCTTGATAGCATGCAGATGGACTGTGGATTCAGCTGATTTTGTGGATTAATTTGGTTATTTTTCGCAATACGCCAGCCAAACGGCTGCAGAAAATTGTTGCTGCACCAGGAAGAAGCGTGTGAGCCTTTTATGGTTTCACACGTTTTAATACGGTGGCGGCTTCCATTTTGTGGCCGATTGTCTACCGAGAATGTCACTCGGCCGATGACTGGACTGACATCGATAAAAAGAATATCCTGTAAAAATATTGGAGTATAGAGACTGAAAAAATGACATTTTGTGGCTCTCTTCGTCGCATTTTCCTTGTTCTGAACAATTTCCCCCTCAATGGGCTGATTTCTAAATCGGATGACACCATGACCCTGCCGACGTCATCCTCCTTTTGGGGACACTAGAGCCCTAATATGATAGGCGTGGCTAAACGGAAGATTTAAAGACTGATTTCTCGTCAACTGCGCTTTGCCAAATTTTTGTATATTATAGTAGAATCGTCTCAAAATATAATTGTAATTCATATAATAATGCTATTTAAGACTTTTTTAAAAATCCTGTCATATGCACTTTAAGGCTACTATACAAACACAGGTTACAGTGCAGACAGATAGGGGTAAAAAAATAAGTGACTAGATGCAGTGGTAATGTAACAGCCGGAGGTTGGTAGTAATGCATTATATTGACTCGGTTACATTTACTTGAGCAACTTTTTGAGAAAAATGTACTAAGTTCTAAGAGTATTATTACTATGCCATACTTTTTACTTGAGTAGATTTGTGAAGAAGAAACCCTACTCTTACTGAGCTACTTTGGGCTACACTAGTCGTTATATTTTCCCTTTTTATTTTACATATTAGATTTCACTTTTTTTTTTTTTTTTTTGCCAGGGACTCCAACAATGCCTCAACCAATTTCACCAATGAGTTGTCACAAAAATAATCACATGACTCCATTACACGAATCACTCATTGCTCTACGATCACGCCGTCCCTCTCAATCACGTGGTGTCTTTAAAGCAGTACTTCTCAAATAGTGGAGCACGCCCCCCCAGGGGGGCGCAGAGCAATGCCAGGGGTGGCGCATGTGACCTCGGGGATAATGCCTTTTTTTTTTTTTTTTTTTTGCCGTATTACTGTAGAATAAAGTGTACTTGCACATCCACTCAGTGGGTGGCAGTGGCGCTCTCATTTTCAGAGTGCGTGCAGTATTTTTTTTACCTAAGCAAAACCACACATAAAACCGATGTGAAGAGCTGTGCGCTGTTTTCGAAAGCCGTTTTCCGGCCGGACTCACACAGCAACCCACTGTTTTCTCCGGTTCTCATGTGTCTGCCCAGTGGTGCCATTTTCGGCTTGGGATCGTCAAGACAACCGCCCTCACCAACGTTCTCCCTTGGCCGCCAAGAATGCGATTTTTTTTTTCGGGCCGTTTGACTTTTGGTTTTGACTTTTAATACAGTGAGAGATGAGGAAAGACCACTGTTTACTGTGTCTAAAAATGATTATAGCGGACAGCCGGAAGCCAAATCAATTAAGACGCCACTTAAAGACATTAGAGCTCAATCTCATTGATAAGCCGCTTGATTGTTTTTCAGCGAAAACGTGCCAAATATTGCCAACAAGCGTCCCACTTTGTCAGTGTTATATCAGTAAACAAGTGAGCATGCTCGGTGAAAATAACCCCAAACCATTGCAAAGGAAGTGAAACTGTGAGCAGCGAAAATAAAAACTTTCCTTCTGTCCAAAGACACTTTTTTTTTTCTTTCTTTCTTTCTTCTATTCAGTTATGTTTTTTTCAGTCAAATATTTTGGCATATTGTCCTCATGAGTTAATGTTTCTAATCAATTGGAATTGTACCTTGAGTGTATTTTTACAGTTTGGATGTGACTTTTTTTTTTTATTCAGGCAAATTGATGCGTGTTAAGTCTTCTTTTACAAACAAAACAATGTTAATAAAGTTGTACTTTATTATAAGGATCTATGTTATTTTTTTCTTTAATAGAAAAAAAGGACAAAATGTTTGGCAGAAGCGTACTTATAGTAATATTATAGACAAATGATACTATTGGTGGCAGAGAGTTTGGGGGGGGCGCGAAACATTTATGTTTTCCTTGGGGGGGGGGCATAACAGAAAATAATTGAGAAGCACTGCTTTAAAGCAATGTAAAAAAAAAAAAAAAAAGTATTATACATAGAGTGCCACCGTTAACATGACTCGAAAGCTCTGATTTTAATCTGTCTCCCAGTTTTTATTTGGCACCAGTTGACCACGGAAAACCGGAGATATCATCCTTTTAGTTTCATAATTGGAAATGTTTTTCTCCACTAGAGGGCACTCATGCTCTTTGGACAGATAATGCTTAATTTTTGGAGATTTTTTTCTTTCGCTGGAATTCAGTGTGTTTTTTTGTGGTTATGTGGTTATGTAATTGGTTGTAGTGAAGTATAAAAATAACAGTTCATATAGATAATTTTGTGCTAAGAGAAAAATGCCTTTGTTTAAAAAAAATAAAATTAAATCACAATTAATCACAATGTTACTCATTATTTTAATATTCTTTATACCAAGTACTGTACTTTTTTACTTGTACTTTACTACATTTTTGGATGACTAATTTTACTTGAGTAATATTATTCTGAAGTCTCATACTCATGATACCTACAGTGTATCACAAAAGTGAGTACACCCCTCATATTTCTGCAGATATTTAAGTATATCTTTTCATAGGACAACACTGACAAAATGGCACTTAGACACAATAAAAAGTAGTCTGTGCGCTGCTTATATAATAGTTAATTTATTTTCCCCTCAAAATAACTCAAAATATAACCATTAATATCTAAACCCCTGGCAACAAAAGTGACTACACCCCTTAGTGAAAGTTGTCAATATTAACATACAGCATGTCAACTGTCAATATTTTGTGTGGCCACCACTATTATCCAGAACTGCCTTTACTCTCCTGGATATGGAGTTGACCAGAGCTTTACAGGTTGCCACTGGAATGCTCTTCCACTCCTCCATGACGATGTTGCGGAGCTGCCGGATAGTTGAGACTTTGCCCACCTCCACCTTCCGCTTGAGGACCCCCCAAAGATGTTCTATTGGGTTCAAGTCTGGAGACATGCTTTGCCAGTCCATCACCTTTACCCTCAGGCTCTTTAGCAAAGCAGTGTTCATCTTGGTAGTGTGTTTGGGGTCATTGTCATGCTGGAACACTGCCCTGCGGCCAAGTTTCTGGAGGGAGGCGATCATGCACTGCTGCAGTATTTCACAGTACATGTTGGAGTTCATGTTTCCCTCAATGGAATGTAACCCTCCAACACCTGCAGTACTCATGCGGCCCCAGACCATGACATTCCCACCACCATGCTTGACTGTAGGCATGACACACTTATCTTTGTACTTCTCACCTGGTTGCCGCCACACGTTTGAGACCATTGGAACCAAACAAATTAATCGTCGTCTCATCTGACCATAGGACATGGTTCCAGTGATCCATGTGCTTTGTTGACATGTCTTCAGCAAACTGTTTCCGGGCTTTCTTGTATACCGTCTTCCAAGGGCGTAGGTTTGCATAGGGACGGTAGGGACATAACACCACCAACTTGTCAGGATGATCAAATTATCCCCACCAACTTTTAAGCAACCTTATTTGCATTATTTAATGACTTCAGTTATATAGGTTATTCAGATTGTCTTCCTATATGTTGTAAGGATAGAATTGATCCTACCATTATTAAGTGAATTACAGTACTTTCACTATGTTCAAGGCAAGCGTACACTGACCCCTTTTCATTCGCTGAATGTGCCAGTCCATTTTTTTCCCCCTCAAATGCACGTTAGATTGGCTGATGACGTGACCACCCCCACACACACGCAATCACATTCCGACAGATGCCGCCTCCCTCGCGACATTCAAAGATGAGGGATATTATTTTTTTTCCGCCAGCAGCATCCACTGTAAGTAATGTGAAAAAACGTCAATGTTGTGGAGGTGGGCATCACTCCACTAATTCTGCTACTGCTACAGTGCTTCAAGTCGATTTTACTCACTTAGATTTCTTGAATAAGAAAAACAGCTAGTTGAAAATAAGCTTAACAGACTTATTTTAAGCAAAACGTTTGTATATTTAATCTTAAAAGAAAAACTTGTTTTTCCAGAAATGTTCTTAATTCGAGAAATTGTTCAAAAATTATTTAAAAGATTTTTTTTTCTTGATTTAGGTGGAAAAATGACCAACCTTTAGATATAGTGGGGAGAACAAGTATTTGATACACTGCCGATTTTGCTGGTTTTCCCACTTGCAAAGCATGTAGAGGTCTGTAATTTGTATCATAAGTTCTCTTCAACTGTGAGGGACGGAATCTAATACAAAAAACCCCAGAAAATCACGTATGATTTTTAAATAATAAATTTGCATTTAATTGCATTAAATAAGTATTTGATACATCACAAAAATCGAACTTAATATTTGGCACAGAAACCTTTGTTTGCTATTACAGATACCAAACGTTTCCTGTAGTCCTTGACAAGGTTTGCACACACTGCAGCAGGGATTTTGGCCCTCTTCTCCAGAGCCTTCAGGTTTCGGGGCTGCTGCCGGGCAACACGGACTTTCAGCTCCCTCCATAGATTTTCTGTCGGGTTCAGATCTGGTGACTGGCTAGGCCACTCCAGGACCTTAAGATGCTTCTTACGGAGCCACTCTTTAGTTGCCTTGGCTGTGTGCTCTGGGTCGTTGTCATGCTGGAAGACCCAGCCACGACCCATCTTCAGGGCTCTCACTGAAGGAAGGAGGTTGTCAGCCAAGCCCCATCCATCCTCCCCTCAATACGGTGCAGTCGTCCTGTACCCTTGGCAGAGAAGCAGCCCCAAAAAATGATGTTTCCTCCTCCATGTTTCACGGTTGGGATGGTGTTCTTGGGGTTGTAGTCATCCATCTTTTTCCTCCAAGCACGACAAGCCGAGTTTAGACCAAAAAGTTCCATTTTGGTCTCATCCGACCACATGACCTTCTCCCATTGCGCCTCTGGATCATCCAGATGGTCAGTGGCAAACTTCAGACGTGTCTGGACATGCACTGCCTTCAGCAGCGGGACCTTGCGTGCGCTGTAGGATTTTAATCCATGACGGCGTAATGTGTTTCCGATGGTTACTTCGAGACTGTGGTTCCAGCTCTCTACAGGTCATTGACCAGTTCCTGCCGTGTTGTTCTGGGCTGATCCCTCACCTTCCTCATGATCAGTGATGCCCCACAAGGTGAGATCTTGCATGGAGCCCCAGAACGAGGCAGATTGACCGTCAACTTGAACTTCTTCCATTTTCTAATAATCCCTCCAACAGTTGTTACCTTCTCACAAAGCTGCTTGCTTATTTTCCTGTAGCCCATCCCAGCCTTGTGCAGGTCTATTATTTTATCCCTGATGTCCTTACACAGCTCTTTGGTCTTGGCCATTGTGGAGAGGTTGGAGTTTGTTTGTTTGAGCATGTAAACAGGTGTCTTTTATACAGGTAACAAATTCAAACAGGTGCAGTTACTTCCGGTAATGAGTGGAGAACAGGAGGGGTTCTTAAAAAAGAACTAAGAGCTGAAATATTTACTAGTTGGTAATGTATCAAATACTTATTTCATGCAGTTAAATACAAATATATTATTTAAAAACTATACAATGTGATTTTCTGGATTTTTGTATTAGATTCAGTCCCTCACAGTTGAAGAAACCTTATGATACAAATTACAGACCTCTACATGGCTTGCAAGTGGGAAAACCAGCAACATCGGCAGTGTATCAAATACTTGTTCTCCCCACTGAATATAGGCTTATTACGAACAAATAGTAATGTTTACTTAAAGTGAAATGATCTGACTCATTAATCGGTTAACTAACCTTTAACACTCCAAAAAAGATGCAAAACATTATTTGACTAGATTTAACAAAAATTATCAGATAAAAACGTTATAAATTTGCAGTGTGAAATTTAGTATAGGTCAATACAGATTTATTTTGCATTAATCGTTTAGCCTATCAATTAATTAGGTTCATATTGGTGAGAAATGTAGCCCTGACCCCCATTCACCAAATATGTTGGTCTTATTAATGTCTTCTCCCCAGTAAAAAATGTACATGCAGATTATACTGTTATATCGTCCCTACCAATATTAAGACCAAACATATGCCTTTGCCGTCTTCAGAAGAGGCTTCCTCCTGGGGTGACAGCCATGCACACCAATTTGATGTAGAGTGTGGCGTATGGTCTGAGCACTAACAGGCTTACCCCCCCCCCCCCCCCCCCCCACACACACACACCTCTTCAATCTCTGCAGTAATGGTGACAGCACTCCTGCGATGAGCTTTCGAAGAAAGCATTTGGATGTAACACTCAGCATGTGTGCTCAGCTTCTTTGGACGACCAACCCGAGGCCTGTTCTGAGGGGACCCTGCTCTTTTAAAACGCTGGATGATCTTAGCCACTGTGCTGGAGCTCACTTTCAGGGTGTTGGCAATCTTCTTGCAGCCTTGGCCATCTTCATGTAGTGCAACAATATGTCTTTTAAGATCCTCAAAGAGTTCTTTTCCATGTGGTGCCATGTTGGAACTTTCAGTGACCAGTATGAGAGAGTGTGAAAGCTGCACTACAAATTTGAACACACCTGCTCCCTCTGCACACCTGGGCCTAGTAACACTAACGAGTCACATGATATTTTGGAGGGAAAATGACAAGCAGTACTCAATTTTGACATTTAGGGATGTCGTTTCTAAGGGGTGTACACACTTTTGTTGCCAGGGTTTTTAGATATTATTGGCTATATGTTGAGTTATTTTGAGGGGAAAATAAATTAACTCTATTATATAAGCTGCACACAGACTACTTTTCATTGCGTCAAAGTATCATTTTGTCAGTGTTGCCCAATGAAAAGGCATACTTAAATATCTGCAGAAATGCGAGGGGTGTACTGACTTTTGTGATGCACTGTATCTCTGGTAACGGCGCGTAAATTACAATTTACAGTACTCGGACTAGGAGGCAGGGGGCTGACTCGAAATGACACTTTTATAGGTGTTGAGGAAAAGTTCAAAATGCTATAATGGAACTGTCCAAGTATTGCATATGCAGTACCCAGATTATGTATTACTCAGATTATGCAGTACCCAGATTGAATCGGATGTCTGAGAACATATTACTTAGTTAGATGCATGTGATTATGTTGTGGCATTAGAAGTGCAATGACAGTAACCTTTCAGTGGCAACTTGGTGACAGCTCTTGGTAAGAAGCTGGCAACTAATGAGTTAACAAATCTACATAAAAAAGCATTGGGGGAAATATATAAGTACTTTAAAAAATACGTAAAAAAATACAAAGTAGAAAATTATTTCAAAAATTCAACAAAAAAAAGGGAAAATCCTAAATTAAAAAAAGTCATTGTAGTTAAAAAAGAGCTACAATGTATGTTTTTTAAATTGGAGAGAAAACAGGAAAAAAACAATAAAAGGAGGAAATTATTCATGAATTTATAATTTTTATTTTTGATATTTATCAATATTTGTTAGCTTTTAAAATGGTTTTAATTTTCTACATTTATTTATTTTTTAATTTTAGGATTTTTAGCTTTATTTTTTATTTACAATATTCGTATTTGTTCATCATACTATTTTTATATACTTGTCTTCTTCAAATGCATTATGTGTACTTGTTAAATCATTGTAAAATCAGGCATAAAGGTGTTAGAGATTTTTCTCTAAATAGGTTTTAAGCTATTTTGAGTTTTTCCAGTGATATTAATGTGAAACATCAATTTTAATTAGTGTTTTGAGTTCCAAGCGTGGTCACGCCTGCGCCACCCACCCTTAGCATCCTTCCTCATTAGCGCACTTCCTCCATCCTGATGCGCATTGTCTCGTCTGGGCGTCACTATGAGAAAACAAAGTCTGCGTGACAGTAGGTCATAAAGTCATCGCACTCATCTCCACGGGAAATCCTTTTTTAGCGTCGTACGGCAAACTGATGGATGTCCCTCGAGTGTTTTCTCATGCAATGTCCACATGGGGGCATCACTCTGCAGGACAAACAGGTTTGCTGGCAAAGTGGGTCTTCTCTGAGGGCAGTGAATGATCGTGGTTCAGTGATTGATCGCTGCCAGTCCAAATGGGTTGGACATCTGTCATTGGCAATGGTAGCCAATGAGTTAAAAGTAGGGCTGCACCTTTCGATTATTTTAATAGATTACTAAATGTATTTAAAACTATCAACTAGTTAGTTCGACTAACCAAGTAATCAGATTAGGAGCATTTATTGCATTGTAGGATCAATTTTAGGAGATGTAAAACCAAGGCTTGCTAAGAATACACTTTCAAAAGTGGATTAAATGCAAATACAAAATGAGTGAGTTTCTTCAAACCATGCAGAATTGCACTTTCATTTTTAAAAAATTAAAATACCTGAGCTTAAAGTAAATAAACTAGGATATGAGTACAACAAAAGAAGAATTGGCTAACTTACATAGCAAAAGTCCGCTAGTTTAAATGCAATAAAATGCAAATGTTTTTTTTTTTTTTTTTAAACAGTGCTTTGAACAAATCGTTCAAACACATAATCTCCCCCAAAACTGTTAAATATACCTATAAACTAAATCATGAATGCATTAAAAAAAAAAACATTTTCTCAAATATGTTGGTCTTAACAGGGAGCAGCTGGAATCAGCAGTCAAATGAGTCATGGCATATTCACTGTTGCCACGAGAGGGCAGTGTATCCACCCAAATCATAAATACTAAATGAAAACAATTTCAAAACAGACCCTTACAACGTCACTCTGATTAAATGAATACTCAACGCAGCAAAATTTGATTAGAATTTTTTTTCTAATGGAATTACTGAGTTAATCGATGAATGTTGCACCACAAGTAAATTCTAAGGCTTATATGAGCAAATGACAGTTGGTAAAAATCTATAAAAATTAGAGGCCCATTTATTATTATTATTTTTAATTTGGCAAAATGGAGTCATTGACACCAGTTTGAGGGACAATTTAAAAAGATATATGTATCTTAAATTAATTGTAATATTTTTCTCATCGAATTTCTAGTCCTCTGAGAGTGAGTTGAGGAGCTTCATTTGGACAAAAGTCATGCTTTGCCTCCATCTTGTGGCATTTATAGACTATTACAAACCTTTTTTGGTAGAATTTTACTTGGCTTGGGCTATTATACGGTTATAGAAAATTTTGAGTTCGATTTTGGTGATCAGAATTTATTAGATAGAATTTATTAAGAATATCATTTTGGCAGCTTAACAGACAGCATGCCACTTAATATACAATAAAAAATGAATATAAACCTAACTTAATCTTACAAAATTATCCTGCACATGCAAATGAGAATTTTTGCTATAATCCAGCATATTTACATTTTTTGGGTGTGTCGAACAGATGTTCATCAATTGCACTGTCTCCTAATAAGTAAAACATGATCAACTAGCACAATGGGAGTACCGTATTGGCCCGAATATAAGACGGCCCTGATTGTAAGACGACCAGTGTTGTTAATCTTACTGAAAAAAAGTAATTAATTATAGTTACAAATTACTTCTCCCAAAAAGTAATTGCGTTAGTAACTCAATTACCTGAATGTAAGAGTAATTAGTTACTTGGCAAAGTAATTGGTGATAATTACTTTTTTTTTTTCCCCTCAAAAAAAACAAAAAAAAAAAAAAACATTGGCCACACTATGTGAAGTTTTTTGTGAAGGTTTTTGGTACAATTGGCCCGAGCCCAATTCTTTACCCTAATTTACCCTTTACCCTGAATCAACTGTTGTTAAAATTGCTCCCATTATTGCATTTGTTCCCTTCTCTCTATTTTCGACATATGAAAGTTTTAAAACTGTTTCATCATTTAAAGATAGATTCAAGTCAAGATTTTGCCGATTTAGAAGTATTTTAGATAAAAAGTTACTTAGGTTCGCTAGGAAGGTTCTCTACAACAGAGCCGTCCTAAAAAGTCTACTGCTTTAAGATGGCGGCTGTCTACTAACGCATTTAGTGCCATGCAGTGTTGTTAATTTTACTTTAAAAAAGTAATTAATTACAGTTAGAAATTACTTCTCCCAAAAAGTAATTGCGTTAGTAACTCAGTTACCTGAATGTAAGAGTAATTAGTTACTTGGCAAAGTAACTAGTGATATTTTTTTTTTCTCAAAAAAACAAAACAAAACAAAAAAAAAACAAAAAAACACAGGTCACACAATGTGAAGCTTAAAGGGTTTGGGGCACAGTTGGCCCTAGCCCAATTCTTTACCCTCCACTTAACTAGACACAAGGGTATTGCGATAACTAGCTAGTAACCTTTGCTATGTGTGGAAGTCATTTAAAGTTGTGAATCAATCGTTAAAGTTGTTAAAATTTCTCCCGTTATTGCATTAGTTCCCTTCTGTCTACTTTAAACATGTGTAAGTTTTAAAATGGTTTCATCATTTAAAGATAGATTTAAGTTAAGATTTTGCCGATTTAGGAGCATTTTAGATAAAAAAAAATTACTTAGGTTCGCTAGGAAGGATCTCTACATCAGGGCCTTCCTGAGAGGTCTACTGCTTTAAGATGGCGGCTGTTTACAAACGCATGTAGTCCTTAAAACATGTTGGCAATGCAGCAGTGTCTGCCATTTGCATCTAGTTCTATAATATGATATCTACCGTGTCATGTGGGTGTAGTTTGTCGGCTATGGCTGCAGTCAGGTATTATTGGAGCCACCTAGCATCGCGGTTGCAACGGCGTCTTCCCCACTCCTGCTCTGCTCTCGTCCCCGTGAGTCCGTTTCTCTCAGACTTTTTTTTATTCAACCAACTTAGTAACGCATAGTAACGCACGCCTTTCCCGCCTCAGTAACGGTAACGGCGTTGCCAAGATGAGAAAAGTAATTAATTAGATTACTCATTACTGAAAAAAATAACGCCGTTAGTAACGCCGTTATATTGTAACGCCGTTATTAACAACACTGAAGACGACCCCCTCTTTTTCAAGAATCAAATTTGAAAAAAAGACTTTTTGAACACCAAATTAATTTTTATACAGAAAATAATTACAGTACATTCGAAACAAATGATTAGAACAATATATTTGAGAGAAAAAGCATATTATTTTGCCTCATTCAAATCTTAATATCTGAAGATTTAAATATGTAAACTAAAGTGCAATCACATTTGTAAATGAATGGCTTCTGGTTTTTGAAATGTAAATAAATCAATCTATTGTGATAAAACAACAAATTTTTTTGCAATAACTGAATTAACCATCAAAGTGAAGTCTAACTGTAACTGTAGTCTTGAAATAAATCTGAATAAAGAAAAACTTTGCAATAAAAAATTGCAAACTGGTTAAACTTGAGAGAAGCTGAGATCTGTCATGACAGAACATCACTTCAATGATATCTGGCGCCATCTAGCGTTGTGAATGGGGAGAGTAGCTGAGATCTGTCACGACAGAACATTGCTTCAATGATATCTGGCGCCATCTAGCGTCGTGAATGGCCGCGAATATAAGACGACCCCCTCTTTTTCAGTCTTAATTCATTGCAAAAAACACTCTTATATTCGGGCCAATACGGTATATCAAATAACCATGTGATACAGTTAAACTTTTCAGACCATATGGACACTCACATTCCTATTCTCCGAGTCTCAGCAGCTGAACAGTACAAATGGGGAAAAAAACAGGGAAAAAATGAGTCTTGTCAATTCTATGATTAATAGCTCATAAAAAGGACAAATCATGGTAACTATGAAGTAAAAGCGACATTTCAAAGGACACAAAACCACATTTAAATGCTTTATTCACACAATTGCACTGCACATGACCCCACTGGAGCACGCCACAGCCAAAATGCCCACACCTCCACCCACGCCCCCGCTGAGTGTTGGCCCATAATCTGCCAAGCCGAGCCTGAATGGACACTTTGAATCTTTCTTCTGTCATTCCTGACCAGTGGCGCCGCCAGAAATTTTTCATACGGGTGGCCAGATGGGGCCACTTAAAATCTTGGGGTGGCCAAAACTAAAAGCCATAATTTCGGGTTTTCATTATATTATTGCAGTAAAAAGGTCAGGGGAAAACTATCAGAAAGACTTAAGGACACGGCTACTGATATACTTTGGTGTACTGTGTAATATTTGATGTTACTAATGATTTAATGTGCATAGTCCATAACTGTCCAGGCAACATTTTGAGTTCTACAACAATTCTGTTTTATTGTGTTCTGTATACAGTATATTAAGCATAAGGTGTACATTTAACTTGGGCTGTCAAACGATTAAAATTTTTAATCGAGTTAATCACAGCTTAAAAATTAATCGTAATTAATCGCAATTCAAGCTATCTCTAAAATATGCCATATTTTTCTGTAAATTATTGTTGGAAAGGAAAGATAAGACAAGACGGATATATACATTCAACATACTGTACATATGTACTGTATTTGTTTATTATAATAAATCCACAAGATGGCATTAACATTATTAACATTCTTTTTGTGAAAGGGATCCACGGATAGAAAGACTTATAAAAATGTGAGTTTGTATACTGTGACTAAATATTGCCATCTAGTGTATTTGTTGAGCTTTCAGTAAATGATACTGTAGCGACTGTTCTGCCCAAATGCATGATGGGAAGTGGTGCAACCATGACCGTGTGTGGTGGCTGCAAATGCTATATCTTCTCTGCGTTGGGTACACAACAGGGTATTAAGAAAAAGATCAACTCCTGTCATTCTTCCCCACGTCGCTTCCCACAATATTTATAGTTGCTGTTGGAGAGATGACGACGCTTTTGCCAATTAAAAGCTCGGTCTCAATGAATGCTTATATCTACTCCACTCACTTGACACTGCCTCTTATCTCTGTATACAAGTAAAACGGCGCCATTGTAGGCTGTTTGGGGCAATGCGTGAATGAGTCGTACCGCAAATGCGTTAATTGCGATAAATATTTTCACGTGATTAATTTTTAAAAATTAATTACCGCCCGTTAAAGCGATAAATTTGAAAGCCCGACATTTAACTAAACAAAATAAATGCATTCATTTGGGATGAAATGCATAACTGATGCTACAACAATCTAACGATATACTGGCAAGCAGGGTGGCCAGTGGGGTGGCCAACCAATTTATAGGGGTGGCCATGGCCACCCCTGGCCACCCCCTGGGGGCGCCACTGTTCCTGACTAAACAAACTGCCTTCTTTCCCCTGGGGGCGCCACTGTTCCTGACTAAACAAACTGCCTTCTTTTGTCTCCATTAAGGGACCAGCGGTGGACTTGGGGACAAAATTAGCACATTTCTAATGGGAGCGTCTATTCGGTTTTGTTTTATGAATTATTTTATTTGTTCCAGATTGATCATTTTGGCTTCCTAGAGGATGGCACGTACAAACAGCGCTACCTTGTGGCTGACAAATATTGGCGCTCGCCTGGCGGGCCCATTTTGTTTTACACAGGCAATGAAGGAGACATCACCTGGTTCTGTAACAATACTGTAAGTTAAGTTGTGGTACTCGAAAATTATTTACTGCCGCCGATAGCGATGGACGTCCAATCTACTGTGACTGGGAGAGCTAGCAGCGATCAGTCAAATTCGATTGGACAACTATTGCTGTCAATGGCAGTATACAGATAATCCTGTGACATGTCTTTTTTTTTTTTTTGTCCAGGGCTTCATGTGGGATGTAGCTGGTGAGCTTGGCGCCATGTTGGTTTTTGCAGAACATCGTTATTACGGAGAATCGATGCCATTCGGAGCGGACTCTTTTAGCGTAAGAAGACAATTCACTCTGAAAAGTCGGAGAATTATACAAGAATGTGCTTATGATGTTTACAGTTCTTAGGTTTAAGTAAATTTCTTGTCTGCAGGACAGCAAACATCTCAACTACTTGACAGCAGAGCAGGCCCTAGCGGATTTCGCCGTTCTGATCCAGAACTTGAAACTGCGCCGAACTGGAGCCCAGCAAAGCCCGGTTATCGCTATGGGAGGGTCATACGGTGGGATGCTAGCCGCATGGTTTAGGATGAAGTACCCCAACGTGGTTGTCGGGTAAGGACTGCAAGTGTGGTTGAGGCAAATTTGTTTAAAATTCAGGCATTTTTTGCTCTTGGGTCAGCGCTTTGGCAGCGTCTGCGCCAATCTGGCAGTTTTCCGGGATGGTACCGTGTGGCGACTTCCATAAAGTGGTCACACGGGACTTTGCTATAAGTGGACGCAACTGCGATGCAAATATTCGAGCATCATGGAAGGCCATCAGTAACCTCTCTGCTACTGGTAAGCATCTGTAAGGTTTGTATGAAAAGTTAATTTTATATTCCATATCACAGGTATTCAACTCCCAGCCCGGGGGCCAGATTTAGCCCGCCATCATTTTGTGTGACCGCTGAAAGTGAATCAGATATCAACTTCATATATTTTCGCTGAAATTAAATTTAAATACAATTTATAGTCCTCAATGAAAAAATGAGGACTACAGAAATCAGAAAATGTTTTTTGCGATACATGCTTCAAAAATTTTTTTTTTTTTTTTTTTTTTTTTTTTTTTAAAAACCTGTCCTGTTCAGCTGTTTGACACAGAGAATGGAAGTCTAAGTGCCCGGATTCTGAACAGTTTTAATGTTTCACATGGAGAGTCTGACATACTCCCATTGTGATCATTCAAAATACCTTTTTATTATGACAAAGCAGCGAACAGGAAGGGATTATGGGGGGACAGAAGAAAAGAAATACAAGAGAAGAAAGAAAAGAAACACATACACAAACAACAACAAGAAATACATTGAACATCTAAACTAGTTACTAATATGCTGGTGCTATCGTCAGCAAGATGTATTTCCGGTTTACACCATGTGGGGGCCAATTGGCCAGTGAAAGAGGAGAATGGGGGTGGGGGTGTATATAAGACTATAAGCTAAGTGATTGAAAGGGGTAGAGTGTACACAAATCAGTTCTGTGATCTAGAACCCAGTAATCGTGTGAATCTCTTATGAGTGTAAGCCCGTTGGCGACAAACCCTACGCCGCCGCATCGCCAATCCCGGCACCGGAACCCCCAACCCGAGCATGCCCTACCACATCCAGCAGCACGCAAGCCCCACCGGGCGCGCGACAGCCACGCAGACGGGCGGAGAGACCGCGCGGGCACCAACCCAGGGCCACGGCCCCCACCCAGCCAGCCCGGGGAGGGAGGGCGGGCGGGGGGTGGGGGGGCCATGCGCAGCCCATCCCTCCTTCCGCCGCCCAGCAAAGGAGCCACTGTCCCCCCCCCGGGACCCAGGGTGGTCCCCCGGGCCACCCGCGTGCCCATCAACCGGCCTTCAGGGATGGCAGGAGGGGACGCATCACCAACCCCACGCCTACACCCACCCCCGCCCGCCCACCCGGGCCACGAGCCACAGCCACAGCCCCCCAACCGGCACGGCACGCCACGGGACCCCCAGCGGCCCACCAAGCCCCAGGCAAGGCAGGGTCCCCCGCCGGTGCAGGCGACACCCCGCTGATACACCGGCGCCCAGCCAGCGACCCGCGACGGAGCGCAGGGCGGATGCCCAGCCAGAGAAGAGAGGGGAAGGCGGAGGCAGGAGAACGCCCAGGAACTGCCACGGGGCGATGCAAGATCGGAGACCCGACCCCCCAACCCACTCCCGCGGCCGGCAGCCGAGGCAGAGGGGAGGCCACACCCCGGGAGCCACGCCATATAGAAAAAGTGTGGGACCCACCTACCACCCTATTACTGTGGCTGCCAGGTTCCCGACTGGCAGCCATCACCCAGCACCGTGATGGGGGTGTGAGGGGAGGGTAGTGCAATGTATGCATTAAAATAGGAGAGCTTGGCTTGGGGCAGTGGGACTGCAGCATGGAGTTTCTGTCCAGCCGCCCGTCCCACCGCCCTTTGCCGGAGCTCTCCTGTGGAGTATGATGTGTGTGGTGCATTTAAAAAAGGTGCAGGGATGCCGGGGCCTGTGGTGAGGAGGCAGCCGTGAGGCCCCCCCCCCCCCAACAGGTCCCAACCATCCCACAGCCTTGATGTGTGGTGCATTAAAAACAGGGGGGAGTCGGGCTGGGACTGTAAAGCCCCGTCCCAACTCTCCCCGGAGAAATGTATGAGCATGTAAGTGCCAGGGTGAAAAATATTTACAGTGCCGAAGTGAGAAGTGCGTGAGTTAAGAGGCAGGCTCCCGCGGGCGTGGCCCCGTCCACCAGAACCACCGGCCCCAGGGCGGAAGAAGCGTCAGGGCCCCGATCAATCCCCGCCCCAGACCACCCACGGCGCCTCCGCGACCGCCCACCCCCCTCCCACCCACCGAGCACCCACCCCGCACCCCGAGCAGGCGCCACACCAAGCGCCGGCGACCAGGGGGCGTTCTCCCCACCGGCAAGGGACAGCGAGCCTCACCCTAGGCCCCGCGGGCCCCAAGAGGCCCCGCCAACGACCCCACCAGCCGGGGGGCAGCCGCGGCCGCCGCGGCCTAGGGAGGCGGACAGGGCCGGAAACAGACCAAGGGGAGGGAAGCGCACCCCCCACAACCCACCCCCGGGCCAAGAGGGGCGCGCGGTATGGCACCAGAGGGCACCTCCCCGGCACCCGGTACAGGGAGACGCGGCTCCGGCCGGGTGGACCTGGGAGGCAACCATGGCTGCCGCATACACCCCCCGGCCCCCACCCCAACTCCACCCCACCCCGGCCGGCTGGGGAAGGGCCGCGGCCCCGGACCGGCACCCGCGCGGCCCCCCCACCCGCCCACGACACCAGCGCGCGCCCGACGGGACCCCCCCGCACAGCCAGACGCAACCAGACAAGCCCCGGCCGAAAATCCCGGGGGCCAAGACCGGCGGCGGGACGGCCCAGGGCAGGACGCCAACAAACTCCACCTGTAAAGCTGATAGAAGAAGAGGTTTATCAAACACCATTAGATGTATGCCAAGGACCAGTGAAGTGTATTATTTACGCATAGTTCCTTAATTGTTCCAAGTCTGATAAGTAATATATAGGGTGTTCCAAAAAAAAGTTGCATATGATCCCCAGTAGCTGGAAACCAAATTGTCTATGAGTATCCTTGTAAAATAAGCCCATTGACCGACTAAACTGTGAAGGAAGAAAAATTATTTATTACATGCTGTTGGGAGTGTATAAAACAGTTCGGATTTAAACATGTCCAGTTTCCAGCTGCTTCAAAAAATTTTTTAAAGTTGAATTAATAAAAAGAGAATGTGTACAGTTTTCCTTTGTTTTTTTGTTTAATTTATAAACAAAAAATAAATATGAAAATGCAAAGAATATTTAATGTATCAGTCGAATATTTCTTTTATCACAGACAATAGTTATGCACTGCTGGCCAAAAGTATTGGCAGCCCTGCATTTCTGTCAGATAATGCTCAATTTCTCCCAGAAAATGTTTGCAATTATAAATGATTTGGTAGTAATATCTTCATTTATTTTGCTTGTAATGAAAAAACACAAAAGAGAATGGAATTTTTTTTGGTAAATCATTATCATTTTACGTAAAACTCTTAAAAAAAAAAAAAAAAAAAAAAAAAAAAAAAAAAAAAAAAAAATGGGCCGGAAAAAAAGTATTGGCACCCTTTGAAAAATCATGTGATGCTTCTCTAATTTGTGTAATTAACAGCACCTGTTTCTTACCAGTGGTAATAACAATCAGTTGCAGCCAGTTAAAATGGATTAAAGTTGACTCAACCTCTGTCCTGTGTCCTTGTGTGTACCACATTGAGCATGGAGAAAAGAAAGAAGACCAAAGAACTTTCTGAGGACTTGAGAAGCAAAATTGTAAAGAAGCATGAGCAATCTCAAGGCTACAAGTCATCTCCAAAGACCTGAATGTTCCTGTGTCCACCGTGCGCAATGTCATCAATACGTGTAAAGCCCATGGCACTGTGGCTAACCTCCCTAGATGTGGACAGGAAAGGAACATTAACGGGAGATTTCAACAAAATATTGTTTGGATGGTGGATGAAGAGCCTCGACTAACATCCAAACAAGTTCAAGCTGTCCCGCAGTCAGAGTGTACAACAGTGTCAACCCGTACTATCCGTCGGCGCGGCGCCTGAATGAAAAGGGACTCTATGGTACCCAGGAAGACCACACTTCTGACCCAGAGACATAAAAAAGCCAGGCTGGACTTTGCCAAAACTTGTCTGAGAAAGCCAAAAACATTTTGGAAGAATGTCCTCTGGTTAGATGAGACATAAGTATAGCTTTTTGGGAAAAGGCATCAACATTTTTGAGTTTACAGAAGAAAAAAAAGAAAATATTTTTTCAAAGAAAATAACACGGTCCCCACAGTCAAACATGGCGGAGGTTTCCTGATGTTTTGGGGTTGCTTGCTGCCTCTGGCACTGGACTGCTTGACAGTGTGCATGGCTTTATGAAGTCTGAAGACTACCAACAAATTTTGCAGCATAATGTAGAAAGCTGGGTCTCCCTCAGAGGTCATGGGTCTTCCAGCAGGACAATGACCCAAAACACACTTCAAAAAGCACTAGAATATGGTTTGGGAGAAAGCACTGGAGACTTCTAAAGTGGCCAGCAATTACTCCAGAGCTGAATATCATAGAACACCTGTGGAGAAATTTGAAAATGACAGGTTGGAAAAGGCATCCTTCAGACCTCAGAGACCTGGAGCAGTTGGCCAAAGAAGAATGGTCTAAAATTCCAGCAGCGCATTATAAGAAACTCACTGATGGATACCGGAAGCGGTCGTTCGCAGTTATTTTGTCTAAAGGTTGTGCTACCAAGTATTAGGCTGAGGGTGACAATACTTTTGTCCGGTCCATTTTAGGAGTTTTGTGTAAAATGATAATGACTTAATATTTTTTTTTCATTCTCTTTTGTGTTTTTTCATTGCAAGCAAATTAAATAAAGATATTAGTACCAAAGCAGTTGTAATTGCAATAATTTTCTGGGAGAAATTGAGCATCATCTGACAGAATTGCAGGGGTGCCAATACTTTTGGCCAGCAGTGTAGGTGGTTTAATTAACTGACATGTTTCAGCTCTGATGAAGGCGCAAGTTTTCGCCGAAACATGTCGGGTAATTAAACCATCTATAACTATTGTCTGGGATGATAAAAGAAAATTTTGACTAATATATGAATGTAGACAAAATGAACTCAATACAACTAATATTTAATGTATTTTCTTATTTTATATAGTTTTTCCAATTTTTCTCTCAATAATTTAAAGATTAAACATTTAATCATTCAAATTTCTTTATTTTCTTTTATTTATTTTCTTTTTGTTGTTTGTGTGAAAAATGGGGAAAAAAAGAATATTTGATATGACGAAGCTAAAAAAAAGGTTTTGGATAATTTTGACGTCAACAATGTCTCTAAACAACTCAATATTGTAACTGTAGTAAATAGCTGTCGATTCAATTGAAAATATAGATTAGTTGGTGGTGATGCCTGTATTCCGTCACGAGTCGAAATGACGAACCAAGCTGTTCCTCTTTTACGGGCTTTAATCACAGAACTTGATTTGCCTTGATTTGCGGTGACAATGCCGTGAGAACTGAACAATACAGATAAAAATATACATGAAGTCAGATCATATAAATACATACATGAAGTCAGATCACGTTCACACAACACAGATTATATATATATATATATATATATATATATATATATGGCGGAAAACACAGACAAGACTGAAAAAGCACTTTCTGCTCTTGCACTCTTTAAAAGAAACTGCTGTAATTTAAGCCAAAATAACTGTTGTATTTGATAAAACAATGTCTATATCAGGGGTGGGCAAACTATTCCACAAAGGGCCGCAGTGGGTGCGGGTTTTTGTTCATACCCATCATGAGGACAGCCTTTCACCAATCTGGTTTCTTACAAGTGCAATCAGTTGATTGCAGTCAGGTGCTTCTTGTTTCCACTGAAACCTCATTGGTTAAACTGTCTGTGCTGAATCAGTTGGAACAAAGACCAGGACCCACTGCGGCCCTTGAGGACCGGTTTGCCCACCCCTGGTCTATATACTGCAATAGCATAATTCGTGGCGCATTAAGCCCCCGAACTATTTTTAATTTGTCCGTTTTACCCTGAAAACCCCTGTTTACAGACGTCACGCAACGCTTTTGTTTCAACCCTGCCATAAAACAAAGGTAATTAATTATATTTATTATTCAAAATGTTTGTCGTTTTTAGCTTAGAATCAATCTCATATCTCTTATCTCATCTCATATTTTGTTTAAAAAAAAAAAAAAGACTTTAAAAAATTATTCATTCACATATTTTAAACTTCTAAACAAATTGTCACAATGAAAAAAATGGCGTCTGTAAAAAAGTCACGGATATCTACCTCATAATTATCGCTAATTGTATTTATTATTATTTTTTTTGTAACTGTCGCATTTTCTCCGATATGTTAAATGATAAATAATCAATCCAAACAAAGAAAGAAAAAAAAACCTTTAAAAGGGTAAATATATGAAAAAGAAAATCTTGACCACTCCTTGATGTCTGCGATTTCTGCTTCGCGAACCTTGTTATATTACCATGTTTCACCCATAAAATCCCCAAAAAATCCAGCTGTGGCCATTCTCATCTGTGTCTTGACACTCGATGATACATGCTGTATGGAGTTTTTGGATCGAAACGAGGTAAGTACGCGATAATATCTCGTTAAAATCATGGCGTCTTTAATTCTGCTATCACGTGCTCTCACCTCCAGTTAGGATTTTGCTGTTTAAATTTTTGTTTTTTTTAAAATGCCCTTCTGTTTAAAAATGTTCTTCCCCCAGAAGACTGACATTTAAAGCTTTCCAATGATGTATCACACATTCATTTCGGACAATTTTGAAATTTGCACAAATTGGGGGTTTCAGAGTCACCTACCGTAATTTTCGGAATATCAGCTGCTACTTTTTTCCTTCATTTTGAATCCTGCGGCTTATAGTGCAGTGCGACTTATTTGATTTATTTGGGTTAAGCGGTAACACTTTATTTGACAGTGGCGTCATTACACTGTCATAAGACCATCATAACTATGACATGACACTATCATGGGCATTACTGAATGCTTATGACAGATGTCATTACATGTCATCCAGCAAATTATGTCACTAACTCCATTTTTGTCCAGCTTGGGTCTTTTACATCCATTCAAAAGTGATATAATTTGCCAGATAACATTAAATGACATATGTTATAAGCATTCACTAATGCTCATGACAGTGTTATGTCATAATTATGACTGTCTAATGGCAATCTTATGGCACCACTTTAAAATAAAGTGTTACCAAATACCATAACTAGGAATTAATGAAACACCTAGAACAGTAACTGAAGAAATATTTAGCACAGAACATGAATTTTAATTGTTATTTACATTGGTAGCGCTGCAATGCATGCTAGGCAGCAGAGGTTGACTGTCTCCGCCCAAGGGAGCAGTGATAGCAAAATGACGCTTCTTCAGGCATTGAAGCTTTGCAGCCAATAGGTTCAAAACTTCATGGTGGTTAATTGGGTTTTATGGCAGTCAAATAAAGTGTTAACAGTTAATATCTTTTGTTGTAAAAAAATCCCATAATACAGTGAGGACAGCTGCGGCTTATGTTCCAGTGCGGCTTATCTATGAACAAATGCTGTTTTTGTGCCAAATTTGGTGGGTGGCGGCTTATCGTCAGGTGCGCCTTGTAGTGCGAAAATTATGGTGTTTTCCGTCATATACTTGTATATACACATGAAGTCCAATTATATTCACACAAACATAAAACACAACATGAATACATAACTACACTAACTAACAGAAACTAAGTCAAATAACGCAAACTTGCAAATAACACAAACTAAATTACCTCATGGCTGCATTACTTCGGAGGAAATTGGTTCAGCTTCAATTCTTCAATGCACTATGCACTTGAGATGTTACCTTGTTGATCTTAATTAGAGGTAACGACAAGTTGTTTGCACTCCAGTAGTTATCATCAAATAACCCGAGTTAACGCTTAAAAGTGACCCCTGTAAACTTGCGGCAATGAACTTTAGTTCACACCCCATATTAAAGAAATTAAATGCTTAACATTACACGCCCATATTAAAGAATCAATTATTTATGTCTTTATTGTGCCTTTATGGCAGCTAAAATGCCAAAGCAACCCTAGCTTCCTGACATAAAGGCTCGTCAAAAGAAATGACAACTACGATATGGCCCTTGACAAACATGAGTTTAACACCAAGCACTATTTTGTTATCATAGCATCAGGTCTGGAGTGGCTGTCAGAGGAGTTCGGGTTGTGCACGGCGCTGAAAAGTGACAAGGACGTCGTTGCCTTCAAGGGTTGGCTCCAGGAGACATGGGTCAACTTGGCTATGGTGGACTACCCGTACCAGGCTGATTTCCTGCAACCACTTCCCCGCTGGCCAATCCAGGTATTGACACCCCACAATTTTTTTTAAATGTCTAGTGGGCATGTAGATTGGTTTAGCCCAGTACTTCTCAAATAGTGGGGCGGGCCCCCCCCCCAGGGGGGCCCAGAGCGATGCTGGGGGTGGCGCATGTGACCTTGGGGAACATTTTTTTTTGTCGTACTAGAAGAAAGTGTAATTGCACATCCACTCAGTGTGCGGCAGTGCCGCTTTCATTTTAAGCGTGTGTTCAATACTTTTGAACCAAACAAGAGCACACAGCAAAGAGCACTGGAGATATGAAAAGCTAAGACAAGGAAATATGACGAAGCATATGTAGCATTTAGCTTTTGGCTTTGTCTTTTAGTACAGTGGGAGATGAGGAAAGACCAGTCCGTCTACTTTGTCTAAAAATGTTCGCAGCGAACAGCAGGAATGTTTTTTTTTTTTTTCAGCGAGTGCCAAATATTGCCAGCAATCCTCCCGCTTTGTCAGTCTTACATCAGTAAACCAGCAAGCACTGTTGGCATCATATAAGTTGGCATACCAAGTTGCTCAGTGCAAATTAACCCCACACTATAGCAAAGGAGCTGATACTGCCAGCAGCAAAAATAAAAAGTGTCCCTCTGCCCACTGCCATGTCATTTTTGTTCTATTAATTTTTGTTTTTTCGGTCTAATTGTTTGACATATTGTCTTCATGCTTGATGTTGCTAATCCAGGGTCCCCCCAGGATTGATAAATCAAAATTCAAGACTTTTAAGACCTTTTTTAATGCCATTTCAACTGAAAATTAATACTTTTCTCGCACCCATTATTTAGATAATATTGAATCATATTAAAAAAATAAGGCACTGAACATCAAATTTAACCTCAATTACTAAGTGTGTTTGACAAAAGAATGCACATTTACTGAAGATACAATTAAAACATTTAAATATAAGGTCTTTCAGATTTATTTTCCCAGGATAAAATGGATTTTACACTATTTTTGTAAAGCAACTTCAGAAATTACATTATCAATAAAACAGGTTTCCCTTTTAAGAGGACCTAGTCAAGGTGGTAGGTTGGTGATTGTCAGGTTGGTCACCTTAACTGTAAAGTGCTTGGGAAAATCTTGCAATTGGCAGTGAAAGTTTAAAAAACAGCCTCTAAATGGCAGTTTACCATTAATTACCACAAAATAAAAAAGCTACACATGACCATTTCCCTTGGTAGTTGTTTTTTTCTAATCACATTACAAGAAGTACACAAAACACACGTTAATCCTTTGTTAGCTTTTGAAGACATTTCTTTTAATCAGATAGAGAAAATCCATACTCTTATTCGATCAAGAAAAACATATACATAAACATACATAAATATACCAGGAGGTGTTTTACCTACATTATAATTTGCCTATCACCATGCCATGTTATTCAGATCAACGTTACCCCGCACTCGTTCCAATAATAGTGTCAACTGTGTTGTGTATCTGAGGGTGATGGTGGATCTAAGACTCCGGTTTATCCATGCTAAGGCTAGTGCACCTGCCAATACGCCATTGAACATGGCCAACTCTTGAGTTAAAACTACGAAATTCACATTCATTCGAAAGGCAAACTGTGCAGAAATACATTATTGCATCTAACACATTTTAATTGGAGAAATTGGCAACTTACTTTGAAATGTTAAGCAGGTCCACTGCATTCGCATGACCCATAAGCTGCGACCCAAAGTATCTGGATGCGGCTTGGTCGCCGATCCAATACCTCACATGCTGGTCCAACTGTTTGGACTTGGTTGTCTTGTTGGGGCTTTCGTCGAACATAGCAACTAAAGCATCTGAGCAGTTCCTTATGTTAGCACACAGTACTGTGCGATTGCCTGTTGTTGTGATGTTGATGCTAATGATGCTAACAGCGCGCAGGCACGAGGTGCATTATGATTTGTAGTGCAGTGCATCGTAAAAATTCTACGCGTCATCTTCGTTATGGATTACAAAAAAAAAAAAAAAATTGTCACGGATATAATTTAGGTTGCACTGAGATGTTCTTCAAAATTAAAACCACGGTGAAAAAATTCCAGACTTACGACAGCTAATTTAATACTTTTAATACCTTTAATAATGGAAAACTAAATTCAATGCTTTTTTAATACGTTTAATGACCCGCGGGTACCCTGTAATCAATTTGAATTTATTATTATTTATTGATTTCATTAAACGGTCAAAAAATGTATCGAGTGTATTTTTACAGAATGACTTTTTTTTTTTTTTTAATTAATTTATTTTTTACACTTTATTGTAAGTTGATCTATATTACTTTTCTCTTTAAAATTAAAAATAACACAATGTTATGCAGAGTTGTACTTCTAATAATAAGAATTTTATATACAAATGATACTATAGTATATTTACAGTGGTGGCAGAGAGTTGGGGGGGGGCGCAGAAAGTTTACATCATCCTGGGGGGGGGCGTAACAAAATAATTGAGAAGCACTGGTTTAGCCTTAACTATTACTGTATTTTCGCTACCATAGGATGCTCCGTATTGTAAGGCGCAGGGTCATTTTCGGATGATATTTTTGTATTTAACACACACATACCAGAGAGTAATACGACAGTAAATAATGTAATTTATTATTGACTAATCAGAAAAATAACATTTTTTGACCATCGAAAGTATTGTTATGGCAGCCTTAGATGTAATGCATTCTAATTATGTATATATAATGTAGTGCTGCAACGATTAATCGATTAACTCGAGTAATTTGATTAGGAAAAAAGCTTCAAATCAAATTTTACAGCTCAAGGATTCGTTTAGAGAGGCGTATTTGTTTTGAAAGTGTTGCATTTTTTTTTTTTTTTTTTGAGTGGATACACTGCTCTCTAGTGGCAAGAGTGAATATGATATAAATGATCAAATCTGGCTGAATTCCGCTGCTCCCTAAGGTCAACATAAGGTTGTAAGTTTTTGTTTGAGTTGAATGTAGGAATGTGTTTGAACTAGGGCTGTCAAAAGATTAAAATTTTTAATCGAGTTAATTACAGCTTAAAAATAATCGTAATTAATCACATTTCAAACCATCTATAAAATATGCCATATTTTTCTGTGAATTATTGTTGGAATGAAAAAATAAGACACAAGACGGATATATATATACATTCAACATACGGTACATAAGTACTGTATTTGTTTATTATAACAATAAATCAACAAGATGCATTAACATTATTAACATTCTCTTAAAGCAATCCATGGAAAGAAAAACTTGTAGTTCTAGAAAGATAAATGTTAGTACAAGTTTTAGAAATTTTGTATTAAAACCCCTCTTAATGTTTTCGTTTTATTAAAATTTGTAAAATTTTCAATCAAAAAATAAACTAGTAGCTCGCCATTGTTGTCATTACACCATGCTCACTCCCCAAACCCATAAAATCATTTAGACCCAAGTGCCAGCAAAGGGCGCCAAACAACAAAAAAACAAGTAACGAGTAACAAGCGGACATTACACTGCTGTCATTTTAATCTGAGCGGGGCATGTGCGTTAATTGCGTCAAATATTTTAACGTGATTAATTAAAAAAATTAATTACCGCCCGTTAACGCGATAATTTTGACAGCCCTAGTTTGGACCATTTGTTAAGAGCATTGTAAACGAAGCGTTAGCAATTTATAGCATTTAAGTTAGCGGACATTTGCTGTGCAAGTTAGCCAATTGTTCTTTGGTTGGACTAAGATCTTCATTTATTTGTTTTACTGTTTAAGGCTAAGCTGAGGTATTTCATTTTAGTTTTAAATGCATTTAATGCTGTTGTGAAATTAAAGTGCAATTGTATATATTTTGAAGAATTACTCAGGTACTTCATATTTACATTTAATGCTCTTTTGAAAGTGCAATCTTAAGCAAGCGAAAATAAATGTTGTTGGAGGCATAACACTTCTTTCTTTTACGTTTCCTAAAATTAATTCTGCAATGTTTGTAATCCGATTACTCGATTATTCGAACTGAAAGAATAATCGATTACCAAAATAATCTATAGCTGCAGCCCGAACATACTGTGTATTATAGTGCGTACTTGAACAAAGAGTGTACATGGTTTGTTGTCTAACATACTAGTGATGCGTATATGGTCGTGAAATGTGAGGATGTTGTGCGGTTTTCTACACAGTGCTACTATTGTCTGAAGGGTGCTGTGAGTGTGTACATGTTGTTCCAAGTTCCAAATGCCTACTGGTTGTTTAGCAGACATGCTCTATGGCGGCCCGTAAACGCTTTCTCCCATAAAACGCGCTGACGCCTGATTTGCATGTGAAATTCTCGGGGATTTACGGCGGCCGTGTCGGAACAGGAGGAGGGGTCGCGCGCTGGCTTTAGCGTCCTGAAACGCTGGGAATGCAAAAAACAACCACAACAAAACAAAAAAAACCTGTTAAGATTACTGGGAGAAAAATTATCATGTTTCAGTGCCATTGACTGTGATAGATGTCCAATCCATTTGAACAGGGTGTCTACAATCTGTTCCTTAGAAACCAAGATGCCACCAGATGGCGCACCAAAACAGTAGCTGTTTTTTTTTTTTCAGGGGTTTAAAATTGATTATCCTGAACTGCAAATTTGTGTGTATTCACAGTAGAAGCAAGTCAAAGATTAACCCTTTCATGCACAATTTATGAATGATAAACATTCATGACAGGTACTCCCAGTTTAAATGAAATTGATTAAATAGTGTTGCTTGGGCCTGGATCTAAATTGTAATTCTGTTTTTATTCATTTTGCGTTTTTTTTTTTTTTTTTTAAACATTGTAATTTATAAATGTATTCATCATAAGATAAAAAGACGGTAATGATTAGTATTTTAAAGAATATTCACTGCACATTTATAATGTCTTAATCAGATTATTTTTTTCTTGTTTTGAGTGTTAAAGAATAGGTAACAGATTAATGCTTCAGATTATTCCACTTCAAGTAAATATTACCATTGGTTCTTATTAGGCCCATACATCTAAAAGACAAAGAAGAATTAAAATTATTACAAAAAAGATTAATTATACTAATTTATTGCTTCAAATAAGTCTGTTAAGAAAAATAGCTAGCTGAAAATAATTTTATTTCAAGAAATCTGAGTAAAATTTACTTGAAGCACTGGCAGATAATTTCACTTATTTCTAGTAGATTTACACTGAAAACACGGGAATTTAATTAGTTTTAAGGAGGTGTGTATTTGCAGTGTGTATATATACTGTATAATAATTAGGACTGCAACTATCGATTATTTTAGTAGTTGAATAATCAACTAGTTCGTTCGAATAATTGAGTAATTGGATTAGCATTATTATTGTGTTGCAGAATCAATTTTAGATGTAAAACAAAGGCTTGCCAAGATTGCACTTTCAAAAGAGCATTAAATGAGAATACAAAATAAAATTCCTCGAGTACAGTGGTACCTCGACATACGATCGCATCGACACACGCTTTTCTACCCCCAACGGCATGTTCGAAATATGCCGATTTATGACTGCGCCACAGTTCCTTTGTTTTCCCGCTAGACTGACGGACGGTGGATTTTTCTTGTGAGAGAAATCAACATGGGTTCCAAGAATGTTGGTGCAGGTGGTGAAAAAAAGGAAAAGGGTGAGGCTTACCATTGAAATGAAGATGGAAATGATAGAAAAATAGGAGTCTGGTGTGCGCGTCCGTGAACTGGCTCGACAATACGGCCGTGCAATGTCTACGATCTCGACGGTCCTCCTCTGAACTCCGTGCGCCAGTCTTTATAAGTTAAGGTGACAATTACTATTACTGTTTCATCGCCCCAAAAAATCGCCAGCTTAGTCAGGTTTTTAATCATTCATTTCAGAACTTGTGCAACACAACATGCCTACTGTCTGCCGTAGCTGAACATGAAAAGTGAAAGTAAAAAGTCCTCTCTAAAGTCAGCCAGAACCCGATTTGTTACCTTATTACAGGTATTATTATATTACTCAGATTTTTTTTTGCTCTGTGTAATTGCTATTTGCAATAGTACCAGCAGCATTTATTAAGTATATAGTGTAGGTTTTCGGGCTGTGGAACAAATGAATGAAATTATAATGTATTCTTATTGGAAAATTCTGCTCAGTATATGACCATTTCGACTTACAAACAAGGTCCTGGAACGAATTAACTTCATATGTAGAGGTACCGATGTATTTCTTCAAACTATGCAGAATTGCACTTTCATTTAAAGATAAATTTAAATACCTGAGCTTAGCCTTAAACGGTATAAAATAATACCTACATGGGGATCTAGGTTAAAAAAAGAACAATTGGCTAACTTGCATACCAAAAGTCTGCTAGCTTAAATGCTATAAAATGCGAACTTTTTTAATACAATGCTCTTAACAAATCGTTCAAACACATAGTCCCACAAAAAATGGCTTAATATATCTATAAACTAAATTAGGGCTGCAGCTATCAAATATTTTAGTAGTCGATTAATCGATGGACTAGTTAGTTCGAATAATCGAGTAATCGGATAAGGAACATGAAAAATTAAAATACCTGAGCTGAGCCTCAAATGGTATAGATTTTTTTTTTTTTTAATGAGGATCTACGTACAACAAAAGAACAATTGACTAACTTAAAAAGAAAAAGTCCGCTAGCTTAAATGCTATAAAATGCTAAAGTTTTTTTTTTTTTTTTTTTTTTACAATGCTCTTAACAAATGGTTCTGACACACATTCCCACAAAAAAACAGCTAAATATACCCATAAACTAAATTAGGAATGCCTTAAAAAACATTAGCTCAAACAAAAACTTAGTTTATGTTGGTCTTAACAGGGAGCAGTTGGATTCAGCCATGTGAAAAGAGGCAGACCAGAGAGGAGTGTATCCAACCAAATCAATAAAACTAAATGCAAACACTTTCAAAATAAACCATTTCAACGCCACTTTAAACGAATACTCGAAGCAACAAAATTTCATTTGAATATTTTTTTCTAATCGAATACTCGAGTTAATCGATTAATCGTTGCAGCACTAAACTAAATCCCGAATGAATTAAAAAAATATTAGCTCAAACAAAAACTTGTGTTGGTCTTAACAGGGAGCAGCTGTATTCAGTCATGTTAAATGAGTTCTGTCATATTCACAGTTGCCATTAGAGGACAGTGTATCCACCCAAAGCAATAAAACTTTATGCAAACACGCTAATTAAATGAATTCTCAAAGCAGAAAATTTGATACAAAGTTTTTTTCTAATCGAATTACTTGAGTTAATTAATTAATCGTTGCAGCACTAATAATAATTGCTAATATTTAAGAACAAAAATGGTCCCTTGCCCTATAAAGTGTGTTGAGTTTTAAATAGATATCCACTGTTGTGACCACTTACCCAGAAAGATTAAGGATATTTTTTGGGGCATCCTTAAAATGAGGGCTTTTTGTTACGGTTGCCCAGTTGATTCCCCCTGAGAAACAGTGCCCTCCTGTTTTTGTAACCGCAAGTGTTGTTACTGAGGCTTTTGTGCAACGACTAGGCTGTGGTCGATGGATGAGGACGGCCGAAGACACGTCCAAGCCAAGATTTACACGGTGGAAGAAAAAACAATAAAAAAGGAGCAGCGGAAGGGGGGATGGCATCTTCTCCTTACTTTTCAGCCAGGATTAGCTTTATACATTCATCTCTGCCAACACCTCTAAGCCCTCAATAGGCCCTTTTTACACTGGCTCACATAATCACATTAGCTTTGTCATTAAAAAAAAAAAAAAAAAAAAAGCTTCTCAGCCTAAAGCGCTTACGCTGCCCATAGGGGTCGCATACATTAGAGGAACCTCCCAATGACCGTTTAGCCTTGCTTCTAGAGGCGCGAACTCCTAGTGAAAGCGACGAGGGCGGCACGTGACCAGGCAAGATGGGACAAGGGTCATTCGGGAGGAAAAACAAGTTTAGGGAGGAAAACCAACAGTGAGTAATTTGTTTGGAAAAGTAAGTGGACTCATGATATTTTCATGGATTTCGTTCAGGAGACTTGATTGGATATACAGAAGTTTTGAGTTATACTTTTATATAAATACTCTGAGGCTGTGTTTACATCGGGGCAGATGCTGGTTTTTTAATTAGGGGAAGCTTGAAGTGTGTCCGCCTGTGAGTGCTTTGTGACGGTGGAGTGGCTCAGCGGCACCCGCTGCTCTTTAGAGAAAGAAACAAGAGTGACAGAAGTCAGGTCTCCAAACACAAGTAGCTACAGTAGAAGAAAACACCGGAAACTGAAGCTTGATTTTTCGCCAGTCATGTTTAACAAGGAAAGTGTCCGGATTCAGCCATGTTAGACGAGTTATTCACTGTGGCAACTAGAGGGCAGTGTATCCTCCCAAATCAATAAAACGAAATGCAACACTTTCAAAACAAACCATTACAACGTCACTCTAATGAACTCATTTGCTCCCAAAAAGGTATAAATATGCTCTATTTTTAATTAGTTCAGTGTCCCAAAGACGTATTTATAAGGGCTGTCAAATGATTAAAATTTTGAACCGAGTTAATCACAGCTTAAAAATTAATTAATCGTTGTTAAGAATTCTTCAAATAAAACTGCTTGTGTACGGTTATACACATCTGCACGTGAGCCATTAAAGAAGTTCAGTTCATCCGACGACTCCTGTGCTCTCTAATCGGAGCCACCTCTGATGGTCAACAACTTCGGATCAACCAGTCACGAGTAGAATCTTCAACAAAGGTCCTTCGAGCCGGATTGTTGACTATTGGAGGTCATGTGGTCAGAAGAGGACTCATTTCCCTCCCCTCAAGTGGACGCTCAACGACCCAGGAGGCAACACTGCACACCCAAGCACTTCGATGACTACATCCTTTCACATCATCCACAGAGGACTGCCCTTTCCTCCCACCCTGACGAGAGGGGTCATGAGGAGCAGAGAGGAGCAACGGCCACATCGGATGGAGGAATAATAGACCTAAGTGTTCGTCTTGGCAGCAGCAGAACCTCACCCAGCCTTCACAAAGGTGACTCACTAGGCACCTCAGCATTAAGGCAACTCGTTGAGTCCATGTCATTAAGTGAAAGGGAAAGTCGGACAGAAATAGCCCAACTCACAAACAGACTTGCTCAATATGAAGCTAAACAACGTCGTCGACAAGAGCTGCTGGAGCACATTACGTCATTTCTCCAACAAGAGGAAGAAGATGATGATGATGACTATAGTTCTTCAAGTCGCACACCACTTCCTACACTGAAGCACCTCACCTCTCATCTCTACGCTTCAAACCACGCCTCAACACCTGCAAAGCAGGTTCATGACATAGTACCTCAGGGAGAGGGACATGTTAACACAAACTCGAATTTGGATGGGGAAGAAAGACACGGTGACGTCACCTCGACAGCAGGAGACAAGTTAGTCCATTCTTCATTTAAAACCATCCAACATCCTTCAACAGAGACTCGTCACTCACCCTATTCGACGGTTTCATCTGGTATGGCGACGCCAGCGCTGATTCAGCAGAACCACCAAGAACAGAACTCGCTACAGTGGACAACGCAGCGTCGCAGTAATGATGACTTTGTTCCCAGACAGCAACCTATTGCTTACCCGCAAAATTATCCAGCAAGAGTGAGCAATCCTCCAATTCAAACCTTCCAGTTTTACAGTCCACAACACTATCAACCTGGCCATCGACCACCGTTACCACCACCGCCTGTGGTGAGTAGTAACTATTCAGCTGCTCCGCCGCAGTTACCAACACACCAAGTTACAACTGCTTCAGTTTGTGACGGGCAGCCACGCTCAATCTACGGTGTGCCAAAACCCAAAATTCCCAATTTCACTACAGACAGTGAGAAGGAGTTCGCCAACCTCAAGCTGGCTCTAGATAATTTGCTTGAACCTCATACCGAGCTTACTGAAAAATACAAATATCACGTGTTATTAGAGCATCTCCAACTCCCCGAAGCGCAAATGATTGGCCAGTCATGTCGCCATGATCCATTTCCTTACTCGGCCACTATGCACGCTCTACAGCTTCAGTACGGCCAGCCTCACCAGCTAGCACAAAGCGAAATAGCTGCTATCCTAACAATGCCAGATGTAAAATCAGGTGATGCACGCACATTTCAGAACTTTGCTCTCAGAGTCCATCTTTTAGTTAGCATGTTGCTATCTTTGGAGGGGTCACGGGGAATGGAATTGAACTGCTGCTCTCACGTTGATCGTTTGCTAAGTAAACTGCCTAGGTACCTCCGAGACGGGTTCATTGAGCATCTTCAGCTGCACGGGAAGCTCAACACCATGAGTCTGAACCCCTACAACCTACAAGATCTAAACGGGTGGCTGCAAGGTAAAGCTCAACAACAGCGCCTCTCCAGCCGATTAGTGCAGCGCTATCAGATGGAGCGACCGAACAGTGATGGTAAAGACAAGATCTCCATCAAAGGTAAGGGTCGACCTGTAGCTGTTTACCATGGCGCAGAAACCCAAATGAACACCTCCGCTAGATCCGCTGGTGACAAGAAACAGTACAAAGTGCACTGCCTATTCTGTGATAGCAAAGAGCATTACATCAGTCGTTGTCCCGAAGCAAGGGAGAAATCTGCAGTGGATTTAAATAAATGGATAGTAGAAGGAAAACGTTGCTGGAAATGTGCGCGTTCTCACTCTCCTGAAGCATGCACCCTGAAAAAACCCTGTGTAGACTGCGGTGATGTGCACCTTCAAGTACTTCATAATGTAGCTCAATTGCGCTCCACCGACACACAGTTCAGAACCAATGAGAGCCGTGTGTACTTGACACCGAGTATCAAGTCAGCTCAAGTACTATTAAAAGTAGTTCCTGTAGTGCTACACAACAAAACAAACTCAATGAATACTTACGCCATATTAGACGATGGCGCACAGCGAACCATGATTTTGACTGCAGCGGTACAACAGCTGCAGTTGAGTGGTGAGCCAGAGACCCTCGCACTGCGCACTGTGCGTCCAGACGTCACACACCTCCAAGGGGTCAGGGTTAGCTTTGAAATATCCCCCCAAGACAGCCCTAGGAAGAGGTATAAGGTAGCAGGTGCATTCACAGCAGCAGGTTTGGATTTGGTAGAGCAAACATACCCAATCCAAATGCTTCAGAAACGCTATTCCCATTTGAAGGGGATACCACTCAAGTCATTCAACAATGTACGACCACTGTTACTGCTTGGCTCAGACCAGGTACACCTCATTACAGCCACAGAGCCCATCCGCAAAGCGACAAAGGGAGGCCCGATAGCCATCAGAACTGTCTTGGGATGGGCGCTGCAAGGTGCACAACACGATCAGAAAGAACAGGTCCCCATTCAGCAGTGCCTGTTTACTTCCGTCACAAGTTCCGATGATCTTCTGTACCGAAATGTGGAAAAGTTATGGCAACTCGAAGTCCTACCTTTCCGTAATCAAAAGATCATCACTCGCTCGCGTGAGGATCAAGAAGCCATGAACCTGCTAGAGACAAAAACGCAGCGTCTTGAAGTTGGGGGAGTTAAACGATATGCCACCCCTCTTTTGAGGAAAATAGGCGGTCCTACACTCCACAGCTCTATTCAGTCAGTCATGCCTCATCTTAGAGCTACAGAGAAGCGTCTAAAGAGAGACCCAGAAAAGGCCACGATCTACGCTGCTGAAATTCACAAGCTTACTGAAGCTGGATACGTGAAAATACTTCAACCAGAAGAAGTACAAAGGTCAGCAGAAGCGTGGTATCTCCCACATCACCTTGTCTGCCACAACAATAAGCCACGATTAGTCTTTAACTGGTCCTTTCGTCATCAAGGGTTGTCTATGAATGACCAGCTCCTCCCTGGACCAGCATTGGGTCCATCCCTGGTAGGCGTCCTGATTCGATTTAGACAACTCCAAGTTGCAGTGAGTGGAGACATCCGTGCCATGTTCCATCAAGTCAGACTGCTGCCTGAGGACACACCACTCTTGAGGTTCATCTGGCGAGATATGGATTGTGAAAATCCACCAGATGTCTATGAATGGCAAGTTTTGCCTTTTGGCACGACAAGTAGCCCTTGCTGTGCTATCTTCGCACTTCAACAGCATGCCCGTAATTATGAAGAAAGTCATCCAGAAATACTCCGCTCAGTCCAGCAGAGTTTTTATGTCGACAATTGTCTTGAGAGCTTTCCAACCATTGCTGCAGCCAAGCTGAGAGTGGACCAATTACGGACCCTACTAGCCGATGGAGGGTTCGATCTCCGACAGTGGGCAAGTAATGAACAGGCAGTTCTAGCTCACCTTCCAACTGAAGCAAGATCTTCATCGACCGAACAGTGGCTTAGTCAGAGTTGCACTGATCCGCTGGAACCCACTCTAGGCCTGAGATGGAACTGTGCCGCAGATAGCCTTGGTTATAAGTATCGGCTCATAGAACACACAACATTAACTATGAGAACAGCTTACCAAGTGCTAGCAAGTCAGTATGACCCGTTAGGGTTTATGGTCCCATACACCACACGGGCTAAAGTACTAATTCAACAGCTTTGGTCCAAACAACGAGGATGGGATGATCCAGACTTACCTTCAGTCATCAGGCAAGCCTGGGAAACATGGGAGAATGAGCTGAAACATCTCAACAGTGTAACCATTCCCCGATGTTACTCGACATCCTTCTCAGAGGATATGAAGTATGACCTCCATGTCTTCTGCGATGCTTCAGAACGGGCCTACGGAGCAGTAGCTTACCTGGTGATCAATGCAAACGACGCTATCCAGACTTCCTTTGTTATGGCCAGGTCTAGAGTTGCACCAAAAAGACAACAGTCAATTCCTCGTCTTGAACTATGCGCTGCCTTGGCCGGAGCCCAACTAGCTAAACTCCTGGAGATCGAAATGACGCTCCCCATCCGGCAAACCATCTTGTGGTCTGATTCAACCACCGTGCTTGAATGGCTACAATCAGACTCTTGCAGATTTAAAGTGTTTGTTGGAACTCGTGTCTCGGAGATACAGGAGCTCACAGATCGGCAGGCTTGGCGGTATGTGGACAGTCTGAATAATCCAGCTGACGACATAACTCGGGGAAAGACATTGATGGAGTTAACAGAGTCTGCTCGATGGAAGCAAGGACCTCAATTCCTCACGCAGAATGTAGAACATTGGCCAAAGAAGCCCAAGTATGTCACAAAGGAAGCTTCACCTGAGCTGAAATCCAGTACCTTCTGCGGCATCGTCGCACTGAAGCTGAACCAACACGTTCCTGATGCCACGACGTACAGCTCTTGGAAGGAACTTGTCGAAGCAACTCAACACTTACACGGGGCGGCAGCAGGATCAGCTCAGTCTACCAGTCGTAGAGAGGCAGAAGTTTTGGTGTTGAGAAGTTGCCAAGCACAAAGTTTCTCAGAAGAGATAGCTGCACTTCAAGCACAAAAACCTGTACACAATCACAGCCGACTAGCAAGCCTCGCTCCAGAATGGGACGCTGAAACATTGCTAATCCGTGTTGGAGGAAGACTGCGGAGATTGCGGGACCCAAGTGTTGAGGAAGTTCACCCCGTTGTGTTGGACTCCAAACACCCAGCAGTTAAGCTCCTTATTAAGGAAATTGATGAACGGCTGTTGCATCCTGGCTCAGAACGAGTGTATGCAGAAATACGAAGACAGTTTTGGATTCTGCGTGGACGACAAGCCATCCGACACCATCAACTCAACTGTCCATCCTGTCAGCGGTGGCGAGCACAACCAAAGGTGCCACAGATGGCAGACTTGCCTCCCCAACGTCTAAGACTCCTCTCTCCACCCTACTACTCAACAGGAGTTGATTGCTTCGGACCATATTTGGTAAAAATCGGCAGGAGAACAGAGAAAAGATGGGGTCTTCTCTTCAAGTGCCTCACAACCCCAGCCGTTCACATCGAACTTCTGAACTCCTTGGATGTAGATGCCTTTCTTCTCGCTCTTCGTCGGTTCATCGCCAGACGAGGAAGACCCAAAGAAGTGCTGTCCGATTGTGGCACTAACTTCCGGGGCGCTGAACGAGAGCTGAGAGAGGCCTTCGCTGCCCTCGAACCGGAACTCAAGAAGCAGCTAATGGATTATCAGATAGACTTCAAGCTCAACCCACCTAATGCTCCTCACTTTGGAGGAATTTGGGAACGGGAAGTGCGCTCAATCAAAGCTGGTCTACAAGTAGCGGTAGGGAGCCAATCCACCACAGAAGACGTCCTTCACACAATCTTGGTGGAAGTAGAGGGGATATTGAATTCCAAACCCTTGGGCTATGTATCTGCTGACGTGGCTGACCTCGATCCCATCACACCAAACATTCTCCTTATGGGGCGGCGGGACGCCACACTCCCACAAGCTGTTTATGCTCCAGTGAGTATAGGCCGTCGTAGGTGGAGACATTGCCAGACTCTAGTGGATCAGTTCTGGCTCCAGTTCACCAAGAACTACTTGCCGAATCTTCAGACTCGGCAGAAGTGGAGGAAATCA
The DNA here is from genome assembly GCF_030265065.1 of Corythoichthys intestinalis. Lineage (NCBI taxonomy): Eukaryota > Metazoa > Chordata > Actinopteri > Syngnathiformes > Syngnathidae > Corythoichthys > Corythoichthys intestinalis. The sequence goes on from NC_080400.1 coordinate 6,181,475, forward strand.
ACTGGAAACTTACAGGAGAACGCCGTTGTATTGATTGTGGACCCAACGCTTCCAAGAGCTCAGTGGCCTGTCGGGAAAGTGGTGAAGACGGTCGCCAGACAGGATGGATGTGTTCGGACGGCAGACGTTCTAGTCAAAGGGAGGATCTACACACGACCAGTTGCCCGCCTCATTGAACTTCCTGAGCTTCATGATGACTCGGAAGATACTAAAGACTCTTGAAGACTTCTTGGGTCTCACATTTGCCGAGCAAATGTGGGGGCGGCTGTTAAGAATTCTTCAAATAAAACTGCTTGTGTACGGTTATACACATCTGCACGTGAGCCATTAAAGAAGTTCAGTTCATCCGACGACTCCTGTGCTCTCTAATCGGAGCCACCTCTGATGGTCAACAACTTCGGATCAACCAGTCACGAGTAGAATCTTCAACAATCGTAATTAATCACAATTCAAACCATCTATAAAAGATGCCATATTTTTCTGTAAATTTTTGTTGGAATAGAAAGATAAGACACAAGACGGATATATACATTCAACGTACTGTACATAAGTACTGTATTTCTGTATTTTATTACTGTGTTTCTAGGGGCTATTCGGTCCCTGTACAACCGGTGTCAGAGTCTGGTCCGCATTGCCGGCAGTAAGTCGAATTCGTTCCCGGTGAGGATTGGACTCTGCCAAGGCTGCCCTTTGTCACCGATTCTGTTCATAATTTTTATGGACAGAATTTCTAGGCGCAGCCGAAGCGTTGAGGGTGTCCGGTTTGGTGACCTCAGCATTGCATCTCTGCTTTTTGCAGATGATGTGGCGCTGTTGGCTTGATCAAGCCGTGACCTCCAACTCTCACTGGGGCGGTATGAAGCGGTTGGGATGAAGATCAGTACCTCCAAATCCGAGACCATGGTCCTCAGCTGGAAAAGGGTGGCATGCCCTCTCCGGGTCGCGGATGAGATCCTGCCCCAAGTGGAGGAGTTCAAGTATCTTTGGGTCTTGTTCACGAGTGAGGGTAGGAGGGAGCGGGAGATTGACAGGCGGATTGGTGCAGCGTCTGCAGCAGAGGTTGTGCTAGACATTTTCGTTGTCTGTCATTTTGACTGACAGGGTCATAAAAATCCGGTCATAATCTATTTTTACCTGTCACTTAAATTTTTAAAATGATAATGATGACATATTCAATAGTATTTAGTTTTCATTCATTTTTAATTAATATTGTAACGCTTGCTTGGCGGCGAAAAATTCAAGTCTCTCCGTCTATCTTCTCTGTTACTGCAACCAACCGCCACACACGCCTTCACCATTTTGATTATTAATGTTAACGAGCAGAAAAACACGCCGTAATAGGAGGCATGTACGTAGCGGTAATGTGTAAACACGACGAGCTGACGCACAATATGGCGGCTCCAGTCAGGGGGGCGGAGTTGTGACGTCATGTGATTGGGGTCTATACACAGGCGGCAATCTAGTCCACCAATTGGATGACGCGCTGGCCCACCGGGTGCACCAATAAGAACCTCGCGTTGATGTGTCAATCACGGTGCCGCCGCCAGACCCCGGTGACGCTACAATATTCTGACAGAATAGCCAACGGCGTCATGCATTAAGAGAGACAATAGCTAATTAATATGCTCACTCGCCACCCTGTGGTCTGGGGTGTGAATTGCAACCTGTCAAAATGACGGCCGGACTTCAGTTTTTTCCGTCACCGTTTTAAAAAAACGGTCAACGACGGAAAATATTTGGTTAACGCGACCCCTGGTCTGCAGTGATGCGGACTCTGCACCGGTCCGTTGTGGTGAAGAAGGAGCTGAGCCAAAAGGCGAAGCTCTCGATTTACCGGTCGATCTACGTTCCTACCCTCACCTATGGTCACGAGCTGTGGGTCGTGACCGAAAGAACAAGATCCTGGATACAAGCGGCCGAAATGAGTTTCCTCCGTAGGGTGTCTGGGCTCTCCCTTAGAGATAGGGTGAGAAGCCCGGTCATCTGGGAGGGGCTTGGTGTCGAGTCGCTACTCCTCCGCGTTGAGAGGAGCCAGTTGAGGTGGCTCGGGCATCTGGTTCGGATGCCTCCTGGACGCCTCCCTGGAGAGGTGTTCCGGGCATGTCCCACCGGCGGGAGGCCCCAGGGACGACCCAGGACACGCTGGAGAGACTATGGCTACGTTCATACTACAGGTCTTAATGCTCAAATCCGATTTTTTGTCATATCTGTTTTTTTGGCATGCCCGTTCAGACTGCCTTTGTCCATTGAGACCATTCAAGTATTACGCATGCGCACTAATTGGCAGTCCGACACGCGCTGAGCAAGACGACCCGCATGCGCAGAAGCATCAAAACAAATGACCACACATGTTGGCTGTCATCTGTCATTCCAGGGATTATCATATTTTGCTTGTTAAAAAGAGGACACAAATAAGACATTAATAATCCACGTTTAGTTTTATTTTCAAAGTTTATATGGACTGACAGAACGCATACACGCACACACATAAGCCTTGACGTGTGTGCGTGAAATGACGTGGGTGCGTCAGTTTGCCCCGGCTCGGCCATCTGTTCTCATTCGACGCACAGAATTAAAATCGAAAACTGACAGGGTTATCCTTTTCTTCATTTTATTTTTTTTATGACTGTGGTCAAGCCCGCTTCGTGCTTAAAAGCAGAGTTTAAGCTAGGCGCTAATGCCTGCATCGCTGCCGCCCTTCGTGCTTCTTGCTGTCTGCTGACGTAATTAGTGCATGAATTCAGATTCCGGAGACTGGACAGTACAGACCGCCGCGACAGTCTGGAAAAATGTGGCCCAGATCGGATTTGAACCACATACGAAAGTGACCCAGATCAGATTTGAAATGGTCCAGTTCTATGCGACTTGTCACGTTCAGACCGTCAAGTTAATGCCTCACTAGAGTCGGAAAAACACGAAAAAATCGGATTCGTGCATTAGGACCTGTAGTATGAACGTAGCCTATGTAGCTCGGCTGGCCTGGGAACGCCTTGGAATTCCGCCGGAGGAGCTGACTGAAGTGGCCGGGGAGAGGGAAGTCTGGGCTTCCCTGCTAAAGCTGCTGCCCCCACGACCCGACCCCGGACTAAGCGGAAGATAATGGATGGATGGATGGATGGATGTAGTACTGTATTTGTTTATTATAACAATAAATCGGCAAGATGGCATTAACATTAACATTCTGTTAAAGCGATCCATGGATAGTTCTTAAAAGATAAATAAAGAGATTTTATATTAAAACCCCTCTTAATGTTTTCGTTTTAATAAGTTTGTAAAATTTGCAATAAAAAAATAAACTAGTAGCTCGCTATTGTTGATGTCAATAATTACGCAATGCTCATTGTGAAACATGCTGAAACTTGTGTCAGGCTGAAACCCATAAAATCACTTGCACCCTATCGCCAGCAGAGGGCGACAAAAAAAAAAACAAAAAAAAACACAAGTAACAAGTAGACATGATACTGCTGTCATTTTAATCTGTTTGAGCAGGGAATGTGCGTTAATTGCGTCAAATATTTTAACGTGATTAATTAAATTAATTACCGCCCGTTTACGGGATCATTTTGACATTCCTAGTATTTATACAAGTCTTTTAGTTTTTTTTTCCACAAGAGACATCTCTAGGTTTTGATTCAACCTAGCAACAAAGCACAATGCTGAAAATCAATTTTAAAGCAATAAAACTGGCCACTGGAGGGCAGTAGCGCATTTACTAAGACCCCCAACCCGATTCAATGGAACGAACGGCCGGGGCACCGGCGGAAGACGACCAAATGGACGTCCAGGATGCCAGGCGACGGAAGACCAAGCAGAACAACCGGGAGGATGCCCGGGATGCCAGGCGCTGGACGACCGGGACCACTAGTGAAGCGAAAGATGCCGTTGAGTCCGTACTGCTCGCTGAGCAGAGCCCGCGCCGCCCTGCTCGGCCGCTTGCATCCCCCGCACCCTCCAGTGTCCCGCACGGAAACGCGCACAGCCAAACCAGTTCCCCACCAGGAACACAAGTTTCCCAGGCGAACTCTGCCATGAGGCAGTGGTCACCACAAAAGAAAGACTTAAAAAAAAAAAAATCCATCTTTATGAGACAGGCGGCGATGAGGGAAAAGTTTACCCTGGCTGTCACGGCCACAATAGCGTCATCTCTCAGTTAGTTATGTGTAAATATATTGTTACTTTGCTATCAAAAGCTCTATTTGTCTTGTTTTTTTTTTTTTTTTTTTGTAAAAGGAAAACATTATTCAGATGGTCAAGAAAAGCAAAAAATAGCTGTGTTAAAGTCAGTTATGTTTGAATTGATGCGTTTACAAAAAAGCTAAATTTCTGTTTTTTTTCATCAGAAATTGGAAAATTGCTTATACTAAGCTATATTTTCTATTGCTGATTTCTAAAGAATGAAAAATGATATGAACAAACTTTTTTTTCCTGCTGAAAGAATAGTCTAATCTTTCTTTTGGTGGGTTCCATGTAGGAGTGGGAACCTCTTGGTACCTCACGATAAGATACAATTTGCGATACAAAGCTCACGATAACGATGATCTGACGATATAGCGATATAACGATTTTCGATACATTGGTCAGGAAATCATTCTAGGATCTTCTACAAAAAACAGAAAAACAAGCTTCTGCTGTGAATCGGAATTAGTTTATTACTAGTAGACGTCCAATCCATTTGAACTGGGAGGGTGGCAGCGAATGAACATTCGTTCATTCGCTGCCATCCCTCCCACTTCAACTGGATTGAACGTCTATGGCCGTCAGTGGCAGCCAATGCCAGGCAATGAGGTAATTTTGGGCCATTTAAGGTCAATTACCTGTTGATTTTCAGTTACTTCCTGTTGATTTTGGGGTATTTTATGGGTCACTTGCTGTTTATTTTACGTAACAGAACAGGAAGTGACCTGGGAATCTCCCAAATGATAGGCAGTGACTCAAACGTTGTAAACAAAAAATCAGACCGAATGACTGTGAATGGTCTGGTTTTAAATGAACTAACGTTCCCAGTCTAAATGGATTGGGCGTCGAGCACCCTCAATGGCAGCCTTTTTTCATTTTTAATTGAAACCTTTTTAAAAGATATGCTGCTGTCAAGAATCGAGATATCTATAACCTTTTGGGATACAAAGTATCACAATATATCACCATTTCGATATTTTGTCACACCCCTAGTTCCATGTTTATATAGCAATAGAACAGAATTTTCTGTGGGCCTTGCAAAATCAGTCAAAATCCAGTAAAACGGGCAGAAGCGAAGGGGTTTGCACTGGTGAAAATGGCTGGGAGTGAATGAGGTAAAGGAAACATCGCAACAAATTTGATTCGAAAACTTTTTTCTTATCGACTTACTCAAGTTAATCCATTAATCGTTGCAGCACTAGTTGTAGTACATATATAGTTAATGATGTATACACAACAGTATACATTTGATAATCATTATATAATTATTTTTGGACATTATCGGGGAAGCTTCCCTTGCAGTCTTAGCGCAATTGCCTCTGGTTCACATGCAGCAAATGACGCTCTCATAAACAGGTTTTTAGCAGTTTTACCAGTTTATTATGCAAGGCCAAATAGACATGTTCAAAAACACGAGTATATTCATAATGGTGTTCCTGCAAAGTTATAAAATGACTAATCTTGATAAAAGTGACTTAAAAATTTAATTTTAGTTGGTATTTCTTAACTCATTGCTGCGCATTGAGGGCAATAGATGTTCAATTTCATGTCAGAGGGTGAGCAGCGAATGTACTGCCACCCTCCCAGTTCAAAAGGATTGGACGTCTGCTAGTGATGAAGTCATTTAAATTCACAGCAGTAGAATGAAAGTTTGGCAGAATTCGGAAATGACACGATTTGCATGACGTGGACATGTATGCTGAATGTTCGAGCTTAATTGTCTATTTTGTAGCAACAAGAAATCGAACCTAAATCTGAACGTTGCCCGCATGTAAACATAGCAACTGTCGTTTGTGTTTTCCAGGCGGTGTGCAAGTATCTGACGATGGATTCATCTGCTTCTGACCGGCAGATCCTTCACGGGGTGTCGCAAGCAGTAAATCTCTATTATAACTACACCGGGAGCTCCTCCTGCCTCAACACCTCCGAGACGGCTACCGGCAATCTCGGCATAATCGGCTGGGACTACCAGGTGATGACCGGCCATTTTTTTTAAGACCATAAACTACTAAGGAGTATTAAGGCCACACAAAGAAAGGTAGAGTTGTCCGAAACTATTGGTGTTCTTAATCTTACTCTAATAAAGTAATTAATTACAGTTACAAATTAATTCTCCCAAAAAGTATTTGCGTTAGTAACCCAGTTACCTGAATGTAAGAATAATTAGTTACTTGGCAAAGTAAATGGTGATAATTTTCTTTTTTTTTTTTTTTCTCCCCCCAAAAAAAAAAAAAAAAATCTTGTTATTGCGATAATTAGATGGTAACCTTTGCCATGTGTGGAAGTCATTTAATGTTGTCAATCAACCGTTAAAGTTGTTAAAATTGCTCCCATTATTGCATTAGTTCCCTTCCGTCTACTTTTGACATGTGTAAGTTTTAAAACTATTTCATCATTGAAAGATAGATATAAGTCAAGATTTTGCCGATTTAGGAGCATTTTAGATAAAAAGACACTTAGGTCCGCAGGAAGGTTCTGTACAACAGAGCCTGAGAAGGCTACTGCTTTAAGATGGCGGCTGTTTACTAACGCATCTAGTTCTTTATTATACATGTTGCTAATGCAGCCGTTTCTATTATTTGCATCTAGTTCTGTGTATATATATGATATTTACCGAAGCATCATGTGGGCGTAATTTGTAGGCTATCGGCTACAGTCAGGTATTATTGGGGCCACCTAGATAGTAGCATCGCGTTTGCAACAGCGTCACCCTCCCATGCCTCCTCCCCACTCCTGCTCTGCTCTCTCGTCTCAGTGAGTCCGTCTTTCTCAGACTTTTCTCGCGTCAGTCAACCAACATAGTGACGCAAGCCTTTCCCGCCTCAGTAACAGTAACGGCGCTGCCGAGATGAGAAAAGTAATTAATTAGATTACTCACTACTGAAGAAAATAACGCCGCTATAATCTAACGCCGTTATTAACAACACTGCCGTTAATATTGGCCGATAAAAGCATTTTAATTAGGGCTGTCAAACGATTAAAATTTTTAATCGAGTTAATTACAGCTTAAAAATTAATCGTAATTAATCGCAATTCAAACAATCTCTAAAATATGCCATATTTTTCTGTAAATAATTGTTGGGATGGAAAGATGAGACACAAGACGGATCTATACATTCAACATACGGTACATGGATACTGTATTTGTTTATTATAACAATAAATCAACAAGATGGCATTAACATTATTAACATTCTCTTAATGCGATCCATGGATAGAAAGACTTGTAGTTCTTAAAATATAAATGTTAGTACAAGTTATAGAAATTTTATATTAAAACCCCTTTTAATGTTTTCGTTTTATTAAAATTTGTAAGATTTTCAATCAAAAAAAAAAAACTAGTAGCTCGCCATTGTTGATGTCAATAATTACACCATGCTCACTCATGGTACTAACCCATAAAATCAGTTGGACCCAAACGCCAGCAGAGGGCAGCAAACACCAAAAACAGGTAACAAGTGGACATTACGCTGTACTGTGTCATTTTAGTCTGAGCGGGGCATGTGCGTTAATTGCGTCAAATATTTTAACGTGATTAATTTGAAAATTAATTACCGCCCGTTAACGCGATAATTTTGACAGCCCTAATTTTAACATGATATCGTGTAGAGGTGAAACGATTACTCGAATAATTCGAGTAAGTTGTTTTTAAATATTGATCGAGGAATTTTCACCGCCTTGAGGCTTAATTTAATTTTGCCAGCTCTAATCATGCCGTTTTGCCCGGACTACTTTTATTATGGCACAACGCACTGAAGTCACGTGCGTACAGGAAGAAGAGAGAGGCGGTGGAAATATTTTCATTTCAACCAGGCATGAATATAGAGGTAACAACGAAGAGCTGACGGAGCAAAGAGAAAGGCACCAAGAAAAAGTAGAAAATGTCAAAAGTGTGGGAGTATTTCAAACTGGAGACCAAGGCAAACACTGTTTCATGTATTCAGTGTTGGACAGCGCTTGCATAGCACTTGCCCCGGCGACGCTTTTTTGCCCCTAGCTGGACACCGTGACCAATGACCGCCCCCGAACCTCGGGCCGGGCGCCACTGCGCAACCCACCCTCCTCGCCCCCACTTCACCGAAGGCACCCAGTTTACTCCGAGAGCGGAGGAGCGATACTTTAGACCATTTTTTTTTTTTTTTTGGCAGCGCTTTTAATTTTCATCTTAGTCTTTTGGACGAAAATACTTATTAGTCTTAGTCACATTTTAGTTATTTCAAAATGTGTTTGTCTTCCTCTAGTTTTAGTCGACAATTCTCAAAATGTTTTCGTCTATAAACTTCAAAAGGTTTAGTCCATGAATAAATAAAAGGTTTCCAACAATTTCGAATTAACATTGACAGATGAGCACATAATTGTAACATCTACAAGGACATCAACATTTTCATGATGATAATACACACTCATCAGGGAAGCGGCACATGATTTGCAATTAATTAAACTCACCTGGACGCCACGAACTGTGTGTAAAAAGTTTTCCAAGAGTTTAAGAAGACAGTCACAGTGCTAAATGCTAATGCTAACGCGAACACTATACTAACGCTACAAATTAAATTTAGTGTGTGATGATCACTCAGCACAGACCTTTAAAGGCTAAAGCAACATGGCATACCCAAGGTAAGAAAACAACTTACCAAGCAGAACCTGACACGTTTCACAAAAGGAGCCTGGAATGGGCACACGCTTAAGCCTATGTGTGGGGCGGGCGGAGCACATCACATGAGTGGCACGACCAAACACTGCTAAAATGCGTGCTAAGTACTCATACTATAAGAATATCTCACACGTTGTGAACTCATAGCAGAATCTACGGCAAATTTTGTCTCATTCTCGTCTTGTCAGACGACAACTGGCATCCATCTCCTTATGTTTTAGTCTCCAAAGACATGTTTTTAGCTCGTCATCGTAATGAAAAAAATTGTTAGTTGACGCAATATTTTCGTTATCATCATCTTTAAAGAAAACAACACTGCTTGGGACAAGGCAAAATTAAATTAACATAGCGCTAATAAATAAGGAAATGTTAGTATTCCTTGCTAACGTAGCGTTCCCTGTGGAGCGCTAGATTTATTTTAATTATGACTACTCTCGATGCATGACTAACGTGTCTTTCATACAGGCTTTATTTAATCTGTGAAAACACAGCGCTGTAGAGTGATGAGGGTGTAAAATAAAAACATAATAAAGCTAACTCTCAATTTTAGCTTGGTAGTCATTGACTGATAAAACACCAAGTAGCACTGGTGCCTAATGTACTCCAATACAGCAGGTATCATACATTATTTTGAACACTAAAAAAAAACTCAAAATACTTACAATTTAGACTAGTACTTAAAACTAGACTAGACCTTAAAAATAGCTGGACACAAATGGAAATTGATTCAATTGAAACACGTGGGAAAACACCTAACTTTTAAGTGATGTGTGTTATCAAGCGTAATGGCATTTTTAGGTAAGCAATAACATTTTTTTGAGTGAAAGCAGCGATTTTTAAAAAAAAATTTCTAGTCACATCTGAGATGCAACTGTTGGCTGTTTTCAACAATGTGCATCGAAAATTAAGACATTGATCGTCTAAAAATGGTTCAATATTAGTTGAAATGTCTTGTTTTCTTGTTTATTTATAAATGCGCTTTACAGTTAAGAGAAAAAGAAAAGGTTTTATCCGATTAATCGATGGAACTTTCAGTAGAATACTTGATCATAGAAATATACGATAGCTGCAGTTTTAATATCGTACAGTATTGATATAAATCGGTCTTTTGCCTTTGCTCATTGGTTTGTCACCGCTTGCGACAACAGTTGTGATTATTGATCACTTGATGTCTGCAAATTTAAATGCTTGGAATTTGTTCTATGAGTAGACCATTTGCATTCATGGTGAAATAAATCAACATTAAATGATTGAAAAATAATAAATTATAAACTCATTACATATAACTACTGCATTACCACAAAGAAACAGTCACTAAGAAAAAATAGAAAAGTAGTAAAATACAAAAATCTGTGGAAAAGTCCAGCAAAATGCATCTTGGGAATTGTCGTTGCATTGGCATGCCCTTGATTGCACATGCGCCACCCCCAGCATCGCTGTGTGCCCCCTAGGTGGAGAAGTTTATATGAACAGAAATGATCAACTCTTTGAGTTTGTTGTACCTCTTAATCAAGCTCTACCTCCTCTTCAGGCCTGCACTGAAATGGTGATGCCTATGTGCACCGACGGTGTACGGGACATGTTTGAACCTGCTGAGTGGAATTTCCAAGCCTTCTCGGACGAGTGCCACTCCATGTTTGGCATCAGGCCGCGAGCCGACTGGGCCGGCGTGGTTTTCGGCGGAAAGGACATCGCTTCGCACAGCAATATCATCTTTAGGTAAGAGAACAGCTTTTTTTTATTGCGCAATTTAGTCTCCAATTAAACTATTTGGTGGTGTCACAGTAACGGCGGCCTGGACCCATGGTCTTCCGGAGGAGTCACGCACAACTTGTCCGACTCGCTGGTGTCAATCATGATTCCGGATGGCGCTCACCACCTGGACCTGCGCGCCGCCAACGATCAGGACACACCTTCCGTACGTGCGGCCCGTGCTCTAGAGCTAAGCTATTTTAAAAAGTGGATCAAACAAGCTGAGAAAACGATCCATAATCTTTCCTGAATGATATTTTGTACACATTTTTTGATCAGATTCATTATTATTTTTAATTTTTTTTACAACTCTGAATAAAATGAAGCATCCAAAGCCAGCAGGAACAATGGCATGGAAATTTAATAAAAGTCCACAGTCGGAGGAAGCCAATAACGGGAGTGGCAGGAGGTTATTACCATGTGACCCCGTCCTGCAAGCCCCCCTCCCAGGGTGACCATTCACTTCACCAGCTGCCTGGTTGTTCCCCCTGCTAGCAATATTATTAACACAGCTCCCTGGGGGAAGGGAGTGTAATGGAAGGGTAAAAGTGAGGTGAGGCTAAAGTTCACCCTTCAATATAAGTTCAAAAGAGTCACAAAATTGTGCAAATATTCCGATAATTGCCGAATAAGACTTGGTAATTATTTAGAGGTGGACCGATATGGGATTTTCAAATGCCGATACTGATATCTAAAAAAATTTTCTGCCGATTGACGATATCCAAAGCCGATTTTGGAAGCCGATATTTGAGGCCGATAAACTTTTTTTTTTTTTTTTTTTTAAGCACGTTGATTATGAAAAGCATTTTTTAAAAAATGGATCAACAGCTTCAAATTTACAATGATAATCTGCATGGTTGGGCATCGATGGGATCCGGGATTATCTCTCTATCAGTCTATATGCCCTGACTGTGAACTGAAAAATGTTGCTGCTGAACACAACGAAGAAGCCACATGAAGTCTAGCTCCGTTATGAGCAAATCAAATGAAGTGGCTAATTTAGCTTAGCGCAAAAACGTGTCGTTTCGCTTGGCATAAATGACAACAAAGTAACAGAATCAGCACGCCGAAATGACATAAGACCCTCTAGCAAAACGTGCAAATTTACAGATTTTGTTTTATCAAGGGTTCCCAACGATGTGTAGTGCAGAGGACGTGTAGCGTCTGTACACAGTCTGTACACCAGACATGTCCAAAGTCCAGCCCGGGGGCCAAATGCGGCCCGTGGACAAATTTCATCCGGCCCCCAGCATCTGTAAATCAATAACGTCTGGCCCACACACAGACTTAATAAATTGGCCAGCAGTACTGCTACCAGCATATGAAGTAGCTTACACACTAAATGCTGCTCCTCCTTTACCCACGAAAAGGCAGCAGCACTCTAAGCAACATTACCCCGTGTGGCCTTTACGCCCAATTTTCTAAAATGGCGACAATTAACAAAAAAAGGAATGTTGACTGCGACGGCCGACGCTTCAAGGATAGGTGGAAATTGGACTGTTTCTTCGCTGAAATACGCAACAACTGTCTGCCTAATTTGCAAAAAGACAGTTGCTGGTTTTGAAGAGTTCAATGTGAGGCGATATTACCAAACAAGACTAGGGCTGTCAAACGATTAAAAATTTTAATCGTGTTAATTACAGCTTAAAAATTAATTAATCTTAATTAATCGCAATTCAAACCATCTATAAAATATGCCATATTTTTCTGTAAATTATTGTTGGAATGGAAAGATAAGACAAAAGATGGATATATACATTCAACATACGGTACATAGGAACTATATTTGTTTATTATAACAATAAATCAAAAAGATGGCATTAACATTGTTATCGTTCTGTTTAAGCGATCCATGGATAGAAAGACTTGTAGTTCTTAAAAGATAAATGATAGTACAAGTTATAGAAATTTTATATTAAAACCCCTCTTAATGCTTTCGTTTTAATAAAATTTGTAAAACTTTCAATCAAAAAATAAACTAGTAGCCCGCCATTGTTGATTTCAATAATTACTTACACAATGCTCATGGGTGATGAAGTCTATAAAATCAGTCGCACCCAAGCTTCAGCAGAGGGCGTCAAAACGCCATAAAACACAATTAACATGCGGGCATTTCTCTGTACTGTCATTTAAATCTGTCTGAGCGGGGCATGTGCGTTAATTGCGTCAAATATTTTAATGTGATTAATTTGAAAAATTAATTACCGCCCGTTAATGCGATAATTTTGACAGCCCTAAACAAGACACGCTGACATGTACGACAAGATTATAGGGAAGATCCGTAGCGAGAAAATGAAGCAACTTGAAGCTAGTTTAATTCCACAGCAGCAGTATTTCGCAAGAGCCCGAGAGTTGAAAGAGAACGCCACAAAGGTTAGTTCCGAGATTGTTGAAATTACTAATAAAATAATAATAAAGCAAATGGGAAGCACAGAATGGATTGCTAAAATTTGCTTAAATATATTGTTCAACATAAAGGACGTCAGCCAAGGTCGGCTTCCCAAATTTTTACCACACCAAATCTGGCCCCCTTTGCAAAAAGTTTGGACGCCCCTGCTGTACACCTCAAGGATTTTTTTTCCAACTAATGTTATTTTTTTCCTGCTGCTTCCATGAATTCACCACTAGGGGAAGCCATGCATACATAGCAAAAACTGTAGAGTCCGGAGTTGCAATAGTGACATCTTGTGGACCGATGAACAATATATCCGTTTAGAAAGGACTCAAACTTAAAAAGTAGTCAACTTAATATCAGGGGACAGAACACCCCCCGCGTGAGATGTCACCCCTTAACTAACTTATAGAAATACCACCTAAAACAAACGATGCAATGCAATAAAGGCCTGCAGAATAAAACACTCTAAAACATAGGCAAATAATGTGTAAATGTTTTCTCTGTGAGCTTTGTGAAAAATAAACATTTTTATGATAGTTTCTTCATCATATTCAAGTTTGAAGACTGATTTTTATACACTAGTTAAAAATAGCCCTGGGAGGAATTCATAACGAAGTTAATTGAAAGTTAATATGATTTAAAACATAATCAAAAAGTTAGGAAATTAATATGAAGTATGCAATTTATTTGACCCTACATATTAAAAGAATCAGAATCGAAAACCGTTTGGAACCGGAATCAAATCGTGGAATCGGAACCGGTACCGTTCAAATTCAAACGATGCCCAACCCTAATGACCTGAGACTTTGAGGATTAACTCGGCACTTAAGCAAGAACAATACATTATTTTCAAATAATTAAACCCACCTCGACGTCACAACGAAATGTAAACAACTCAGCGGGACAGATGAAGAAGCAGCTCGCCATGCTAACACTAATGCTAACGCTACGAGTTACATTTGGAGTGTAAGGATTACCCGGTAAACATCTTAAAAGGCTAAAGTAACATTGCATATTCTCTCATGCATGATAAAAAAAAAAATATTTACAAAACGTGCAAGCCTGAAGCTTCCTGTAGCAGCCTGACTTCAAGCTGCTGCAGGGTCCTTCCGGGGTCTCACAGTCAATCAGTGGCGGCCACAGTTGCCCAAACAGATGCCTGATCAAAATCCTTTTTTATCAGCTTTTCTTTTTTTTTTTTTTTGCTTAATCGGCTGATGGGAGGGGGAAATATTAAGTGTTTTACACTAAAACAGGGATGTTAAACTCATATACGTTGCAGGTCATATCGTACTTATGTTTAGCCATTAGGTCAGCCGACCAATACAAATTTTAACTCATTGGCTGCCATTATGTTTACTTTGACAACATTTTTTCAATTCGATCTGTATTCATGGACACTAAAAATATTGATCCGATTAGGTCTTTCGTGTTCATGTATCAGAACGTCAGTCGGAACAAATTATTTTGATGTGCGCAGATTGATGCAGCTAAATGATGAAGCTAAGTTGGTAAGTGGTGGAATGTAATGAAGTAAAAGTACTTCGTTCAAGTAAAAGTACTTCGTTACTGCTAAGTAAAAGTACTTTGTTACTGTATTTAAGTACAAATATAAAGCTGTACTTTTTACTTAACTACATTTTAGAGCACACATCTGTACTTTTAGTCCACTACTTTTCAAGTTGTCACCTGCGTTACATACTACTTTTACTTAAATGTATATATATGTATCTTATGTAACACATTTTTTGCATCGGAAAAAAATACTTTTACTTAAAGCAAGTACTTTTGTACTTGAGTACATTTTTTCTTAGTTACTTACATTGGTATGAAAAAGTATCTGAACCTTTTGGAATTTCTCACATTTCTGCATAAAATCACCATCAAATGTGATCTGATCTCTATCAAAATCACACAGATGAAAAAACTGTCTGCTTTAATTAAAACCAAACATTTATAGGCTTTCATATTTTAATGAGTATAGCAGGCAAACAATGACAGAAGAGGGAAAAATAAGTAAGTGAACCATCTGCCAAAGCAAACTTAAAGGGCAATTGAAACCAATTTTTACCAAACATTTTAAGTCAGGTGTGTGCCCAGTCACTGACGAGTGGTTTAAAGCTGCTATGCACACTATAAAACACACACCTGGTAAGAATTGTCTTGATGAGAACCATTGGCTGACGTGCATCATGGCTCGGACAAAAGAGCTGTCTGAGACGTGCGATCAAGGATTGTTGATTTGTATAAAGCTGGGAAAGGATACTAAACCATCTGTAAAAGTCTGGATGTTCATCAATCGACAGTCAGAGAAGTTGTCTCCAAATGGAGCGAGTTCGGCACTGTTGCTTCTCTCCCAAAGAGTGGCCGTCCACCAAAGATGATGCCAAGAGTTCAGCGCAGAATACTCAGAGAGGTACAAAAGAATCTTAGAGTGTCTGCTAAAGCCTTCAGAAATACCTGGCACAGTAATATCTCTGTGCACACATCAACTATACTGTATGTAAAACTATTGCCAAGAATGGTGTTCATGGGAGGACCCCACGAAGGAAGCCACTGCTGTCTTAAAAAAAAAAAGTAAAAATGTAATGTAAAAACCATTGTTGCTCGTTTGATGTTCGCAAAAGGGCACTTGGACACTCCACAGAAGTTTTGGCAAAATATTTTTGGACTGATGAAACCAAGGTTGAATTGTTTGGGAGTAACACACAACGTCGTCTGTGGAGGAAAAATGGAACAGCTCACGAACATCAAGACCTTATCCCCACCGTGAATCATGGTGGAGGGAGCATCATAATTTGGGGCTGTTTTGTTGCCTCGGGGCCTGGACAACTTAGAATCTTTTTTTTTTTTTGTCACCGTATCTGTACTTAAGTAACAAAAGTGAGTACTTCATCAGCCACTGAGTTTCAAAGAAGGCAACATAGTATTAAAGAATATTTATCCCCAATTTTCACGCATAATGAGGTAGTGTACACATTTATAAAAATATTGTTTTTTGACCAGCTGCTCGCTAAAATGTTCCGTTTCAAACAAAAACTTACTGCTTGTATTTTAATGCATTCTCTTCTTCTTGTTGTAGCTAAATTGATAGGTCTACAAGGTTTTTTCCCCACGCAACAAACCAAAATGAAATCTGTGTCTGCTATGTCTTTTTGTTACTACATCAAAGCGCATGAACAGGACGTACTTGTAATTATCAATGTGGTACCAATGTCGCTACTGTGGATGCTTCACAAGCAACAAATGTGCGTACAGGTTTGCAGCTGTAATCTTTCCAGCTCCCTCGCTCTCAGTCGGTTGCGCGACTTCTTCGTGGGACCAAATGTGCTCTTACTCGCATCTGGAAGTACTACCTGCTCTACGCTTCCTATACCAAAATAAAAGCATGTATCACCAATCAGTCAACATTAAAAAAAAAAAAAAAAACGCCTTGAGATAAAATGGCGGACGAGACACCGGCATCGTCAAGTCGAAATCACGGAAGTCGGGTACGTCGTAACCCGGGTACTACCTGTATATAACCTCCGTGGATCTAATAAGTTACGTTTTTCCCAGTGTCAAAATTGTGTCCAGTGACTACTGATGTCACGCCACTGAACCACACGACCAATGGGGGCGTGTCCCTTTTACCTACACTGACGCGATGCAGATGGGTAACGAGTCAAGCGCTGGTATGTCGCCCAACAAAAAGAAGCAAAAGCTGGACTTTTCACCGCTTTGTCAAGAGCTGCTCTGACTTTTCAGATAGTAAGATATACCGACAAGGTCCCCCGCCACCCAAAGGCCCTCCTTAAAAAGTTTTCTCAGGACTCTAAGGGGTCGTTTATTCCGACAGCGACCATCAATCAAAGGCGTTATTTAGTATTCACCGGAGGCCAAACGCCAAAGTGTGTCGCGGTTAGCGGGCGGACCACACACGCATGGACACTACATAGAATGAGATTAAAGGTTGGGGTGGTGTTGCATTGAAGGAGGGAGTGCATGGGGGCGACTGAAAAAGTTTGCTTCAGGGGACCATTATGTCAGCCAACCCATATCAATAGAAAAACATGGCTGCCATCAGTGTTGTTTTTGGCAGACTTTTTAACTTTCATCTTAGGCTACGTCTACACTAGGACTGATAATGGCCTTAAACGTGTAATTAATTGGACTACACGGCATGTCAGCTACACTAGTATGCCTCCTATCCGGATTAGTTGTTAGACTGATAATGTAGGCGGGTAATGTTACCCGCTGCCTACGCTCCGCCTAATATGGACTGCTGCCTCCGTACAACATTCGGATACTCGGGAAGGGGTGTCATGCCGTCGCTGTTTTTAATGTGGCATGACAGTATCGTAAACAATGGAGGCGGACGATCACGACGTGGCATTCCTGCCCCCCCCCCCCCCCCCCCCCCCCACATTTTTCTTGAACCCCTTAAACTTTGTCTCAATAATATGCTTCAATTCAGTGCCCATTTGGGGTCCTCCCATAGCGGATAAGGTGAAGATGAGCATTTTTTTATAGAGCTCGTTTTCCAAGTTGTCTCCGATCAGCCAGCTGGTCCCTCCCAATTCAATGCCGACCGAACATGAGTACTGTATATAAAAATGCGTAGAGGAAAATTAAACCCCGAAAAATGACCTGCGTGGTACCCCCAGTCAAAGAGGGGTGCGATCAGTTTTTTTTCCCCCCAAGACATTTCTGCCTGTCAAAACTGTCACCACTTCCAGGATCGCCACTTTTATGCACAAGCAGTCCTGGTTGCGGCTTCCAGGAAATATACGCAGTGCCACACCATATACTTCTATTTGTCATTTTCCAAGTGGTGAGAGCGCAACTGAGCATCGATTGTAACATCCCAAGTAATGTGGTCAGGCTTTCGTTGTTTTATAAAGATTTATTTCAATCACAACTCGGCGCTCGCTCATAAAAGCCGAGCGTGCTCTCCTTTCACTCTTGCTCCTGCGTGATGCATTCAGTTGCAATCACAAAATAAACATGATCACAAAATAATGACCGTCTAGAACAGGGGTGGGCAAACCGGTCCTCGAGGGCCGCAGTGGGTCCTGGTCTTTGTTCCAACTGACCCAGCACAGATAGTTTAACCAATGCGGTTTCAGCAGAAATGAGAAGCACCTGACTGCAATCGACTGATTGCACTTGTAAAACAGCAGATTGGTGAAAAGGTGTCCTCTTAATGGGTTGCAACAAAAACCCGCACCCACTGCGGCCCTTTGTGGAATTAATTGCCCACCCCTGGTCTAGAAGCTGTAGTAATTTCAAAATTTAATGCGGGCGAGGAATGAATTTCTGGTCTAGAGGTGGTATTGCTGGTATTTTGGCCCATTCCTCCATGCAGATCTCCTCTAGAGCAGTGATGTTTTGGGGCTGCTGTTGGGCAACACTGACTTTCAACTCCCTCCACAGATTTTCTATGGGGTTGAGATTTGGAGACTGGCTAGGCCACTCCAGGACCTTGAAATGCTTCTAACGAAGCTACTCCTTTGTTGCCCTGGCTGTGTGCTTGGGATCATTGTCATGCAAAAAGACCCAGCCACGTCTCATTTTCAATGCCCTTGCTGATGGAAGGAGATTTTCGCTCAAAATCTCTCAATACATAGCCCCATTCATTATTTCCTTTACACAGATCAGTCGTCCTGGTCCCTTTGCAGAAAAACAGCCCCAAAGCATGATGTTTCCACCCCCTTGCTTCACAGTGGGTCTCCCAGTCCTCTTCTGGATCATCCAAATGCTCTCTAGCGAACCACAGATGGGCCTGGACGTGTACTGGCTTCAGCAAGGGGACACGTCTGGCAGTGCAGGATTTTAGTCCCTGGTGGCGCATTGTATTACTGATAGTAGCCTTTGTTACTGTGGTCCCAGCTCTCTGTAGGTCATTCACTAGGTCCCCCTGTGTGGTTCTGGGATTTTTGCTCACCGTTCTTGTTATCATTTTGAAGCCACGGGGTCAGATCTTGCATGGAGCCCCAGATCAGGGGAGATTATCAGTAGTTTTGTATGTCTTCCATTTTCTAATAATTGCTCCCATAGTTGATTTCTTTACAACAAGCGTTTTACCTATTTCAGATTCAGTCTTCCCAGCCTGGTGCAGGTCTACAATTTTGTCTCTGGTGTCCTTCGACAGCTCTTTGGTCTTGGCCATAGTGGAGTTTGGAGTGTGACTGACTGAGTTTGTGGAAAGGTCTTTTATACCGATAATGAGTTAATACAGGTAACGAGTGGAGCCTCGTTAGACCTCGTTAGAAGAAGTTACACCTCTTTGACAGCCAGAAATCTTGCTTGTTTGTACGTGACCAAATACTTATTTTCCACTCTAGTTTGTTTGATTTTTGAAGAAATTATATCCAATGTGATTTTATGTTTTTTTTTTCTCCTCCCACATTCTATCTCTCATGGTTGAGGTTTACCCATGTTGACAAATACAGGCCTCTCTAATCTTTTCAATTAGGAGATCTTGCACAATTGGTGGTTGACCAAATACTTATTTGCCCCACTGTACATCAACACCCTAGGAACGGCACTTGTTCGTAACCTGGGGACTACCTGAAATTGGCTGCTTAGGTGGAAATTTGCTCTCGGAGTGCTCCTGTTTTTTCCCTTTTAATTAAAGAAGGAAAAAAATATTCTCATCCATTTGTCATTTTTTAATCTTTTGTTTACTTATGCATTAAAAATAGGGGGAAATGGGTAAAGAAAGAAAACATGCATTTTCCGACTCTCAGTCGGTACGAAGAGGTCAAAAAAATGTTTGAATGGAAAAAAAATCGAATGAATGAACAATGTGGGATTAAAAATAAACAATTTTAACCTCCCCAAAGAATCCCTTTGTAACCCCTTCCAACATACCCAACCCTCCTCTTGCCCTTTACACAAAAAATGCAGCTTGTTTCCGGGATGTGTGCGTCATGCTCCGCCAATGTCAAAGACCCACTAGCGCAGCCCCCCCTGAAAGCTCTATTCACAGTAAAAAGGTTGCGAAGATGGCGGGGGCATGGTTGGTTTTTGGGGGTTGACCTCCGTGGCTGCTTTGTCATAATCCTGTCAAATGGATTTAAATGAGCGGAAAGGGACAAGAACGTCATGCGTGTCAGTTTTATTCAATGCAATGTTTAAATTGTGCTGACAAAGATAATTTCCCAGAATCAGTGACTACCAAGGTAATGTGGTAAACTTATTTCATGCAGAGCAATGAGTCGAAGCCAACAGAAAATGAAAAGCTTGTCATTCTCATTTTGAAATATGAAAAATGAGATGTTTTTTATAAAAAGCGAATATTTACTCATTCCCCCCTCTTTAAATAAAACAAATATTTAAAAATGATCATTTACTGTTTTCTCCATTTGAATGAAAACAAATGAACTCTTTCAGTGCATTTGACTTTTTGATACACCCAATCATTTGGCTGTTTTCATCTTTCTATTAGGTTGCCACTTATGGACCTCCAATCCATTTGAACTGGGAGGGTTGGTCCGCAAGTGGTAATCTAATTTAAAAACTATCAACTTAGTTTTTAAGAGCCACAAGGTTGCACCGCTGTTATTGCCGAAGAGTTTTTCCATAGACTTCACTATCAGTTGACGGGAAACTGGGTGCGGAGCCCTTCTGTATGGGGGCCTATTTTGAAAACCAAAGGCGCTAGACTTTTTGAACACCAAATTTTTTATACAGAAAATAATTACAGTACATCCGAAACAAATGATTATAACAATATATTTGAGAGAAAAAGCATGTTATTTTGCCTCATTCAAATCTTAATATCTGAACATTTAAATATGTAAAGTGCAATCACATTCGTAAATGAATGGCTTCTGGTTTTTGAAGTGTAAATAATATTGTGATAAGCAACAAAATTGCAACAACTGCATTAACTGTAGTCTTGAAACAAATCTGAATAAGGAAAAACATTGCAATAAAATAATGTAAACTGGTCAAACTTGAGAGTAGCTGAAGTCTGTCATGACAGAACATCACTTCAATGATATCTGGCGCCATCTAGCGTCGTGAATGGGTATAATGTCTAGACCTCGAATATAAGACGACCCCCACTTTTTCAATCTTATTTCAATGCAAAAAACACAGTCTCATATTTGGGCCAATATTGTTATCTGCTGGATGGCACAAAATGACATCTGTCATAAGCATTCATTAATGTTCATGGCAGTGTCATGTCATAAGTATGACGGTCTTATGACAGTCTTGTGGTGCCACGGTTAAATACAGTGTTACCAAATGTCGTAGCAATTCATGAAACTATAGGAATGGTAAATGAAGAAATAATTAGCACAGAAGATGAATTCAATTTTTTAATTTACATCTGTAGCGCTGCAATGCAGGCTAGGAGGCATGTTGGTTGGTTGGCAGAGGTTGACTGTCTCCCCCAAGGGAGCAGTGATGGCCAAATACAGTAAAGCTTTTTGAAGCGATGAAGCTTTGCAGCCAATTGGTTCAAAGCTTCACGGTGGTTCATTTGGTCTTGTGACTTATGACGCCGCGGTCAAATTAAGTGATACCGGTTAATATATTTTGGTTTAAATATCCCATAATACAGTTAAGAATGCTTTGGCTTATACGGCTCCGGTGCAGCTTATCTATGAACAAATTGTATCTTCGTGTCAAATTTGGTGGGTGGCGGGTTATTGTCAGGTGCACCTTATAGTCCGAAAAGTACGGTAACTGGTGTTTTTCCGCAAAAAAAAAAAACAGGTTCACATAACTCCAAGGGTGTAGGTTTGTATAGGGACAGTAGGGACATAACACTACCAACTTTTAAGGATGCAAAAGGATGTTCAGACTTAGAGGCAGTATACATGTTGACTCTCCGAGAAGACAAAAAATTTCAAATTTGCATTTATATGGTTCCGTCTCCATTCGAACAATGTCGCAATTCCGCATGAAAATGATGTAGTATTCATGCCAAGCCCTAGGGGGCAGTGCAGATTTACAAGGCGACAGCGAATGATGCACTTTGACCCCACCAAGCTCCTCAGCCCGGAAAAAAACATACCTGCCCACTCCAAAAAATTGCAATTTCCTTTTGCTCCAAAGGCACAAAAAATGGAAACATTCCACATATATAAATTTTAAAATATTATTAAAGGGTATTAAAACACTAAGGGGCTGTGAGATATCAATAGAACCGTTATGTGGCAAGATAACAAATATTAATGAAGTTAACAAAAAAATAAATCACATTCATGAGCAATTAGCAAAAATAGATCGAAAATTACGAACATTTCCGAAAGTATTCCGGAAACAGCCGAATGGGGCGGAGACGTCATAACAAGGAAACGATAGGTCAAGGCAGGTGCCATCGTTGTTTATCGACGAGAGAGTTGCGTTCGTGTTTTATCAAAAAATCGCTAAAATGGTTCAAACTTGTCATGCTATGTGGTCTACAAAATAGCCATTTGTCGCAATGTAGTACCCATGAGTTCCCGAACGCGAGAAAAGGAGCTGGACTATGCAGATAATGAGTAAAGTTTGTCCGTGCTAAGAGGGCTAATTTTGCAGACCCAACCTCCGGCACGGTTTTGTGTGGTGCGGATTTTACACCTGAAAGCTATATGAACTATGGACAAATGAAATCAGGTTTTGCTAAGAAATTGCTGCTGAAAGCAGATGCGGTGCCCACCTACACGCGCAGCCACCTAAGTGTCCCGTGATATCAAGAAAGAGGACGATGACTGGTTCTGATGAGACCACCCCAGGCTAACCAAAGGAGCGGAGCAGCCAAGCTCGAAATGGCCAGAGTGAGTACTTTTATAATAAAAACATACCACGCATTGGATATAGGAGTGGACACATGTATAAATTATCACTCGTAAAATATATAAAACAAACCCTCTAATCTCATTCATATTTGTGTCTGTTGGCAGAGCAAAAACCTATGACAGCACAATAAATGATAATTATTC
This sequence comes from Corythoichthys intestinalis, assembly GCF_030265065.1. NCBI lineage: Eukaryota > Metazoa > Chordata > Actinopteri > Syngnathiformes > Syngnathidae > Corythoichthys > Corythoichthys intestinalis. The sequence continues at coordinate 6,204,375 of NC_080400.1, forward strand.
TATACATTACATTATTTTGCGGTCACGGTGTATTAGCTTCACAAAAAGATATGCAAAACAAACCAGTCGGTGTTTCCCACAAGATATGTTGCCGGTGTTGCATCAGTGTGATTGCTCCCCTCAACGATCCTTTCATTAGGCTGCAATGGCTTTCGTTTGGGCTCCAACTGGTAACCCAAAACACCAAAGAAAGGTTCATAACCCTCCTCGTCACCATAAGAAGAATGTTTGTTACGTCGGATTCGTCGCTGCAATTAGAAACAAAATCGTCCGCCATCATCGCCGCCATTCAGTACTAAGCACTGAGCCAGTTGTTTCCTTGTCGTGACGTCACGCACACAATATGCTAGATTTCCGGGATCTCGGGGGCGGGTCCTTTTAGCTTGACAATCGATCCAAATTTCTATCATTTTCTTGGTGTTGTGATGTGTGTAATTACACGAAGTGGCATGACATGAATCCAAAAGGCATGCGTTTATGGATAAATGATGGAATATTAGCATTTCCCCAGGTGTTGTCATCCCCTTTAAAACAGTAAATTATAGCCGACGTTCCGCCATTTGCTGTTTTTAATGTTTAATAGCACCGCTGCGCACGCCCAATGTGACGTGTACGAGTGCTGATGTTATCGGCGCAGGTCCCGCGCGGCAGGAACTTTTTTATGCATGCGGAACAAGCCCCCGTTGAGCCCCCGCGATCGAATTCTTCCACTTTGGAGGCAGGATTCAGAATTTTTTGTCTTCGCTGACACCATATGCACGCGAGGCAATTCCGCTACTCAGTCATTGCGTCTTCGTGTCGCAGAGTCGCCATGTAAACTGCCCCTTACACTGACCTCTTTTCACTTGCGGAATGTGCCAGTCCATTTTTCCCATGAAACGCACATTTGATTGCCTAATGACTTGAACCCCTCCCCCCCCCCACACACACCCATTCACAGCCCGACAAAAAATCTACTTGCCGCCTGTCCCGCTTCCTTCAATGACAGGAGATATTAGAAGTTTTTTTCCCGCCAGCAGCAGGCACTGTAAGTAATGAAAAAAGAGGTCAATATTGTGGCGGTGGGGAACACTCTCCTAATTTTGCTACTGCTACAGTGCTTCAAGTTGATTTTATCAGAGAGTTCTTGAAATAAGAAAAGCTTATTTTCAGCTAGCTGTTTAACACTTATTTTAAGCAAAAAGTTTGTATAATTAATCTTAAAAATCTTAAAAGAAAAACTTGCTTGTCAGAAATGTTCTTAATTCAAGAATATTGTTCAAAACATTATTTGAAAGATTTTTTTCTTGATTTAAGTGAAAGATGACCAACTTTTAGATGTATGGGCTCAATACGAACAAATAGTAATATTTACTCAAAGTAAGTGGAAGAATCTGACTCATTAATCTATTAACTAGCCTTTAACATAAAAGGTAAAAAAGATTAAAAAAAAGATGGAGAAAATGATTTGATTGAGAATTAAAAAAAAAAAAATCAGATTAAGACATAAATTTGCAGTTTCAAAGTGTGTATAGGTCAATACAGATTTACCTTGCATTTATCATTTAGCCTATCAATTAATTAGTAGGGGTGCACGATATCCATTTTTTGAAACCGATATCTATAACTTCCTGCTCCTCAAAGCCGATACCGATATCGATAACCGATAATAACTGATAACAAATATATATAATTTTTTCCAATGTATAACCTGAGTTTTTGAACACCTGGAGGTTTAAAAAAAAAAAAAAAAAAAGCTAGTGGTGGATTCAACATGGATTTGCCTTTGATCTCACCAGATTTTTCATAATGACATGTACAAAACAGTGCGTTTCACTTCTACACTGCCCGACAGCCAGCTAAGAATGAATGCACTTCCATAAACCACAAGGCTTGGTCTTTTCTTGCTTTTATGGGAAGACACTCGTCTTAATATTGTCAAAGTACAACAGAAAAATACACGCATTCAATACTCAATATACAACAAACTGCACAATACACTTATATACACAACTATTATATCTATAGCATAGCACTCTAGCTTGAGCTACTAAAGCATTGGCTGGCTTGTATAACAGAACAACTTATGAAGTTCTGTACATATGACCCTTCACCACAGAAATAAACATATATTGCACATCCATATGTTATAGTAAACATAAAATAGTTATATTTCCGAGGCGGAAACATAACAGAAAGCATTCACGATTCTCAATGCTACCGCTAGACACCACAATGTGTTAGTGAACGAACCAAACTACTGTGACAAAAAATAGATGCAGCAAATTATTCTGACCAGCAGGTGGGAGCAATGCCCCGCAAATGGTGAACTGATTTCCCATACCGGTGTGTAAACTGTAAAGCCTGCACAGTACATATTTTCGTTCCTATCAATAATGTTATTGGATTTATCGGGATGACGTCATAATTCCTATTATCGGACCAATAACTATCGGACCAATAATTATCATGCACCATTATTAATGAGGTTCATAGATGTGAGAAATCTCTGACCCACATTCACCAAATATGTTTGGTCTTATAAATGTCCCGTCCCCAGCAAAAAGTGTACATGCAGGTTATGCTGTTATATCGTCCCTACCAATACTAAGACCAAACCTACGCCCTTGCATTACTCCCATTGAAGCACATTATGAAAAATGAAAGTTTTCAATAGTTTGTTACGTGAGAAATGATGTAAAACAAAGCTAAACTTCTAATTTTTGTAGAAATAAAAAAACAACAACTTCTGAATCTTCAATCCGATTTTGGAGTAAAAACGACATTGTCTCGCCAAGATCTAATTAGATCAGCACTTTTACGTTTTTCTTTTCGCGCAATTAACATGAGAAAGAATTTTTACCAGCGTCACTCCAAACCAGCTCACCGCAATTTGCACTACTTCCAAGAGGAGCCCTATGAATTATTCAACGCGGGACTGGCACAAAATAGTCAAAGTGCATCTTTAAAGCAGATGAAAAAAAAAAACATGGCTGGCACGCAATACGGCGGCCCCTTTTCAACGGCTGGCAAGGCAACTTCCTGTAAAGACGCCCCCGTCGAGGCTTCATACGCAGGATTTCTGTCAAAGTCATTGCGGCTTCTCTTCTGGTCTGCGTTTTTTTTTTTTTTTTTTTGTAATTTAACAGCTCCGGCAGCTTTTCCAGTTAAATGGACTGTTCCATTATTGGAGAGGCATTTTAGCGAGGGGCTGTGAGGTGCAATTTAATGAATCTCTGGCACAAAGCTCCCTTTCACTAGACCCGCCGAAGAATGGGGGCTATTTAGACCCTGTAGGGCTTTATGTCAAAGGCGGCCCCATAATAGTTGTCAGGCCGGGGCAGAAATTCCCACTAGCCTGGGAATGCACCAGAAATCAACTTTATGTCAGACACAGATTAAGACACAAGCAGACGCTCGGGACCCTGAAGTTTTCGGCCAAATCGGCGCATCTGTTTGGCCGTGCGCATTTTCCCACGAAGAGAGGCTTCGCCTGTTTCTGCACTGTTTGGGGACTAAAATGCGCTCCGGCGACAGGAAGTTGGCCCGTTTCTGAAAAGGATGGATTTGATTTGTGCTGAGGCATGCAGTTTTTCTCGCGGTCTTTGACATGAGGTTTAGATAAAATACGCAGTTCAAAAATTGGGAAGTTTTTAACAGCCTCAAAACAGGACCTAGTTACTTACGGTGTTTTTACATTAGCACTGTATGGTCCATGTTAGAGGTGGGAATCTTTGGGTGCCTAACGATTCGATTACGATTCAGAGGCTCAGATTCGATTTTAAATTGATTATTGATGTCCCCCCCTTTTAATATTTTATACATTAGTTCCAAAATAGTTTAAAAATCCTATTAGGCTAAACCAGTGCTTCTCAATTATTTTCTGTTACGCCCCATACGTAAATGTTTCGCGCCCCCCCCAAACTCTGCCACCACTGTAAATAGTATCATTTGCCTATAATTTTACTATTATAAGTACGTCTCTGCCTCACATTGTCCGTTTTTTCTATTAGAGAAAACAGATCAACTTATAAAGTATAACTTTATTAACATTGTTTTGTTTGTAACAGAAAAGACTTAACGCGCATCAATTTGCCTGAAATAAAAAAGAAAAAGTCACATCCAAACTGCAAAAATACACTAAAGGTACATTTTTGACCATTTAATACTGAAAAATAAAATCAGTAAATAAATAGCAAATTCAAATTGATTAGAAACATTAACTCATGAGGACAATATGCCAAAAAATTTGAACGAAAAAACAAAAGTGAATAGAAGAAAAATAGAGGGTCTTTGGACAGAAGGACAGTTTTTATTTTCGCTGCTCGCTGCTCACAGTATCACCTCCAGTTTGCAATGGTGTGGGGTTATTTTGCACTGAGCATGCTAACAGTGCTCACTGGTTTACTTATACAACACTGACAAAGCGGGACGATTGTTGGCAATATTCGGCACGTTTTCGCTGAAAAACAACCAAGCGACTTATCAATGAGATTGGGGTCTAATGTCTTTAAGTGGCGTCTTAATTGATTTGGCTTCTGGCTGTCTGCTATAATCATTTTAGACACAGTAAACAGTGGTCTTTCCTCTTCTACCACTGTATTAAATGTCAAAGCCAAAAGGCAAACGGTCCGAAAAAAGCGCATTCTCGGCGACCGAGGGAGAACCGTAGGCAAGGGCGGTCGTCGTGACGATCCCAAGCCGAAAATGGCACTTCTCGGGCGGACACGTGAGAACCGGAGAAGACAGTTGGTCGCTGTGTGAGTCCGGTCGGAAAACGGCTTTCGAAAGCGGCGCACAGCTCTTCATCTCTCTTCAGTGTTCTCTTGCTTACTTCAAAAATACTACACGCACTTTGAAAATGAGAGCACCACTGCCACCCACTGAGTGGATGTGCAAGTAGACTTTATTCTAGTACGGCAAAAAAAAAAAAAAGCATGTTCTCTGAGGTCACATGCGCCACCCCTGGCATCGCTCTGCGCCCCCCTGGGGGGGCGTGACCCACTATTTGAGAAGTGCTGGGCTAAACCAAACTAATATTTAAGTTTCAAGTTAACACTTAAAAACATTAAATAAAATACTCAAGTCCCCATTCTGTATCAGCAGCCTTAAACTACAATTAATCTAATGATGTGAATCAACCGTTAAAGTTGATAAAATTGCCCCCGTTATTCCATCATTTCCCTTCTGTCTACTTGCAACATGTCAAAGTTTTAAAACTGTTTCATTATTTAAAGATGGATTCAAGTCAAGCAGTGGCGCCTCCAGAGATAAGACACAAGGTGGATATATACATTCAACATACTGTACATACAGTGCCTTGCAAAAGTATTCGGCCCCCTTGAATCTTGCAACCTTTCGCCACATTTCAGGCTTCAAACATAAAGATATGAAATTTAATTTTTTTGTCAAGAATCAACAACAAGTGGGACACAATCGTGAAGTGGAACAACATTTATTGGATAATTTAAACTTTTTTAACAAATAAAAAACTGAAAAGTGGGGCGTGCAATATTATTCGGACCCCTTGCGTTAATACTTTGTAGCGCCACCTTTTGCTCCAATTACAGCTGCAAGTCGCTTGGGGTATGTTTTCTATCAGTTTGGCACATCGAGAGACTGACATTCTTGCCCATTCTTCCTTGCAAAATAGCTCGAGCTTAGTGAGGTTGGATGGAGAGTGTTTGTGAACAGCAGTCTTCAGCTCTTTCCACAGATTCTCGATTGGATTCAGGTCTGGACTTTGACTTGGCCATCCTAACACCTGTATACGTTTATTTTTGAACCATTCCATTGTAGATTTGGCTTTATGTTTTGGATCATTGTCCTGTTGGAAGATAAATCTCCGTCCCAGTCTCAGGTCTTGTGCAGATTCCAACAGGTTTTCTTCCTGAATGTTCCTGTATTTGGCTGCATCCATCTTCCCGTCAATTTTAACCATGAAGAAAAGCAGGCCCAAACCATGATGCTGCCACCACCATGTTTGACGGTGGGGATGGTGTGTTCAGGGTGATGAGCTGTGTTGCTTTTACGCCAAACATATCGTTTTGCATTGTGGCCAAAAAGTTCAATTTTGGTTTCATCTGACCAGAGCACCTTCTTCCACATGTTTGGTGTGTCTCCCAGGTGGCTTGTGGCAAACTTTAAACGAGACTTTTTATGGATATCTTTGAGAAATGGCTTTCTTCTTGCCACTCTTCCATAAAGGCCAGATTTGTGCAGTGTACGACTGATTGTTGTCCTATGGACAGACTCTCCCACCTCAGCTGTAGATCTCTGCAGTTCATCCAGAGTGATCATGGGCCTCTTGGCTGCATCTCTGATCAGTTTTCTCCTTGTTTGAGAAGAAAGTTTGGAAGGACGGCCGGGTCTTGGTAGATTTGCAGTGGTCTGATGCTCCTTCCATTTCAATATGATGGCTTGCACAGTGCTCCTTGAGATGTTTAAAGCTTGGGAAATCTTTTTGTATCCAAATCCGGCTTTAAACTTCTCCACAACAGTATCTCGGACCTGCCTGGTGTGTTCCTTGGTTTTCATAATGCTCTCTGCACTTTAAACAGAACCCTGAGACTATCACAGAGCAGGTGCATTTATACGGAGACTTGATTACACACAGGTGGATTCTATTTATCATCATCGGTCATTTAGGACAACATTGGATCATTCAGAGATCCTCACTGAACTTCTGGAGTGAGTTTGCTGCACTGAAAGTAAAGGGGCCGAATAATATTGCACGCCCCACTTTTCAGTTTTTTATTTGTTAAAAAAGTTTAAATTATCCAATAAAGGTTGTTCCACTTCACGATTGTGTCCCACTTGTTGTTGATTCTTGACAAAAAAATTAAATTTCATATCTTTATGTTTGAAGCCTGAAATGTGGCGAAAGGTTGCAAGATTCAAGGGGGCCAAATACTTTTGCAAGGCACTGTAAGTACTGTATTTGTTTATTATAACAATAAATCAACAAGATGGCATTAACATCATTAACATTCTGTTAAAGTGATCCATGGATAGAAAGACTTGTAGTTCTTAAAAGATAAATGTTAGTACAAGTTATAGAAATTTTATATTAAAACCCCTCAATGTTTTCGTTTTAACAAATAAAATAAAAAAAATTCAAACAAAAACTAGAACCTCGCCATTGATGATGTCAATAATTACATAATGCTCATGGTGCCCTCTGCAGTCGCACCCAAGCGCCAGCAGAGGGCGACAAAACACCAAAAACAAGTAACAAATGGACATGACACTGTGCTGTCATTTTAATCTGTTTGAGCGGGGCATGTGTGTTAAATGCGTCAAATATTTTAACGTGATTAATTAGAAAAAATATTTACCGCCCGTTAACGCGATAATTTTGACAACCCTAATCAAAATATATATTTTCAATTAAAAAAAAAGTCACGTCAATGAAAAAAAAAAAATGGGTGAATCCAAAAATAAATGTGAAACTCCCAAAACTGCATTTGAAAGCTATTTTTCTTTGGATTTTTTTTTTTTTTTTTTTTAATGTCCATTTTTTTTGGTTGAACCAAATTTTTTGATTGAAGTAATGTTGTTTTGTGTTTGGGCCACATTTTGGCTAGGACATTTGTGTCTTTATTATTCAATCAAAAAATTAGTGGCTTCAAACAAAAAATATATATTTTCAAAAGAAGACTCACTTCAATCAAAAGAAAAATTTCAATCATAGAAAAAACGTTTTTGAATGCAAAAAAATATTTGACACCCAAATATTTGCATTTGAACACCTAATCTTTCATTAAAAAAATTCTTTGATTTTAGCAATCCTTTTTGTGTGACATTTGTGTCGAAATCATTCAATCTCCAAAAAAGTTGCTTCAATTAAAAAAAAAAAAAAAAAATCAAATGAAGAAAAAAATAATTTGAAAAATAAAACTGCCCTACTCTAATTTTTATTTAATATTTTTGGAAAATATTATTCAATGCAAATGACCGTCTAAGGTGCTCGTCACATGATCTGTTCGAAAAATTATTTTGACTCATTGTAAAAAAATTTTTTTTTTGTTCATTTCATTCATTTTTGTTGTTTTACCGCTTTACAACTTATATATATATATATAGGAAAGTCAATTACATGCAATGACACTTTAAGGCCACCAGGGGGGCCCTGCCCCCCCCTTTAAACTCCGTTTATGGTGGTGACGTCACTGGGCAGGGCTGCCATACTTCCACAGTCACTTGTTAGCTACATCAAAATGTCGTCGGTTCTGCCCTTCCAATTCGTACCCGATAAGCAGGACAGCACTGTCGATATTCCACAAAACGAGCAGCAAAAGCAAATAAATGAAGGTCTCCAGCGGGATTCGACCCCGCGTTTCCCGACAGTCGAGCGCGTAGACCACAGGAATATACTTCCACGTGATGTTAGGGTCGTGATTTTATTTGTAAAGCAATCGCAACCCACATGTGTTGTCTGTGCGGAAAAGAAAAGTGCGGCTGGCTTGACCACGGAATTAGAAAACTCATATAAGACAGCAAGCCGGCAACAATGACATAGAGATTGCGTAAAAGGGTTTATTGTACACACAAAAAAAAGACGCGATCGCGAAAAAGGAAGACACAAAAAGGGTCCGTGACAGTAGGTCGGGATCAATTAAAAAAAACTGGTGGAAAAGCCCAGTGAGAGGCAGACAAGCAAAAAAAACAAGGCAATGGCAGCAAGTCAATATCTCGGCAAGCCGCCTAGGATCGGTTTAAAGACACTGCTGATGAGCTGGAATTGGATGCAGGTACAACGTTGGAAACTTGGGAATAGCACAGCTATTTTTCCAGTCCAGACAACCCGCGTCATCAACCCCAGTGTGCATCGAACGCGTAAAACATGGCGCCTTTTGGAGGTCAAAATGTACTAAAAATGATAGATTTTTAAATCAATGGCAATAATATATGTGTTTCTCATAATACATTTTAGTAAAAGAGAACAATTGTGGCTTAATAGAATCTACAAGTCTTTAAGTCAGAGGTTCCCTTTATGTTTACCAGACTGGGGTATAATTTTTTTTGTTTTGTTTCTAATCTAAACTGAAACTTAGCGAACGGAATTTCTGACAGAAAGCACTGTTTTTTTCCCCATCAATCTTTATTGAAATTATTACTGGCTGGAAATTATGGTTTTCCTGGTGACTATGAAGTCTTTGAGTAGATGATTAACTCACTGTCTACCATTGACGGGGGTAGATGTTCCAATCCATTCGGACTGGGAGATCAATCGCAGCCAGCCCCTCCCAGTCTGAATGTATAGGAACGTCTATGCCCGTAAGTGGCTATGAATGAGTAAATGATGGAAGTCTTATGAACCAGATAGAAGTTCTGATTCTCTTCAGAAGTTCTACTGAGTTTTACACAAATACCTAAATGACAGAGGAGTGTCCGAGTGAAGTTATTGTGTTTGGCTCAGCATGGAATCTCAAACAAAATCCCTCTGGGGAGGCAGGTGGCCCCGAGACCAGCAAAGAGTTAAGTTCTTCACTCTTTGAAGGGGGAAGCATCCTCTCCCTTCTTCTGTGACATCACTGGGTCCGGCCCCCTAAAAGATCCCCCCTCTCCGTTCGCAAGCTCCTCATTCGCGAGCCCCTCTCTCGCGCTCCCGAACGTCGAGCAGCATCTGGACGGTGGGGATTATGATCTGAGGAACCGGTCCGGATCGCGGCGGGTTAGGAATGGCCGCCATCATGAACCCACAGTTCATGAATTTCTGCTTCCCGGGCTCAGCGATGGACGGGGGTCTCCCGGGCGAATCGGAAAAGGAGGAGGATTACAAGGAGACAACCAGGGAGCTGCTAAGCTTCATGGACTCAGCCTCCAGCAACATCAAGCTGGCCCTGGACAAGCCAGTCAAGTCCAAGAGGAAAGTCAACCACCGCAAGTATCTTCAGAAGCAGATCAAGAGGTGCACTGGGATAATCAATTTGACAGACTCTGCAGGGAAGGGGCCCGGATCCCCAACCTCGTCTGGCAAAACTGTCCCCAAGCGGGACGGTGTCCAGGCTAGCCTGCAGAACCGCAGCCTTGCCGCCCTCTTCAGCCCAGCCAAGGAAGTTCGTGGCGAGAAAGCCAGGAAGCCGCCTCTGCGGCATCGCAACCTGCCGCCATCGTTTTTCACCGAGCCGGCCAACAGTGCCAAAGTCAATCCCGCTATGGGACTCTGTCTGCGCGATCTGGAGCGAGCAAACCCAGAAGCGGCTGACTTCTTTGACCTGCTGGGACCTGAATATGTCGGCGGGGCGGCCGAGCAGGAACTCTACCAAAGCGCGCCCAGCCAGGACCACGCTGCCGCCGCCTCCTATGATACTCACCACCTCACCGGAGGCCTTCCGTACCCAGACTCGTGGACTAACTGCTCACCAACTCTGTCCAGGAAACACCCTATTCCTTGCCAACCGCCGCTCTACTGCCACCCGGAGGCCAGCGCTCCTGTAGGCATGGAGGATAACGCACTTTGCTCGTTGGCTTTCTCCAACTTTTTCACAGACTGCTCTGTTCCTCAGGTCAACTACGACTTTAGTGGAGACTACAACAGGACTCATTATTCATCTCTATGAGAAAAGACAATTGTCGTACCAGGGGTTCTCAATATTTGGCGGAATTCTGTCCTTGGGAATGCGACTAATTTGTACACGACTCTGAAAGTGCTGTGATTTATCACTAACCACTCTAATGCAGTAGTTGAGTCATAAATATGACAAATATTTTTAGGCCTGAATATAAGAAAAACCCCAAATGTACACTGACTGATAAACAAATCTGGGATTGATTACATTCGTATTACAAGACTGAGGTTTTGTGCTGAATGCAAGTGGTCTTAGGTCACTGGCTGTCATTCATGGTGATTGACGTCCAATCCATTTTTGATTGGGAAGGGTGGCCCAGGGGCAGTTTACATGGCGACTCTGCGACACAAAGACGCAATGACTGAGTTGCGGACTCGCCTCGCATGCATATGGTGTCGGCGAAGACGAAAAATTCTGAATCCTACCTCCAAAGTGGAAGAATCCGATTGCGGGGGAATGAAGGGGGCTTCCTCGGCATGCATATCAACGGCTCCTGCGGCGCGAGACCGCGTCGTTAACGTCAGCACTCGTACACGTCACATTGGGCGTGCGCAGCGGTGCTACTAAACATTAAAAACAGCAAATATGGCGGAATGTCGGCTTTAATTTACTGTTTTAATCATATTTTTAAATTAAATATGTTGAACGTTTCAATTTTTGTGCCTTTTTGAACAAATGAAAAATGACGTTGCTGCGAGTGGGCGGTCATATTTTTTTCCGGGCTGAGGGAGCTTGGTGGGGTCAAAGTGCATCATTCTCTGTCGCCCAGTAAATCTGCACTGCCCCCTAGGGCCTGGCATGAATACTACATCGTTTTCTTGCGGAATCGCGACATTGTTCAAATGGAGACGCAAATGCAAATGCAAATTTGACATTTTTCGTATTCTCGTAGAGTCACCATGTAAGCGGCCCTCCAGTCAAAAATTGATTGGACGTCTATCACCGTTAATGGCAATAAAAGATGAACAATCACAGCTAGTCCTCCCAGTTCAAATGAATTGGATTGCTGCCCAGGGGTGGAGCTTATGGTGGTGCTGGGGGTGTGGCGGCACCCGGGCACCTCTGGCGGGCCGAGTTGTGGACGTAAAAGGGGCGTGGTTGGGGTCAAACAGAATAGTACGTTGATTTCCGGCCCTGAAATATAGTGCATAAGTAGTAAATTATAAACCCCTCCCACTGGACGCCCAGTTTGGGGGCGTAAATGGGGCATGGTTAAGCCAGGGAAGGTCAAACAGAAAGGTAAGATGATGCTCGAATATAGTGTTTAAAGCAACACTAGGTAACTTTTCAACCTATTAAAAATATTTTTATAGCATTTGTGATATGTCGACTAGAAAAAGGAGGCAACCAGGATTAAAGGACACTCAAGAATAAACACTGGCCCGTCATACACTCGCTGGTGTGACCCCCCCACCCCCAACCGAACTCTGCGCTGATGAGCGATGTCTTATTTTCAACATCGTCATATGCTATTGTTTAGCCACAACTGGATTCATTACATCATTACGAATCCTCCTTCACACAGCTGCAAAAAAAATGTCGTTCAATCCATCTGCAGGCAACCGGGAGATCATGATTTTATGAATCTATGCGCTGGTCCTCATGGGAAATGCAGTCTTCCCATAGACAAAACACTACTGCTTTGGTCCACCTGTGTTGCTAAATTCGACCAAAACTGAAAAGTTACCTAGTGTTGCTTTAAGTGTCAAAATCTCTTAATACAACCCAACCCCTTTGCTCGACTGGTTATTGTCTGCAGAAAATGTTCCTTTAGCACCACCCCCGCCCAACACATTGAATGACCATCTTAAAGGGCCCGCGAAAGTGTGGAGGGACCCGTGAATAATCATCCCTTAGGACCCCTACCCACTGGACGTTCATACTGTTGATGTTTATACTTATCGCACCCGGGCCCGGTTCACATTTTTCCGCCACTGTTGCTGCCGTCCCTCCCAATCAAAATGGATTGGACGTCTATCACCGTCAATAAATCAAGCTACATAAGTTTCACATTAAACGCAGTCGGATGAAGTTCTGACGCCGAACAATTTTAATTTTCCTCAAATTGATGTTCAAAGCGGGAAATAATGTGTTTTAAATGTATCCTAGATGCTGTACCGAAATGAAATAAAGCTGGTCTTTATTGCTCTGAAAACTGCCTGATTTTGTTTCAGACAGCTGATGAAAAACAACCTTTGTTTAAAATTGAACAACCGCATGAGCGCCGCTTGCAAAATGAATTTGTTTTTTATTAAAATGGCACGGTACGATTGGGACATTCAGTTAAAATCACGGTGGTGTGCAGTTCTCAATTGAATTTATTATATTGCAATGTTATAACAAGTTCATTTTCATACAAGAAAGATATTTAAGGGCTGGTTGTCTGGATTCACCCTGCACAGATTTGTGTAAGTGAGCAAAAAAATTGACTGCATTTGCGTTTGAAATTGACAGGAGTACTTTTTTATCAATTGGTAAATATGTAGTACAAAAATAATCACATGACTCCATTATACCAATCAGATGCAAGCTTGCCGTTCTAGCTTCACACCAGACTGCTCAATCATGTGGTGTCTTTAGCACCGTAAAAAATGAAGCATTTGATATTGAACGCTGCTCTCAACATGACTCGAAATCGCGGACTTCGACCTCTCTCCCAGTTTTTATTTGGCACTGATTGACCAAGGAAAACCTATGGAAGCCCATTTCCGCCACAAAAAAAAAAGTTTTTTTTTTTTACTTGCTGTTGACTCTTCCCGCCAGTAGATTTTTTTTTTTTTTAATTTGACTGTTTCTGCCAGTAGATTTTTTTTTTTTACTTGCTTGTGCCCATTTCCGCCATTGGACTTTTTTTTTTTTTTTTTTTTTAAACTTGTCAGAGTCCTTACGCACAAGCTAAGCTAAGCTACTTGCAGGCTCCAGCCGATGATGTAGATGTTGCGCTCAACGGCAACCTTATCTGTGACTTTGTGAAGGTATCGTATACGTTTTCTCAACAACATGAAGTAAGTGATGTGTATTATATTGTAGTTTTATTCGCTTGGCTTAGTTTGTGTGTAAGAACTCGGTCAAGTAAAAAAAAAAAAAAAAATTCCAATGGCAGAAACGGGCACCAGCAAGACAAAAAAACTTTTTTTTTTCTACTGGCGGAAACAGTCAACAGCTAGTAAAAAAAAAAAAAAAAAAAAAAAAAAAAAAAAAAAAAAAAAACACACTTTTTTTCGATTGGTGGAAATGGGCTTTTTGTTTTGTTGACCAAAAAAAACAACAACAACCAAAAAAAAAAAGTATTCTTACTTTTTTTGGGGGCGGGAATGGGCTTCCATAAAAACCGGATATATGCTCCTTTAAATTTCTATTCAAACTAGGAACTATTTTGTCCACCAGAGGGCACGCATGCTGTTTGGACGAATAATGCCTCATTTATGTTTTTTTTTTCCTCATTAGAATTCAATGGTTTTTATTTGGTATTTCTTTGGCTTAATTTGGTTATGTAAAGTGTTGTCCAGTATCATTATAACAACGGTTCATATAACATTGCTTTAAAAAAAGAAAAAATCAAACAAAAATAAGCAGTTACTCAAAATGTTACTCTTACTTGAGTATTGTTTTCACTGAACACTTTTTTACTTGTACTTGACTACATTTTTTGGATGACTACTTTTACTTGAGTAGTATTATTTTGAAGTAACGCTACTCTTACTTGAGTACAATTTTTGGCTACTCTACCTACCTCTGCGTTTAAATATTGCAATTTAAATTAGCTTATAGAATCCATACACTTATTCTGAAAGTTTTCAAAAATGCTTGAATCCAACGGTGTACCACCTAAACCAATAAATATGCACTGCAAAACCCATTTTTTAAACTGAGGGGGAAAAAAAAAACTTAAATTCCTTGTTTTCATTGTAAATCTACTAGAAATAAGTTAAATTATCTGCTAGTGCTTCAAGTAAATTTGACTCACTTAGATTTCTTGAAATAAGAAAACTACCTAGCTAAAAAATAAGCCTCACAGACTTATTTTAAGCAAAACGTTTGTATATATATATATAAAAAAACAACGTCAGAAATGTTCTTAATTCAAGAATAGATATTGCTCAAAACATTATTTGAAAGCATTTTTTTCTTGATTTAGATAAAAAATGAACAACTTGTAATTGTATAAGAACAATAATAAGAACAAATACTGTAGTATTTTTTTACTTAAAGTGGAAGAATCTGACGCATTAATCTGTTAACCAGCCTCTAACACTCAGAACAAGATGGAGAAAATTCTTCAACTGGAGTTAGGAAAAATGATCAGATTAAGACATTATATATTTGCAGAGCAGAAGTTAAATAAATTTGTATTTATTTATTTTGCATTAATAATTTAGCCTATCAATTAATTTGGTTCACATTGGTGAGAAGTGTAGCCTTGACCGCCGTTCACCCATTCGGCTTAATGTCAAGTCTCAACCAAAAAGTGTACATGGAAGTTATGCTGTTATATCGTCCCTACCAACATTGTGACCAAACCTACGCATTTGCCTATGTCCTAACCCGAATTTTACAGCTTCATGTGTAAAAAATATAAGAGTGACACCGTTGATGCCAATTCATGGAGCAGATACGTTCAACCTGTCAACGCCCCCTTTTGGCTTTTTTGCGAAACTACAGCAAGTGGCCCAAAAAAGAACTGTAATTAAAATATAACAGATTTAGGAAAAAAAGAAAAATAGAAATCTGCATTGTTAGTCATTTTAGTGAAGCTTTTAATTTTAAACTACTTGTAATTATATTCAATAGAGATATGCTTGTGGTTTGGTGAACTGTTATGAAGTACAAAACCGCAAATAGGATTATTCCAAAATGTAGGTCGTGAATGTCACTGATTAAAATGATTTTAAGCATCATATGTCATGATGGTATCATATACTGGCCAATATTTTCCCCATTTTTGTTGCATTTAAATAAAAACAGTTTTTGGTTGCTAATTTCAAATCTGCCATCTTTTTTTTTTTTTGGTATGCTTTAGTTGTCATGAAATCATCATTTTTGATGTTCTGTTCTATTAGTGGTATTTTATACAGATTCGTCATTTGTCACACGAAATTTAACATTTCAGTTCTTCGCATAGTTATATGGTGGAAAACAGACAAGACTGAAAAAGCAGTTTCTGCTCTTGCACTCCTCTTTAAAAGAAACTGCTGTATTTTAAGCCAAAACAACTGTTGTGTTTGATAGAACAATATGTCTATATGCTGCCATAGCAGATTCATGGCGCATTAAGCCCTCGAACTATTTGTAATCTGTCCGTTTTACCGCAACCGCTTTTGTTTCAACCCAGCCATAAAACGAAGGTAATTAATCATATTCATTATTCAAAATGTCTGTCATTTTTAGCTTAGAATCACTAATTGATTACTTTTTTACAGACGCCAATTTTTTCATTGTGACGTAATTTGTTTAAAAGTTCAAAATATGCGAGTGAATAATTTTTCAAAGTCATTTTTTCTTCCAAAACTAAATATTAGACATCAATGAATGATTCTATGCTTAAAATGACAGACATTTCGAATAATAAATTGTCACGTATTAATGTTTCAGCCATTAATGTTTCATCTTCTTGCATGTGTAATGTGTAATGTTTCAGCTAGTAATGTTTCATCATATTGCTTCACACTCATGCATCACAAAGCTCTTTATTATGTCATAAAGAATAACTGAGAACACTATATAAGCCTCGAGCAGACAACATCCAGTGTCAGGTCGTCAGCGATTCAACATATGTCTGCATGTCAACTTGCCATTATCGCTTGATCTGATAGTTTTCCCTTGCCTGTCAACATCAATAAAATCCTGTGGCTGCGATACGCAACTGGGTCCTCCGTCTCGTACATGACAATAAATATGATTACTTACCTTCTTTTTATGGCTAGGTTGAAACACAAGCGGTTGCGTGACGCCTGTAAACGGTGGTTTCCAGGGTAAAACGGACAAATTAAAAATAGTTCGGGGCTTATTGCGCCATGAAACTGCTATGGCAGCATATAGACATATTGTTCTATAGAACAAAACAGTTCCTTTGGCTTAAAATACAGCACTTTATCGTCAAGAGGGGTGCAAGAGCAGAAATGGCTTTTTCATCCTTGTCTGTGTTTGCCGCCATATATATATTAGGGCTGTCAAACGATTAAAAATTTTAATCGAGTTAATCACAGCTTAAAAATTGATTAATCGAATTAATCGCAATTCAAACCATCTACAAAATATGCCAGATTTTTCTGTAAATTATTGTTGTAATGGAAAGATAAGACACAAGACGGATATATACATTCAAGATACTATAAATAAAGTACTGTATTTGTTTATTATTACAATAAATCAAGATGGCATTAACATTATTACCATTCTGTTAAAGCGATCCATGGAGAGAAAGACTTGTAGTTCTTAAAAGACAAAATATGCGTTAAATGCGTCAAATATTTTAACGTGATTAATTAAAAAAAAAAAAAAAATCACGTGTTGGAGTTTGACTGACGGAGTTTGTGGACAGGTGTCTTTTATACCGATAATGAGTTATAACAGGTGCCATTAATAAAAATAACGAGTGGAGCCTCGTTAGACCTCGTTAGAAGAAGTTAGACCTCTTTGACAGCCAGAAATCTTGCTTGTTTGTAGGTGACAAAATACTTATTTTCCACTCTAATTTGGAAATAAATTATTTAAAAAACAAACAATGTTATTTTGTCTTTTTTCCACATTCTGTCTCTCATGGTTGAGGTTTACCCATGTTGACAATTACAGGCCTCTCTAATCTTTTCAAGTAGGAGAACTTGCACAATTAGTAGTTGACTACGGTAAACACTTATTTGCCCCACTATATCTTTAAATGATGAAACAGTTTTAAAACGTACACATGTCGAAAGTAGACAGAAGGGAACTAATGCAATAACGGGAGAAATTTTAACAACTTTACCGGTTGATTCACAAAATTAAATGACTTCCAAACATAGCAAAGGTTACTATCTAGTTATCGCAATATCCGCAATACCCCTGTGTCTAGTTAAGTTTAGGGTAATGAATTGGGCTAGGGACAATTGTCCCAAAACCCTTTAAACTTCACATTGTGTGACCTTTTTTTTTTTTTTTTTTTTTTTAAATTATTAATTAATTTATTTATTTATTGAGGAAAAAAAACATGAAAGTTATCACCAGTTACTTTGCCAAGTAACTAATTACTCTTACATTCAGGTAACTGAGTTACTACTGCAATTACTTTTTGGGAGAAATAATTTGTAACTGTAATTAATTACTTTTTTAAAGTAAGATTAACAACACTGTTCGTGAGAAATGCAGTCCTGACTCCCGTTCACCCAAGCTGGTCATATTAATGTTGCGTCCCCATCAAAAGTGGACATGCAGGTTATGCTTTTATATCGTCCCTACCAATGTTGAGACCAAACCCACGCCCCTGCCTGAAAGGGTTAAAAAAATGTAATATTTAATATTCAGTTTAATACAATAATGTAACTGAAAAAAAATCAAATGGAACCTTAGGTATATACCTGTTATTTGTAATAATAACTGACAGTAATGAAAAACATGACAATATAAAATACTGTACTCCAATTCTCATCTGCCCTATTAGTTTATTTCCTCCTTATTTTATACATTTGTCCACTAGATGGCAGTAAGACTCCATATTAGACTTGACCCACTCTCATGCAGAATCACAGCGGATGATATGCCGAATATATTTTATTATCATTCCCCCACCAGTGACATCCATCAAGACGTATGCAGGTCAAAACGATGTAAAATCCACTCATGAGACGTATGGATTTTTTTGGTGATGTTAGGATTAGTCGTCACTCTTTTCCACCGAGAGTTACAAAATCACATTAAATCTGTTGTATTTATACAGCATCGAATTATGACACGTTATCATCGCAGGAATGGAAATTAAAACAAAAAAAATGTTGCCGAGTCCCCATTAATATTCCTCCAGCGGCCCGCATTTTCTTCTGTCAGCCTGCTATCACAGCACGGAAAAAGTGGCTCACAGCTTCACTCCGTTTCTTTCATCTGCATTTCATGTCTGGCTGCCTTTCATTCACGCGTGTTTTCCATCCTCGGGGCGTTGCGGAGACGCTCGATGCGATAACTACTACTACTTGTCATGTCTGGGTACGTGACACCCAAAATATCGCGATTCAAAGGAGCAGTCTGTTTGTTAGCTGGTTGGCTATTTCTTAGCGAAGGTTTTGATTGCTAATCAGTAGCAGCAATGCAAACGGATCATCAAATTAATCGACAATTATTTTGATAGTTGATGAATTATTTAGAACAGGGGTGTGAAAGTTGTACTTATTGTTTCCTTCGGAGGGACATTGTTCGCTAACTGGGGCTGCCACAACGAATCGATCAGCTAATGAATCGACAACTATTTTGATAGATGATGATTCATTCATTTGGGCATCTTATGTAATAGGTTATAGTACAGTATAATAATCGTTCATATACAGTGGGGCAAATAAGTATTTAGTCATCCGCTAATTGTGAAAGTTCTCCCACTTGAAAATATTAGAGAGGCCTGTAATTGTCAACATGGTTAAACCTCAACCATGAGAGACAGAATGTGGAAAACAAACCCCCAGAAAATCACATTGTTTGATTTTTAAAGAATTTATTTGCAAATCATGGTGGAAAATAAGTATTTGGTCAATACCAAAAGTTCATCTCAATAATTTGTTATGTACCCTTTGTTGGCAATAACGGAGGCCAAACGTTTTCTGTAACTCTTCACAAGCTTTTCACACACTGTTGCTGGTATTTTGGCCCATTCCTCCAGGCAGATCTCCTCTAGAGCAGTGATGTTTTGGGGCTGTCTTTGGGCAACACGGACTTTCAACTCCCTCCACAGATTTTCTATAGGGTTGAGATCTGGAGAGTGGCTAGGCCACTCCAGGACCTTGAAATGCTTCTTACGAAGCCACTCCTTTGTTGCCCTGGCTGTGTGTTCGGGATCATTGTCATGCTGAAAGACCCAGCCACGTCTCATTTTCAATGCCCTTGCTGATGGAAGGAGATTTTCACTCAAAAACTCTCGATACATGGCCCCATTCATTCTTTCCTGTACTAAGATCAGTTGTCCTGGTCCCTTTGCAGAAAAGCAGCCCCAAAGCATGATGTTTCCACTCCCATGCTTCACAGTGGGTATGGTGTTCTTCGGATGCAATTCGGTATTCTTTCTCCACCAAACACGAGAACCTGTGTTTCTACCAAAAAGTTCTATTTTGGTTTCATCTGACAATAACACATTCTCCCACTCCTCTTCTGGATCATCCAAATGTTCTCTAGCGAACCGCAGACGGGCCTGGACGTGTACTTTCTTCAACAGGGGGACACGTCTGGCAGTGCAGGATTTGAGTCCCTGGCGACGCATTGTGTTACTGATAGTAGCCTTTGTTACTGTGGTCCCAGCTCTCTGTAGGTAATTCACTAGGTCCCCCAGTGTGGTTCTGGGATTTTTGCTCCCCGTTCTTGTTATCATTTTGACGCCACGGGGTGATGAGGGAGTTGAAAGTCCGTGTTGCCCAACGACAGCCCCAAAACATCATTGCTCTAGAGGAGGTCTGCATGGAAGAATGGGCCAAAATACCAGCAACAGTGTGTCAAAAGCTTGTGAAGAGTTACAGAAAACGTTTGGCCTCCGTTATTGCAAACAAAGGGTACATAACAAAGTGTTGAGATGAACTTTTGGTATTGACCAAATACTTATTTTCCACCATGATTTGCAAATAAATTCTTTAAGAATCAAACAATGTGATTTTCTGTTTTTTTTCCACATTCTGTCTCACATGGTTGAGGTTTACCCATGTTGACAATTACAGGCCTCGCTAATATTTTCAAGTGGGAGAATTTGCACAATTAGTGGTTGACTAATTACTTATTTGCCCCACTATACAAAATTTTACCGGGAAATTCTGAATTTTAAAATCATATACTGTTTAGGAAAGTCAATTAAAAATCCGCTTATGGTCCGAAGCTATTTTTCTTATTGAATTAATCGTTGCAACACTATTCACAAGTAGTCAAAATGGACGAGCACCACATGGACATCTCTCGTCGTCAATGTCTGGCATCTCGCTTAAAATTCCTTAAGAACAGAATAAATGAACGCCTCCATCAGTTATTCTGTCCGTCTTAAATCGTGTTCAGTCAAGTCTAGGTCACACATGGCTGGCGTCAGAACACAAGGTGTGCTTTTAAAAGTTCCTCTCCTCATAGTTGGTCACACTCCATCAGAGCAGAGGAGAATTTCGGGCCAACGGCGCCAAATAGAAGCTTTTGGCAGGATGTTAATTCATCCCTGGATCATTCCACTTGCTCTAAATCTTTCCTTTGAAACTGTCAGCGACCCTGCTCACACATCAGGACAGCATTAGCATTTTCCCTTAACCGCCGGAATCACGGCGTGTGAAAAAGAGATGCATCTGAAGCTGGCAGCCGATTAATTTGTTTTGCCATTTAACTGCTAATATTTCCGACACGTCTGCTGGAGGCCTCGCAGTCGTGAATGTTTTTTTTATTTTATTTGATATTCTCTTTATAGACATCAAATACATTATGGACTGGGAGGAGCTGGCTGAATAAATAAAAACCTGCGTTTTTATGTTGTTTTTTTTTAGCTGGTAGTTTTTATACAATGGTGTCTACAAAATTTGCACTTAGCGAGCAGGCACGTTAAAAATGAAATGTATTTTTTATATTTTGATTAGGGCTGTCAAAATTATCGCCTTAACGGGCAGTAATTATTTTTTTTAATTAATCCCGTTAAAATATTTGATGCAATTAACGTACATACCCCGCTCAAACAGATTAAAATGACAGCAAAGTGCCATGTCCACTTGTTACTTGTGTTTTTTGGTGTTTTGTCACCCTCTGCTGGCGCTTGGGTTTGACTGATTTTATGGGCTTAAGCACCATTGTGTAATTATTGACATCAACAATGGCGAGGTACTAGTTTATTTTTTGATTGAAAATGTTACACATTTTATTAAAACAAAAACATTAAGTGGGGTTTTCATATAAAATTTCTATAACTTGTACTAACATTTATCTTTTAAGAACTACAAGTCTTTCTATCCATGGATCGCTTTAACAGAATGTTAATAATGTTAATGCCATCTTGTTGATTTATTGTTATAATAAACTAGGGCTGTCAAAATTATCACGTTAACGGGCGGTAATTAATTTTTTAAATTAATCACGTTAAAATATTTGACGCAATTAACGCACATGCCCCGCTCAAACAGATTAAAATGACAGCACAGTGTAACGTCAGCTTGTTACTTGTTTTTTGGTGTTTGGCGCCCTCTGCTGGCGCTTGGGTCCAGCTGATTTTATGTGTTACACCATGAGTGAGCATGGTGTAATTATTGACATCAACAATGGCGAGCTACTAGTTTATTTTTTTTATTGAAAATTTTACAAATTTTAATAAAACCAAAACATTAAGAGGGGTTTTAATATAACATTTCTATAACTTGTACTAACATTTATCTTTTAAGAACTACAAGTCTTTCTATCCGTGGATCGCTTTAATAGAATGTTAATGCCATTTTGTTGATTTATTGTTATAATAAACAAATACAGTACTTATGTACCGTATGTTGAATGTATATGTCCATCAGGTGTCTTATCTTTCCATTCCAACAATAATTTACAGAAAATATGGCATATTTTATAGATTATTTGAATTGCGATTAATTACAATTAATTAATTTTAAAGCTGTAATTAACTCGATTAAAAATTTTAATTGTTTGACAGCCCTATAATAAACAAATACAGTACTTATGTACAGTATGTTGAATGTATATATCCGTCTTGTGTCTTATCTTGCCATTCCAACAATAATTTACAGAAAAATATGGCATATTTTATTGATGGTTTTAATTGTGACTAATTACGATTAATTAATTTTTAAGCTGTGATTAACTCGATTAAACATTTTGTTTGACAGCCCCAATTTTAATGGACAATATGCATAATTTTCTTATTTGTGTTTCACTAAGAGGTGGGTCGAGTAGCCTAAGCTTTTCCTCAAGCGAGAGTATTGTTATTTTAAAAATAATATTGTTCAAGTAAAAGTAAAAATAGTCATCCAAAAAACTTACTCAAGTACAAATAAAGTATTTGGTGAAAACAATACTTAAAAACATAAAACATTTTTTTAAAAAAACAATAGTATACAGTGTTACCTCTACTTAGGGATGTCTCTACATACATAATTTTCAGGTTAAGACACACCTTAATGGGAATTTTTTTTTCTCTTGAAAGAAATTTCAGGATACAAAAGGCAAAAATACAGTATGGCTGGCACTCGCAGCTCCTAGAGTTTAGTGAACGCAACATACAGTGGTATGAAAAAGTATCGGAACCTTTTGGAATTTCTAAT
The DNA here is from genome assembly GCF_030265065.1 of Corythoichthys intestinalis. Classification (NCBI taxonomy): domain Eukaryota; kingdom Metazoa; phylum Chordata; class Actinopteri; order Syngnathiformes; family Syngnathidae; genus Corythoichthys; species Corythoichthys intestinalis. The sequence goes on from NC_080400.1 coordinate 6,227,377, forward strand.
ATTTCTGCATAAAATTCCCATCAGATCTATGTCAAAATCACACAGATGAAAAAACTGTGTCTGCTTTAACTTAAACCACCCAAACATTTATAGGTTTTCATATTTTAATGAGGATAGTATGCAAACAATGACATAAGGGGGAAAATAAGTGAGTGAACTAACACATTTAATATTTTGCGGCCCCACTTTGGCAGCAATAACTTTAACCAGACGCTTCCTGTAGCTGCAGATCAGTCTGGCACATCGATCAGGACTAATCTTGGCCCAATCTTCTCTACAAAACCGCTGTAGTTCAGTCAGATTCCTGGGATGTCTGGGATGAATGGCTGTCTATAGGTCATGCCACAGCATCTCAGTGGGGTTCAAGTCTGGACTTTGACTTGGCCACTCCAGAACATGTATTTTGTTCATCTGAAACCATTCTGAAGTTGATTTACTTCTGTGTTTTGGGATCATTGTCTTGGTGAAGGGCAGTATCCATCCTCTTTTTAGATTCAATTGTCTGACAGACGGCCTCAGGTTTTCCCGCAAAACATCCTGATAAACTTTTGAATTCATTCTTCCATTAATGATCGCAAGTTGTCCAAGCCCTGAGGCAGCAAAACAGGCCCATATCATGATGCTTCCTCCGCCATGCTTCACAGTGGGGATAAGGTGTTGAGATTGGTGAGCTGTTCAATTTTTCCTCCACACATGACATTTTTGAATGAATGAAATTGCATCATCACATGATCTGATTATTTCCAGGAACAAATGTGATTCGCCTGCCCTACGTCAGACATTATTATCGAGGACAAGCGCACATACAGTGCCCTCCATAATTATTGGCACCCCTGGTTAAGATGTGTTTTTTTAAGATTCTAATTTTTTTTTTTTTAATTCAAATAATATGGGGCCTTAATGGAAAAAAAGAGGAAAATCCAACCTTCAATACAAGTGCATTTATTCAGTGGGGAAAAAAATCCCACATTAGGAAAAAATTATTTGACATCAAATAATGTGTGTCACAATTATTAGCACCACTGGTGTTAATGCTTTGTACAACCCCCCTTTGCCAACAAAACAAGGTCTGGGGACTGAGATGGCCATGGGAGGAGCTTGATTTTGTGTCTGGTGAACCATTTCTGCGTAGATTTGGCCATATGTTTAGGGTCATTGTCTTGCTGAAAGACCTAGTGACGACAAATCTTCAGCTTTCCGGCAGAGGGCAACAGATTTTGATTTAAAGTGTCCTGGTATTTCAAAGCATTCATGATGCCATGCACCCTAACAAGGTTGCTAGGGCCTTTGAAAGCGAAACAGCCCCACAGCATCACTGACCCACCCCCATACTTCACAGTGGGTATGAGGTGCTTTTCATCATGCGCATCTTTTGTGGCACGCCAGACCCACTTAGAGTGTTTGTTGTCCGAGGCTGGGACCGTGTGCTTTGGTCAGATGAGACCAAGATTGAGCTTTTTGGCAACAAACACTCTAAGTGGGTCTGGCGTGCCACGAAAGATGCGCATGCTGAAAAGCACCTCAGTCTTATTATTAGATTATTAGAAGCTAATATTAAATTATTAGAAGCTAAAAAACACATCTTGACCAGGGGTGCCAATAATTATGGAGGGCACTGTAGATATACAAAACAAGATGTACTGCTAGCAGTCCAGTCAATGGATTTCTATGACAACCTTCTATCCTGTAGTATTATATCTAGAGTAGACAGGGATACTGCTGTGTTAAGGGGCACAGGCAAGTTAATTTGGCTATCATGCAGTCGTCAATGATTACCGTATTGGCCCGAATATAAGACGGCCCTGATTATAAGACGACCCCCTATTTAAAGCCTCAGGTTTGGAAAAAAGACTTTTTGAATACCAAATTAATTTTTATGCAGAAAATAATTACAGTACATCCGAAACAAATGATTATAACAATATATTTGAGAGAAAAAGCATGTTATTTTGCCTCGTTCAATATCTGAGTATTTAAATATGTAAACTTAAGTGCAATCACATTCGAAAATGAATGGCTTCTGGTTTTTGAAATGTAAATAAACCAATCTATTGTGATAAAACAACAAAATTGCAATAACTGCATTAACCATCAAAGTGAAGTCTAACTGTAACTGTAGTCTTGAAACAAATCTGAATGAGGAAAAACATTGCAATTAAATAATGCAAACTGGTTAAACTTGAGAGTAGCTGAGATCTGTCATGACAGAACATCGCTTCAATGATATCTGGCGCCATCTAGCGTCGTGAATGGGGAGAGTAGCTGAGATCTGTCAGGACAGAACATCGCTTTAATGATATTTGGCGCCATCTAGCGTCGTGAATGGGTATAATGTCTAGACAGCGAATATAAGACCACCCCCTCTTTTTCAGTCTTATTTCAACGCAAAAAACACTGTCTTATATTCGGGCCCATACGGTATTTCTTTTGCGGCCTCGTGCCAAATGCGCCACGGACCGCGGCATGGCGGTTGGGGACCCCTGATGTAGATGGTCGCTAAATATTATCCCGCAAGCCTCAATTGGCCCCCGGGTCACAGGTTTGAGACCACTCCTCAAAAGTAACTGCTGATTGCAGTTATTGCTTAGTGTCTTAACAGATGTCTCTAATTTGCATGCACGTAGTCTTGCCATCATTTTGTTTTTATGTTAAAGAATTCAGAGAAGCCAAAATACGAACACAGAACCGGAAAGCTTTGTGTAAAACATGCAAACCACAAGCTCAAATTCTATCCTCGTACATGCAATCAATAGGAAAAATGGCTTCCTCTCTCCTTTCTGGCATGTAAAATGAATAATTTAAAAAAGTGATTTTCCCAACGTGGCAATCACTGAAATCGGTTCTCCCACTGATGTGAAGGAGAATACTTTGTAGTGTCCAACCTGCGCTTCCCTTGGGAAGCATAATAAGCTTCAAGATATGAGGACAGTGAGAGAGAAGGGAAAAAAAACACCCTGACTTTCCAGAGATTCACTTCCTCATAATTGCAGCAACATGTCCTGTGGGAGGCAAGGACACCGGCGGCCGACTGGCCCCATATCCGCCTTATCGCCGGGTAGAATCGAAGGGACATCTATTTCGGTCGCCTCTGTCCCACGGCGAGATTTAGCCCCTTTTGCTCGGTTTGAAAAAAAAACATATTTGACGGGATGCGTGACTTTGGTGACAGCGGATGATAACACGTTCTTAAAAAAATAAATTACAGGTAGTCCCCGGGTGACGAACATGTTCTGGCGATGTGACCCGAATTTCCGTGTAAATTAATTAACCCCTTAAATACCCCTACAAAATAGCTATCCAAAAAGTCCAAAAGGGGGGGTTAAAAAGGCTGCAAATAAAAATATTTTTTGGAAAAATGATGTAGAAAATAAATACATTTTAAATAATGAATAAATGCACAAAAAGCACAGTTGCATTAAACTTAACAGTAGAAAACGCACAGGAAGACACATCTTTAAGCAGCTTTCTACTTGAGCTTTACTGGTCAGCAAGTTCACATGTTTTAATGTCATGCTAACTCTGAGGCAGGTCGGACTTTCAGTAGCAAAATTAGTGGCGTGTTCCCCCACCTCCACAACATTGACGTCTTTTTACATTACTAACCGTGGCTGCTGCTGCTGGCCGAAAAAAAAAAAAATTCTAATATACCTCCTCTTCAAAGGGGGTGGAGGAGGCAGCATGTTGACATGTATTTCTGCCGGGATAGTGTGAATGTGGGGGTTCTAGACATAAGCCAATCAAACGAGTGTTTGAGGAAAAAAAAAATGGACCGGCACATTCAGCAAGTGAAAAGGAGTAAATGTAAGTCTGAACATAATGAAGGTAATTCATTTAATAATGATAAGGTGCATTCTATCCTTACAACATATGGGAAGACAATCTAAGGCTACGTTCATACTACAGGTCTTAATGCACAAATCCGATTTTTTTGTCATATCCGTTTTTTTGGCGTGCCCGTTCAGACTGCCTTTGTCCATTGAGACCGTTCAAGTATTACGCATGCGCACTAATTTGCAGTCCGACACGCGCTGAGCAAGAATACCCGCATGCGCAGAAGCATCAAAACAAATGACACACGTTATCCGTCATTCCAGGGATATCATATTTTGCTTTTCACAAGGAGGACAAAAATAACAGACATAAATAATTCCCGTTTAGGCTTATATTCAAAGTTTATATGGATCGATAGCATGCACACACTGTCCGTGCATGTCACACACACATACGGGCAGTTTGCCCCGACTCTCGGCCGTGTAGGCAATGTTGAAATATTGCTCACTTGGAGCAGAGAGAAAACTGAGCATTCTCAGGCTTATCCTCAACCCATTTTCATTTTTTATGACTGTTGTCAAGCCCAGCCCTTCCCCAAAAGCCGTGTTCACTGCAAGCTAGGCGCTAATAACGCACAGCTGCACCGGTACGGTAATGTCTCTCTCGCTATTTGATGACGTAATTGCTGCATGAAATCCGATTTGGGAGAGCGGACAGTACAGACCGCCGCGACAGTCTGGAAAAATGTGGCCCCGATCGGATTTGAACCACATACGAAAGTGACCCAGATCGGATTTGAAATGGTCCAGTTCTATGCGACTTGTCACGTTCAGACCGTCAAGTTAATGCCTCACTCGAGTCGGAAAAACATGAAAAAATCCGATTCATGCATTAAGACCTGTAGTATGAACGTAGCCTAAATGACCCACAGTAAAAAAACTGAACTTATTACATAATGCAGATACGGTTGCTAAAAAGTTGGTGGGGACAATTTGAGTATCCTGAAAAGTTGGTAGTGTTTCGTCCCTACCGTCCCTATGCAAACCTACACCCTTGGTTTCGACACACGAGCTTTCCGACACCCGACGTAAAATTTGACATTTGTTGCTACATCCGACAACACGCTTGAAATACGACGACAGCGCCGCAGTTTCTTTGTTTTCCCGCAAGGCGGACGCACGTCGTATTGTCTTGTGAGAGAATTCACCATGGGTTCCTCGAAGGTTAGTGCAGGTGGTGAAAAGAGGGAAAAAGGTGATGCTTACCATTGAAAAGAAGATGGAAATGATTGAAAAACATGAGCATGGTGCGCACGTCCGTGAAGTGGCTTGACAATACGGCTGTCTCGACGGTCCTCCTCCAACCTCCGGTACCGGTCCGTGGCTCATTTGGTACCGGGCCGCGCAGAAATAATAAATAATTGATTAACGACTGCATTCTGGCCGATTGACTTTGGCCTGTGCTGCTTAACACACCAATATCCTTATCTACACTAGATATACAAATGGTTCAATATTAGGTGAAATGTCTTGTTTTTCTCGTGTATATTTATAATTTCTCTTTACATTAAAACAAAATGTTTTATCCGATTACCCAAATAATCGATGGAATTTTCAGTAGACTACTCGATTACTAAAATACTCGATAGCTGAAGCTGTTCCTAATTCCGATTACTTGATTAGTCGAACTATTTGATAGATTTGACAACTAAAGTAATCGATAGCTGCAGCCCTACCACTGCCATGCATCAGAGTACCACCTACAGTGGGGCAAAGTATTTAGTCAACCACCAATTGTGCAAATTCTCCTACTTGAAAAGATTAGAGAGGCCTGTAATTGTCAACATGGATAAACCTCAACCATGAGAGACAGAATGTGGCAGAAAAAAAACAGAAAATCATATTGTTTGATTTTTAAAGAATGTATTTCCGAATTAGAGTGGAAAATAAGTATTTGGTCACCTACAAACAAGCAAGATTTCTGGCTGTCAAAGAGGTCTAACGAGGTCTTAAAAGGCTCCACTCGTTACCTGTATTAATGGCACCTGTTGTAACTCATTATCGGTATAAAAGACACCTGTCCACAAGCTCAGTCAGTCACACTCCAAACTCCACTATGGCCAAGACCAAACAACTGTCGAAAGACACCAGAGACAAAATTGTAGACCTGCACCAGGCTGGGAAGACTGAATCTGCAATAGGTAAAACGCTTGGTGTAAAGAAATCAACTGTGGGAGCAATTATTAGAAAATGGAAGACATACAATATCACTGATAATCTCCCTCGATCTGGGGCTCCATGCAAGATCTCACCCCGTGCCGTCAAAATGTTAACAAGACTGGTGAGCAAAATTCCCAGAACCACATGGGGGGACCTAGTGAATGACCTACAGAGAGCTGGGACCACAGTAACAAAAGCTACTATCAGTAACACAATGCGCCACCAGGGACTCAAATCCTGCACTGCCAGACGTGTCCCCCTGCTGAAGAAAGTACATGTCCAGGCCCGTCTGCGGTTCGCTAGAGAGCATTTGGATGATCCAGAAGAGGACTGGGAGAATGTGTTATGGTCAGATGAAACCAAAATAGAACTTTTTGGTAGAAACACAGGTTCTCGTTTTTGGAGGAGAAAGAATACTGAGTTGCATCCGAACAACACCATACCCGCTGTGAAGCATGGAGGTGGAACCATCATGCTTTGGGCCTTTTTTTTCTGCAAAGGGACCAGAACGAGTGATCTGTGTAACGCAGACATGTCCAAAGTCCGGCCCGGGGGCCAAATGCGGCCCATGGTCAAATTTCATCCGGCCCCCAGCCTCTGTCATAAAATCAATAACGTCTGGCCCGCACACAGACTTAATAAATTGGTCAGCTGTACTGCTACCAGCATATGAAGTAGCTTACACACTAAATGCTGCTCCTCATTTACCCACTAAAAGGCAGCAGCACTCTAAGCAACATTAACCTGCGTTACCCTTTATTCCCCATTTCTAAAATGGCGACAATCAACAAAAAAATGAAAGTTGACTGTGACGGCCGACGCTTCAAGCAAGGCCGGCCCAGCCTATACGCAGACTATGCAGCTGCTTAGGGCCACCACTAGGGGGCCCCCAATCTGGCAACCTCATTTTATATGTTGTTAATAGAGCATCGTGAATAATGTGGATCGCATTGCCGTTTATCTATGCAAACCAGAGGTTGCACTAGACTTTTTCGTTGTCTGTCATTTTGACTGAGAGGGTCATAAAAATCCGGTCATAATCTATTTTTACCCGTCACTTAAATTTTTTAAATGATAATAATGACATATTCAATAGCAGTGTTAGTCAAAAGCAGTGCGTTACTTACTCAACTCTGAATAAATTGAAGAAACTACCAGCCATGTTGTGTCTACTCTCTGCTCTGTTGATTTGTCATCCAAGACTCGGGGTGCGTTCAGGTCTGAGAATAGCGCACGTACTTCTAACTCCAAGCTGTTTGTCCCTGCTCATTCAATTAGGCTACGTTCATACTACAGGTCTTAATGCACAAATCCGATTTTTTTGTCATATCCGTTTTTTTGGCGTGCCCGTTCAGACTGCTTTTGTCCATTGAGACCATTCAAGTATTACGCATGCGCTTTAATTCGCAGTCCGACACGCGCCGTTGCGCAGAAGCATCAAAACAAATGACAAGTCATCCGCCATCCAGGGATATCATATTTTGCTTTTCAAAAGGAGGAGACAAATAACAGACATAAATAATCCCCGTTTAGGCTTATATTCACAGTTTATATGGATCGATAGCATGCACGCACTGTCCGTGCATGTCACACACACATACGGGCAGTTTTCCCCGACTCTCCAAGATGGGCTGCAGCCAGACCCCTCTCCCGACTCTCGGCCGTGTAGGAAATGTTGAAATATAGCTCACATAGAGCAGAGAGAAAACCGTTCATTCTCATGCTTATCCTCAACCCATTTTTATTTTTTTTTATGACTGTTGTCAAGCCCGGCCCTTCCCCAAAAGCCGTGTTCACTGCAAGCTAGGCGCTAATAATGCACAGCTGAAATCGGATTTGGGACACTGGACGGTACAGACCGCCGTGACAGTCTGGAAAAATGTGGCCCAGATCAGATTTGAACCACATACAAAAATGACCCAGATCGAATTTGAAATGGTCCACTTCTATGCGACTTGTCCCGTTCAGACCGTCAAGTTAATGCCTGACTCGAGTCGGAAAAACACAAAAAAATTGGATTCGTGCATTAAGACCTGTAGAATGAACGTAGCCTTAGACAATGCTCTCCAAAGCTTCCTAACGTTTCCGTGTTTGCTACACTTGAATGCTAGTTTGGACATTTTTCCGAGTAAGGCCAACGACGTCATGCATCAAGAGAGACAATAGCTAGTTAATATGCTCACTCGCCATCCTGTGGTCTGGGGTGTGAATTGCAACCTGTCAAAATGACGGATGGACTTCAGTTTTTTCCGTCACCATTTTAAAAAACCGGTCAACGACGGAAAATATTCGGTTAACGCGACCCCTGATGCAAACATCCATTTTCTTGTCATTACAATCTGGCAACCTGGGGAGTGACGTTGAACCTGCTTTGCCATGATTGGTGCTCAAACTTGCTTGGAAAATAGATGCAAGAATATGTCGAAGACAATTTATCCTTCTGGAGCAGAGAAACGAAAGAAAAAGAAAATCGGAGAAGAAAAGAAATAACAGCATCAAGGTAATAATACAATTACTTTTGATGATTCAAAGGAGCTATTGAGAAGTATCTTGGAATTGGAGGTGGAGTGCCATCCTCTTCACAAGATGATGACTTCCCCAAATGTACAATTCAAGGTAATGCTTGGCAATGTCGTGTACATAGTTATGAGATCAAGAATCAAGAAAGCTGCACATAAAGTTACAATTTTAATACATTTTTACAAAAATATGGGCCCCTTGGCATTATTTTGCTTAGGGCTCCCAAATGGCTTCAAGGATAGGTGGAAATTGGACTACTATATTTCTTCTCCAAAATATGCAACAACTGTGTCTGCATCATTTGCAAAGAGACAGTCCTTGTTTTTAAAGAGTTCGATGTGAGGCGATATTAACAAACAAGGCACGCTGACATGTACGACAAGATTACAGGGAAGATATGTAGCGAGAAATTGAAGCAACTTGAAGCTAGTTTAATTTTACAGCAGCAGTATTTTGCAAGAGCCCGAGAGTCGAAAGAGAAACAAAGGCTAGTTGCGAGATTGTTGAAATATTTAATTTAGTGCTGTCAAACGATTAAAATTTTTAATCGAGGTAATCACAGCTTAAAAATGAATTAATCGCAATTCAAACCATCTATAAAATATGCCATATTTTTCTGTAAATTATTGTTGAACTGGAAAGATAAGACACAAGACGGATATTTACATTCAACATACTGTACATAAGTACTCTATTTGTTTATTATAACAATAAATCAACAAGATGACATTAACATTCTGTTAAAGCGATCCATGGATAGAAAGACTTGTAGTTCTTAAAAGATAAATGTTAGTTATAGAAATTTTATATTGAATTCCCTCTTAATGTTTTCGTTTTAATAAAATTTGTAAAATTTTCAATTAAAAAAAAACCAACTAGTAGCTCGCCATTGTTGATGTCAATAATAACCCACTGCTCATGGTGCTGAAACCCATAAAATCAGTCACACCCAAGCGCCAGCAGAGGGCGACAAAACACCAAAAAACACAAGTAACAAGTAGACATGACACTGTGCTGTCATTTTAATCTGTTTGAGCAGGGCATGTGCGTTAATTGCGTCAAATATTTTAACGTGATTAATATAAAAAATTAATTACCGCCCGTTAACGCAATAATTTTGACAGCCCTAAATTAATTAAAAAAAATAAAAATAAAGCAAATGTGACACACAGAATGGCTTGCTAAAATTTGCTTAAATATATTGTTCTACGTAAAAACCAAGGTCGGCCTTCCACATTTTTACCACGCCAAATCTGGACCCCTTTGCAAAAAGTTTGGACACCCCTCGTGTAAAGGAAAGAATAAATGGGGCCATGTATCGAGAGATTTTGAGTGAAAATTTTCTTCCATCAGCAAGGGCAATGAAGATGAGACGTGGTTGGGTCTTTCAGCATGACAATGATCGCAAACACACAGCCAGGGCAACAAAGGAGTGGCTTCGTAAGAAGCATTTCAAGGTCCTGGAGTGGCCTAGCCAGTCTCCAGATCTCAACCCCATAGAAAATCTGAGGAGGGAGTTGAAAGTCCGTGTTGCCCAACAACAGCCCCAAAACATCACTGCTCTAGAGGAGATCTGCATGGAGGAATGGGCCAAAATACCAGCAACAGTGCGTGAAAAGCTTGTGAAGAGTTACAGAAAACGTTTGGCGTCCGTTATTGCCTATAAAGGGTACATAACAAAGTATTGAGATGAACTTTTGGTTTTGACAAATACTTATTTTCCACCATGATTTGCAAATAAATTCTTTAAAAATCAAACAATGTGATTTTCTGTTTTTTTTTTTTTTTTTGTCCACATTCTGTCTCTCATGGTTGAGGTTTACCCATGTTGACAATTACAGGGCTCTCTAATATTTCCAAGTGGGAGAACTTGCACAATTAGTGGTTGACTAAATACTTACTTGCCCCACTGTAGCTGTTGATTGCAAAAACCAGCACGACATAACCATAATTGTGCCTAAATTCTTGCAGTCTACACCTGTACTTTTTTCTTTGTGAAAGGTGACTTGATCTTTCTTGTTCTTTCCGAACTGGTCCTGTGATTGGACCCAACTGGGCGTGACCTGGCTAGGAGGCTCCATCATTTGTATGCAGATTGTCTCGTTTACGTTTGGCGTCAATAGAATGCATTAATGCGCCCTCATGTTGGGGATCAGACACTGCTAGTGTGAGATTTGATTTGATTAAGCTTTCCGCCGATTTCAGATGAAGCCTCATTGACACGTCGATCGCGATGCCGCTGTGCATATCAATACGTGGAAATATTCATTAGGACTGACCAGCAGCTTCTATTGTTTCCAAGGCTTTTCTACTAACCGTCATGTATTGATCGGATTTGTGAGTGACTGGACCTGACATGGGGTCAAAGTGGGATCTAGTCATTCTTTTAATAGGTTCTGTGGCGTTTGAAAGAAGTATTGTGATGTGATGTTTGGTATTGAATAAGTTAACTGGGATCAGTGTTGTTTTTGGCAGCCCTTCTAATTTTCGTCTTCGTCTTTTGGATGAGAATACTTCTTAGTCGTAGTCATATTTTAGTGTTTTCAAAATGTGTTTGTCCTTGTCTCATTTTTGTTGACGAAAACTGAGACTGATTCCGTCTAGTTTTAGTCGACGTTTACTCAAAAGGTTTTAGTCTGAAAATAAATAAAACAAGGATTCTAACAATTTCAAATGAACATTGACGGACAAGGACATATTGTAGCGTTTACAAGGACAACGCCAGCTTGGTGATACCGTAATTTCTGGACTATTGGGCGCCCCTGATTACAAGCCTCACCCAGTAAAAATTTAAAGGAAAAACCCTTTTGTACATACATACAGTGGGGCAAATAAGTAGTCAACCACCAATTGTGCAAGTTCTCCTCCTTGAAAAGATTAGATTGGCCTGTAATTGTTAACATGGGTAAACCTCAACCATGAGAGACAGAATGTTGGAAAAAAAAAAACAGAAAATCACATTGCTTGATTTTTAAAGAATTTATTTGCAAATCATAGTGGAAAAAAGGTATTTGGTCACTGACAAACAAGCAAGATTTCTGGCTGTCAAAGAGGTCTAACTTCTTCTAACGAGGTCTAACGAGGCTCCACTCGTTACCTGTATTAATGGCACCTGTTTTAACTCATCATCGGTATAAAAGACATCTGTCCACAAGCTCAGTCAGTCACACTTCAAAGTCCACTATGGCCAAGACCAAAGAGCTGTCGAAGGACACCAGAGACAAAATTGTAGACCTGCACCAGGCTGGGAAGACGGAATCTGCAATAGGTAAAACACTTGGTGTAAATAAATCAACTGTTGGAGCAATTATTAGAAAATGGAAGACATACAAGACCACTGACAATCTCCCTCGATCTGGGGCTCCATGCAAGATCTCACCCCGTGGCGTCAAAATGATAACAAGAACGGTGAGCAAGAGCGGTTCGCGAGAGAACATTTTGATGATCCAGAAGAGGACTGGGAGAATGTGTTATGGTCAGATGAAACCAAAATAGAACTTTTTGGTAGAAACACAGGTTCTTGTGTTTGGAGGAGAAAGAATACTGAATTGCATCCGAAGAACACCTTACCCACTGTGATGCATGGGGGTGGAAACATCATGCTTTGGGGCTGTCTTTCTGCAGCAGGACCAGGACGACTGATCTGTGTAAAGGAAAGAATGAATGGGGCTATGTATCGAGAGATTTTGAGTGAAAATCGCCTTCCATCAGCAAGGGCATTGAAGATGAGACGTGGCTGGGTCTTTCAGCATGACAATGATCCCAAACACACAGCCAGGGCAACAAAGGAGTGGCTTCGTAAGAAGCATTTCGAGGTTCTGGAGTGGCCTAGCCAGTCTCCAGATCTCAATCGAAAATCTGTGGAGGGAGTTGAAAGTCCGTGTTGGCCAACGACAGCCCCAAAACATCACTGCTCTAGAGGAGATCTGCATGGAGGAATGGGCCAAAATACCAGCAACAGTGTGTGAAAAGCGTGTGAAGAGTTACGGAAAACGTTTGGCCTCTGTTATTGCCAACAAAGGGTACATAACAAAGTATTGAGATGAACTTTTGGTATTGACCAAATACTTATTTTCCACCATGATTTGCAAATAAATTATCTAAAAATTAAACAATGTGATTTTCTGTTTTTTTTCCCCCACATTCTGTCTCTCATGGTTGAGGTTTACCCATGTTGACAATTACAGACCTCTCTAATATTTTCAAGTGGGAGAACTTGCACAACGAGTGGTTGACTAAATACTTACTTGCCCCACTGTAAGCCGTGTGTGCCCACTTAGTAACATGAGATATTGACAAAGAAACCTTAACTTTTCGTTCCAAACAGCGCCAGCAACACGGCAGTTATATAGCAGTGGCAGGGAAGTTACATAGCATCAACACGGTGGTACAGCACTAACTGGGCTGGTTATTAAAAACATAAAAGTCTTTGTTAGCAATCTTCATCTTCATCCTGTGCACTCAAACCATGGAAGTCTTCATCCTCAGGGTCGGATATGAAGACGCTCAGATACACTTCGCCACGCACCTACTCAGGCTTTCCTTCGCTGTCGCCTTCAGTGTCTCCCATAATGAGGCAAATTCACTCCTGAGCCGTCCTCCTCGTCACACAACAGGCTGGCCTCTCGAAACCCGTTAGTGATGTCCGGACTTCTTTCACACCGCTTCACGCTGCCGGGCTTCCCTGGCATACCAAGAGAAGTGTGCGACAACTGTGGGACCATTGGATTTTAGAGGAAGTGAGTAAACATCCTGTTTTGTATTATGTCAAATACTCTGATCATGGCGCACGTTTTAATACGGATGTGGCTTGCATTTTGTAGCTGACAATTGTCCTAGTCCACCGAGAATGGCACTCAGCCAACGACCGGCGGCTTGTTGCGCATCAAACCCCCCCCCCCCCCCCCCCCCCACCACCTCCCGCTGGGAGAGCGCTAGACTCGGCTTGTTGCCCTCTTCGTGTGCCCGGTGTTCTGTCAAATTTTCCACCCCACCAGAAATTGCAATTTTGTGTTAAAATGGCCACAAATACAAAGATTACAAAGTAAACACGACAAACTTTCTTTAACTAAAGGAATATTTACTTACGTTGGACAGAAATGTAGAGAAGTTTTCCTCCATTCGATCCAAAGACTCCATGTAGCATGTATCACTGAGTGTCAAGACACAACTGTGAATTGTCACAGCTGGATTTTTTGGGGATTTTATGAGTGAAACATGGTAATATAACAAGGGTCGCGATGCAGAAATTGCAGACATCAATGAGTGGTCGAGATTTTCTTTTTCATATATTTACCCTTTTAAACTTTTTTTTTTCAAATTTTCATTGTTTGGATCAATTATTTATCACCTGATGGAAAAATGTGACAGAAACAAACAAACAAACAAACAAACAAACAAACAAACAAACAAACAAACAAACAAAAAAAAAAATACAATTAAGCGATAGTTATGAGGTAGATATCCATGACTTTTTTACAGACACCATTTTTTTCATTGTGACGTCATTTGTTTAAAGTGATCCTCTAACTTAAATACATGTAGGCTCTAATAAACCACAACTGTTCTCTTGTACTAAAATATGTTGTTAGAAACACATAAAATGTTAAATCAATGGCAATATTTTATAATATTTAGTCCATATTTTGACCATTAGTTGGCGCCATGGTTTGCGGGCTCGCAGTGATGACGTCCTTGGGATCTTTCCAAATGTGTAGCGTTTTCAACAATTGCTTATTGCTGCCTAAACTCGCGAAGTAAAATGCCACGATGTGCTGCTTTTGGATGCAATTTCCAGTCAAATGGAAACAAGGGGAGTGAAGTGAGTGGTCAAGGTGAAATTATTATTTTTAGTGAATAAATGTGCATAAGTGGAAGCTTCTCCCAAACATTTTTCCTGGATCCTCAGTTAAGTAAGGGATCCGTCTATTTTCTGGATTCGACGGTCCCACCGCGTCTGCAATATTGGTTTCGGATCTGTCTATTTTTTTTATTCGTCGGTCCCACAGCGGCTTTTCGGATCAGTCTATCTTGTGGAATCGATGGCCTGATCACGGCTGCAACATTGCTATGGGATCGGCCTAATTCTTGCATCTTCGAGTGAGTAAAAAACCCGGATTTGGATTACTATTGCTATCTTTTTTGTCGACTAGTCTTCGTGGGAGTTTTCCCCAAATCATACTAAATAATTAAAACACTATGGCACGCTACAGTGACAACAGTGACTTTGACGTGGACCTTACAACAATGTTGGGAGTTTGTCAGGGAATGTGTGTTTGCGTATTGCTGAGCTCCCGAGTGAAGAGTGGTTAACCCTTGAGAGTCGAACGACGCGCCGGCGCGTCCTCAGCGCACGTCGTCTTTGAAGCGCCCTCACGTTTTAATTACGTCACCCACATGCCGTTGGTTGGTCTCGTTTTAAAGTGCGGAAGTTGCGGTTTACTCTCGTTATTTTTTGAAGTCAATCGACCAACTAGAACGTGAGATATTGTCATTTAAGTTTTATAGTTTTATTGTCCTCTCAAAAAAACATTAAAACGCTGCATGGATCATTTGTTTATGTCTATATTTCCATCATTTCTAGTCCTTTTTCAAAACGGAAGCTCCATGAAAAAAACACAAATCAAACGAACCCTTTCGAAGTCACAGTGGAAGCACAAAATGTGTTTTTTTTATTTTTTTTATAAATATAACTGCGGTGCAAGGTTCAACCGAACGAGAGGGAGGAGGAGTGTTCTGAAGCAGCGAGGTGGCGAGCGACGGCCAGTTGGATACTGCTGGATCGAGCAGCGACTTTGTGTGACTTTGACAATGAACGGAAAACTAAATTTAGCGCAAGCAATTGTGCTTCTGATCAACTTGAGGAAGAGGATGGTCCAAATTCGTCATCATCGTCTTCTTCGGAAGAGTCCTCGAGTGAAGATAGTGACGGATTTGAACACGTGGGTGACGCCATCGATGAGCAGAGGTAAACCAACTCACTCTTTTTTTTCATGCTGAAAACGTTTCTTTTGAAAGTTTCTTTTGATATTGCAAGACAAAGTTAATTTTGATGCAATATAAGTGTGTGTTTGTGTATATAATAATAAAATGTGCATATCAGATCAAAGTCGTACGTGCACTGTGGGTATCCCAGGCAGGAATTTATAATTTGTGGTGTTCTTCTTTCTATATGAAGATTAGGGATGTAGCACATATT
Source organism: Corythoichthys intestinalis (assembly GCF_030265065.1). Taxonomy (NCBI): domain Eukaryota; kingdom Metazoa; phylum Chordata; class Actinopteri; order Syngnathiformes; family Syngnathidae; genus Corythoichthys; species Corythoichthys intestinalis. The sequence continues at coordinate 6,243,085 of NC_080400.1, forward strand.
CAGCTATGGTATTCTTTCTATTGTCATACATATAGATTTCCATTATTATTTATTTTATTTTATACTTTATTATTTTCATAAATACTGACTTATTTTCATGTACATTTATAGTGACAATGAAAGCAAAGTGAAATGAAAATGGAAGGGTGGAAAGAGGACCGACACTCCATGGAAGTGTGAGCTGTGTGATGTAGCCGTGTCTAATTCCAGGACGAAACTGCTTTTCGGAGTGGCATGACTGAAAAAAATTTAACTTGTTTATTGTAAATATTTTTGAAAATGCTTTTTTCCCCCCAATGTTATATATATATATTTTTCCCACATCAATCTTCTCAATTTGTGTATATAAATGTGTGTTCAAGAAGCTTGATTGTGTGTACATAGTTTTCATCAGGCGATTGGCCGCAATACCTAAACTCATAAAGAGATGGCCTCTAAACACTTTTTGTGTTAGATGGTATATATTTTTTCACTGTTCTTCACTGTTAGGTCTGCTGTATATAACCTGTTTTGACTGGAGCATGTATAAAGGCAAAAAACGCCTATGGCTATACCTGTTGTTTATGTTGAATTGTCAAATATAAGACTATTTATTCTAAATTTTTTTGGTTGAATGTTCATCCTAACATGTTGAATAAATATTACAAAGTTTCAAAACGGTTCGTTACGCATGTTTGGTTGTCAATTGGACATCAATATTAAAAATTTTGACAAAACGATTTTGGAATTTTTGGTCTTTTTGGGCCCAAAATGATGATTTATAATTGATCAGTGAAGGAAACAACAATTTGGACATGAAGTTCAAGGTGTCACAAAAAAAGGGACCAAACCAGGCCATCGTAAACAATTCTTTCTTTGAAATATAAAGGCAACTTCAAAGGCATGCAAAATCAGACAAAATAGGCCCAGACCTTAAAGGGTTAAGGTGGAAATATTATTTTTTTGTGAATAAATGTGCATAAGTGGAAGCTTCTCCCCTTTTTGGTACTCTTATACACGTATCCTAGCTACCACGCGTTACAATGTACAAGACATGGACTACACAAGGTGTGCTCTTTGGCCTGTACTGTACTGTATGTAAAGCACACGACAGCTCTGGATGCTAACAATCTACACATTTATATTGGGATAAGTTTGAAAACGCAATATGCTTACCTTGAATATCTGCTAATAAAACCGGACAGCATACACTCTCGCTCCCAACCGGACTTCCCAACAGGACTCTCTCGCATCACCAGTTTTGCCCAACTTTTGTCTTATCAGGTATTTGCTGCACACATTTTTCCCTGAAGCTCGTCTTGTGAACGACCGACAGTGCTGTCCTGCTCTTCACTTTTCAGATCTGGTTCAAATAGGAAGGGTAGAACTGATGACATGTTGGGAAAGCTAACGAGTGACGCGCTGGAATTTCGGCAACGGGACCGGTGACGTCACGCACTGTGACGTAACAAGAATGGCGACCTATCACTTAAAATGATTTTACAAACTTTATTAAAACAAAAACATTAAGAGTGGTTTGAATATAAAATTATTATAACTCATACTAACATTTATCTTTTAAGAATTACTTGTCTTAAAAATAGAGGATCCCTTTATAAAAATATTAGACATCAATTAATGATTCTAACCTAAAAATGACAGACATTTTGAATAAGAAATATAATTAATTTTCTTCATTTTATGGGTGGGTTGAAACAAACGGTTGTGCGGCGTCAGTAAACGAGGGTTTCCAGGGTAAAACAAACAAATTAAAAATAGTTTGGGGGCTTAATGCGCCATGAATCTGCTATGGCAGCATAAAGACATATAGGTCTATGAAACACAACAGTTTTTTGGCTTAAAATACAGCAGTTTCTTTAAAAGAGGAGTGCAAGAGCAGAAACTGCTTTTTCAGTCTTGTCTGTGTTTTCCGCCTTAGTTTGTTTTTAGAACAGAATGACTGCGGGTTTTGGCCTTATTTTTGTCGATTTTCTTCATTACATTTTGATAGTTTTTGTATTTACCTGTTAGGGCTTTTGGGAAGGAAAATATTTTTTTTGGGTGTCTGTGTAATATTGTCATTTCTTTTTCCCTAGTAGGTAAGAAAATACTTGTATTTTTCTGTACAATTTTGTCACATATCGAAATATTTTTTTGACTCAATCTTCCAGCGGAAAGTACAAGCGGCGTAATTGCTGCACATGCAAGTCTGAATGTATGCGCTCAGGCATTTAACACCAGCGATCACGCTGTGATCTCATGTTTAATGCAGTTTGTTGGTTTGTCTTCCTGCTTGTCGCGGGTGTGGTGGGCCGAGAGAAGGGGAGGGGTAGTGGGCTTGAGAGCGAAATGCATCATTGAGTATGAATGTGATTGCTGCTGGTAGAACAGCTGTATGCCATTTGTCTTCATTTGGTCAATGAAGCGATTTGATGGCAGCCGTTGGGAGGATTTCACCTGTTACGTCGAGCATCTGCCTTGCGCAATTTTCACCTTGCAGAAAAGGGGTTCTTCGTTTTTGACGGGGACCAACGCTTGATGGTCTTAAATTAAATATATGAAAGTGATTGGTGTGATGAAGTGCATCTTGATGGAAGGGTGAAAGTCAAATTGTTGAGCATGAAATATACCCCCCCCATAAAATGGTAAGGAAAAATACAAATACTGTATTATAATAAGGGCTGTCAAACGATTAAAATTTTTAACTGAGTTAATCACAGCTTGAAAATTAATTAATCATAATTAATCGCACTTCAAACCATCTATAAAATATGCCATATTTTTCTGTAAATCATTGTTGGAATGGCAAGATAAGACACAAGACGGATATATACATTCAACATACGGTACATAAGTACTGTATTTGTTTATTATAACAATAAATCAACAAGATGGCATTAACATTATTAACATTCTGTTAAAGCAATCCATGGATAGAAAGACTTGTAGTTCTTAAAAGATAAATGTTAGTACAAGTTATAGATATGTTATATTAAAACCCCTCTTAATGTTTTGTTTTAATACGAATTGTAGAATTTTCAATCAAAAAATAAACTAGTAGCTCACTATTGTTGATGTCAATAATTACACAATGCTCATGGATGGTGCTGAAACCCACAAAATCAGTCGCACCCAAGCGCCAGCAGAGGGCGAAAAAATACCAAAAAACACAAGTAACAAATGGACATGACACTGTCATTTTAATCTGTTTGAGCGGGGCATGTGCGTTAATTGCGTCAAATATTTTAACGTGATTAATTTAAAAAATAATTACTGCCCGTTAACGCGATAATTTTGACAGCCCTAATTATAATAAATGAACGAGTAACTACAGTAATTTTTGCACTATAAGGCGCACCTGACCCTAAGCCGCCACCCACCAAATGTGACACGAAAACGGCATTTGTTCATAGATAACCCGCACTGGTCTATAAGCCGCAGCTGTCCTCACTGTATTATGGGATATTTACATCAAAAGATATTAGCCGGTAACACTTCATTAGACAGCGGCATCACATGACGGTCCGAAGACCAAATGAACACCATGAAGCTTTTAAACAATTGGCTGCAAAGCTTCATTGCTTCAAGAAGCTTCATTTGATCATCACTGCTTCCTTCGGGGAGACAGTCAACCTTTTATGCCACCTGCTGTCAACACTGTTGTTGTCCATCATGCCTCCTAGCATGCATTGCAGCGCAACATATGTGAATAACAATCAAAATTAATGTTCTTTGCTAATTATTTATTCAGTTACTGTTCCAGTTGTTTCATTAATTGGCTAGTTATTGTATTTGGTAACACTTTATCTGACAGTGGCACCATAAGACTGTCATAAGACCATCATAATTATGACATGACACTGCCATGAGCATTAATGAATGCTTACGACAGATGTCATTTTGTGTCATCCTGCAAATTATCTCACTTTTGAATGGATGTAAAAGATGTGAGCTGTACATAAATGGAGTTAGTGACGTAATTTTTCAGATGACACTTAATAACATCTGTCATAAGCATTCGTTTATGCTCATGATAGCGTCATGTCATAATTATGACGGTCTTATGGCAGTCTTATGACGCCGCTGTCAAATAAAGTGTTACCCAAATAAATCAACAAATAAAAATTAAATTAGTTCTATTTTCAATACTACCGTATTGGCCCGAATACAAGACGGCCTTGATTGTAAGAAGACCCCCTCTTTTTCAAGACTCAAGTTTGAAAAAAGACCTTTTGAACACCAAATTAATTTTTATACAGAAAATAATTACAGTACATCTGAAACAAATGATTATAACAATATATTTGCGAGAAAAAGCATGTGATTTTGCCTCATTCAAATCTTAATATCTGAACATTTACTTATGTAAACTAAAGTTCAATCACATTCGTAAATGAATGGCTTCTGGTTTTTGAAATGTAAATAAACCAATCTATTGTGATAAAACAACAAAATTGCAATAGCTGCATTAACCATCAAAGTGAAGTCTAACTGTAACTGTAGTCTTGAAACAAATCTGAATAAGGAAAAACATTGCAATAAAATAATGCAAACTGGTTAAACTTGAGAATAGCTGAGATCTGTCATGACAGAACATCGCTTCAATGATATCTGGCGCCATCTAGCGTCGTGAATGGGGAGAGTAGCTGATATCTGTCATGACAGAACATCGCTTCAATGATATCTGGCGCCATCTAGCGTCGTGAATGGGTATAGCATCTAGACCGCGAATACAAGACGACCCCCACTTTCTCAGTCTTATTTCAATGCAAAAAACACTGTCTTATATTCCGGCCAATACGATATTTGTCCTGCGTACATTTTGATAATTTCCATTGCTAGGAAACATCCTCAATTAATGGGAAATATGTTAACTTTAGTGATTTGTTGTTTTAGCTTGCTTGGAGGAGAGCAAATGTAAAAAATGTCTCACGTTGCCCCAGTCTCCTCTACAGACAAAAAAAAAAAATTGAAAATATCAAAATCCTCCGTCGATCCATTTTCTAGAAAGATTTTCTTTCTTTTACTCTTTCATTGCCATTAACAATGATAGACGTCCAATCATGTGTTTCTTTTTATCTTTTTGCTGTGAACTGAAATCAGTTTGTCACTAGTTAACGTCCAATCCATTTGAGCTGGCAGATTAGGTTCTCCCAGTTCAAATGAATTGGACATCTATCACTGTCAATGGCAGCCGCTTTGGCCAACCACAGCCAATTCATTCCACTGAATGTCCATGAACCTAACAAGCATGTTTTTACACTTTTACCAAAGTTGTCTCTTCTCATTAAATATTGACTGAAAAGTAGTTCATCGTACATTTGTAAGCACAGCTCAGGTTCTATCAAACGGGACAAATATCACGAGCGAGAGTGTGCTCCTCGATGACCTTTTCCGAACACATTATGATAGCCTCCGCGCTGAGAAGGTCACCTCTTCAGCCAAAGGGAGACGGCGGAGAAGAAATGGCTCAGTAGGGAGCCTCTCGTATTCAGGTGTTGATTAAAAGAACGGTGTGACATCCTGAGTAGGATGTAGACACCAATAACAGCCGAGTCATCTGAAAATAGAAAGCTCTTTCAAAATAAAAGGGGGCATGCAGTCCTAAATCCACTTGTGAATTTTCCGAAACGCAATTTTTTTGTCTTAATGCTACCTTACTGCTAACAAGTAATGCAAATCCGTACAGGCAGGCTAATGAAACTAGCGTCAACGTAGCAACGCTTCGAAAGCAACACTTTTTTGAACATAAGCAGCAAAAAATACGCAAACGAATGGCGAAGGTTTGGTCTCAATATTGGTAAGGACGATATAACAGCATAACCTGCACTTTTTGCTGGGGACGGGACATCAATAAGACCAAAAATATTGGGTGAATGCAGTGGTGTAGGTTTGCATAGGGATGGTAGGTTCAAAACACTACCAACTTTTCAGGATGCTCAAATTGTCCCCACCAACTTTTAAGCAACCTTATTTACATTACATAATGAGTTCCGTTATATAGGTAATTTAAGATTGTCTCCACATCTGTTGTAAGGAAAGAATGGACCCTACCATTATTAAGTGAATTATCTTCATTATGTTCAGGCTAACATTTACCCCTTTTCACTTGCTGAATGTGCCAGTCCATTTTTTTCCGCTAAAACGCACATTTGATTGGCTGATGAAATGACCAACCACACACATACGCAGACACACAGCCCCGACAGAAATATTTGTCGCCAACATACCGCCTCTTCAGCCCTTTCCTATTAGGTTTTTTTTTCGGCCAGCTGTAGCAGCAGCCACTGTAAGTAATGTAAAAAGCCGTCAATGTTGTGGAGGTGGGGAACATGATCACAAATTTTGCTACTGAAAATCTGACCTGGATCAATTTAGATTGTCTTCTCATATCTTGTGAGGATAGAATTGACCCTACCATTATTAAGGTAATTATTTTCATTATGCTTAAACGTACCCCTTTTCACTTGCTGTATGCGCCGGTCCATTTTTGCCCCCCTCAAACGCACGTTTGATTGGCTGATGACTTGACCCACCGCCGACACACGCACACTCACACAGCCGCGACAGAAATACATGTTGACAACATGCCGCCTTCTCCGCCCCCTTCAAAGAGGAGGGATATTGGAAGTTTTTTTGGCCAGCAGCAGCCACTGTAAGTAATTTCAAAAGATGCCAATGTTGTGGAGGTGGGAAACACACCACTAATTTTGCTACTGAAAGTCCGACCTGCATCAGATTTAGCATAACATTGAACTGTGTGAATTTGCTAACCTGCAAAACTTGAATAGGAAGTTGCTTAGAGGTCTCCTGTTTTCTGCTGTTAACGTTAAAAACTGTGAGAAATGTTGTGAACCGAGATTTACCCCCTTCTCCCTACTTTTCGTTTTTATTTTATTTATAAGTCACTACAGATTTATTTTGCATCTATCATTTAGCCTATTAAGTAATTAGGCTCAATTATTTAACTAGCCCTGACACGCGTTCACCCAATCTTTTTGGTCTTATTAATGTCCCGTCCCCAGCACAAAGTGTACATGCAAGTTATGCTGTTAAGTCATTTTTCAAAATGAGGGAATAGCCCTTTGTTTCATATAAAGGATATTTACAGTGGTTGTTTTTTTTGTGAGGCTGGGGGGCAGGGTGGGGGGTAAAAATGTCTACATAAGCTGCAAATAAAAATATTTTTCAATAAATGATTTAGAACAAAATTAAATACATTTCATTATTACATTGAATATATGCACTAAATCCACAGTTGAACTCATGTTAACGGTAGAAAACACATATAGGAGCAAACTTCTCTCTGAGCAGCTTTCTACTTGAGTTTTACAAGTTAGCAAGCTCACACAGTTCAATGTTATGCTAAATCTGATGCAGGTCGGACTTTCAGTAGCAAAATCAATGGCGTGTTCCCCGCCTCCACAACAATGTCTTTTTACATTACTGGCTGCTGCTGGCCGAAAAAAAACTTCTGATATTCCTCGTCTTCGCAGAGGACGAAGAAGGCGGCATGTTGTTGACATGAATATGTCGCAGCTGTGTGAGTGTGTCTGTGTGGCTGGTGGGGGGGGGTCAAGTCATCAGCCAATCACATGTACATTTGAGCAGGAAAAAATGGACTGGCACATTCAGCATGTTAAAAGAGTGCTATATGTAAGTCTGAACATAATGAAAATAATTCACTTAATAATGGTAAGATCTATTCTACCCATATAGACAATGTACTGTAAATGACCTATATAACTATATACAGTGAGGCAAATAAGTATTTAGTCAACCACTAATTGTGCAAGTTCTCCCACTTGGGTAAACCTCAACCGTGAGAGACAGAATGTGGGAAAAAAAAAACAGAAAATCACATTGTTTAATTTTTAAAGAATTTATTTGCAAATCATGGTGGAAAATAAATATTTGGTCAATACCAAAAGTTCATCTCAATACTTTGTTATGTACCCTTTGTTGGCAATAACGGAGGCCAAACGTTTTCTGTAACTCTTCACAAGCTTTTCACACACTGTTGCTGGTATTTTGGCCCATTCCTCCATGCAGTTCTCCTCCAGAGCAGTGATGTTTTGGGGCTGTTGTTGGGCAACACGGACTTTCAACTCCCTCCACCGATTTTCTATGGGGTTGAGATCTGGAGACTGGCTAGGCCACTCCAGGACCTTGAAATGCTTCTTACGAAGCCATTCCTTTGTTGCCCTGGCTGTGTGTTTGGGATCATTGTCACGCTGAAAGACCCAGCCACGTCTCATCTTCAACGCCCTTGCTGATGGAAGGAGATATTCACTCAAAATCTCTCGATACATGGCCCCATTCATTCTTTCCTTTACACAGATCAGTCGTCCTGGTCCCTTTGCAGAACAACAGCCCCAAAGCATGATGTTTCCACCCCCATGTTTCACAGTGGGTATGGTGTTCTTCGGATGTAATTCAGTATTCTTTCTCCTCCAAACACGATAACCTGTGTTTCTACCAAAAAGTCTATTTTGGTCTCATCTGACCATAACACATTCTCCCAGTCCACATCTGGATCATCCAAATGCTCTCTAGCGACCCGCAGACAGGCCTGGACGTGTACTTTCTTCAGCAGGGGGACACGTCTGGCAGTGCAGGATTTGAGTCCATGGCGGCGCATTGTGTTACTGATAGTAGCCTTTGTTACTGTGGTCCCAGCTCTCTGTAGGTCATTCACTAGGTCCCTCTGTGTGGTTCTGGGATTTTTGCTCACGGTTCTTGTTATCATTTTGATGCCACGGGGTGACATCTTGCCTGGAGCCCCAGAACGAGGGAGATTATCAGTGGTCTTGTGTGTCTTCCATTTCCTAATACTATCATACTTTCAACTCCCTCCAAAGATTTTGTATGGGGTTGAGATCTGGGGACTGGCTAGGCCACTCCAGGACCTTGAAATGCTTCTTACGAAGCCACTCCTTTGTTGCCCTGGCTGTGTGTTTGGGATCAGCCCTAAAGCATGATGTTTCCACCCCCATGCTTCACAGTGGGTATGGTGTTCTTCGGATGCAATTCAGTATTCTTTCTCCTCCAAACACGAGAACCTGTGTTTCTACCAAAAAGTTCTCTTTTGGTTTCATCTGACCATAACGCATTCTCCCAGTCCTCTTCTGGATCATCCATATGCGCTCTAGCGAACCGCTGACGGGCCTGGACGTGTACCTTCTTCAGCAGGGGGACACGTCTGGCAGTGCAGGATTTGAATCCCTGGCGGCACATTGTGTTCCTGATAGTAGCCTTTGTTACTGTGGTCCTAGCTCTCTGTAGGTCATTCACTAGGTCCCCCCATGTGGTTCTGGGATTTTTGCTCACGGTTCTTGTTATCATTTTGATGCCACGGGGTGAGGAGGGAGTTGAAAGTCCGTGTTGCTCAATGACACAACCCCAAAACATCACTGCTCTAGAGGAGATCTGCATGGAGGAATGGGCCAAAATACCACCAGAAAACGTTTGGCCTCCGTTATTGCCAACAAAGGGTACATAACAAAGTATTGAGATGAACTTTTGGTATTGACCAAAAATTTATTTTCCACCATGATCTGCAAACAAATTATTTAAAAATCAAACAATGTGATTTTCATTTTTTTTTCTCCACATTCTGTCTATCATGGTTGAGGTTTACCCATGTTGACAATTACAGGCCTCTCTAATATTTTCAGGTGGGAGAACTTGCACAATTATTGGTTGACTAAATACTTATTTGCCCCACTGTATGTGCCAGTTAGCTTGCGCTAACACTGCAACTCTGCTTAGGGCTTGACTTCGACGAGATAGATTGGTCACAAAAAAATGAAAATAAAATATTGTTGTAGAATTTCGAACTGCTTGCTCCAAGACACAGTTTCACAAATAGACCGTTAACAAGATTCCACATGGTTGTGTGATTCACAATTGATGGTTACCGCCCACTCTTGGGACTTGACTATTTTCATACAAGCAATTAAAAAGTCATTTTCCCATAATATCTGCGCTTTAAATGTCATCCGTGGATGCTCAAAGGTGGAGGTGTAACCTGCAAATTGATGGCTTGGAACAGTCACATTTGGCTTTAGTACAAAAGAAGCATGCTGCCACTTTTTACAGCATTGTGACAATCGGCCGCCAACAGAATCCTGCTGTGTTGCCTGAAGAATGAACATAAATACTTTGGAATAAAACTGGAAGGAAACCAAGAAAATTGCAAAAAAATGCCATAGAAACCAATTAAAATCTCCAAAATTTCCTCTACACGTGTCACCGGAAGTTTCATTATGACACGTCCCCTGCAAATAAAATCTGCATTAGCGACGGCCAGATGGAAAACGTGACATTTATATGGTGCAGATTTAGCGAGCTGACGATAAGGAGCGCTTAGTAGCTGACATTAATGAAAAGCAGGTTTAAATCCACTACGAGGGCAACAGCAGGCGTGTTGTTCTCGCGCCGTTCGTTTTATTTGGAGCTCCTTTGACATAATTAGATTTGGCGAAATGTCAACTTGTACTGAAAAAATTTGATTTCCCTGATGCAGAATATATAACACATGGGTATCTTGGGTTACTCGCTTTGGCTTATCATAAACTTTCAAATGTGATAATTAGATAGATTCACACTAATCTTTTTTTTTTTTTTTTTTTTTAACGTGGCATTTAAATTCGCCTAGATACTGCATAGCCACTTGAGTTGTACATTATCTATTGCTAATATTCATGGCAGCTACTGTGAATTGAACAGGTAGAAGTGTTTCATGACTTTTATGTTTATTAAGGGTGTAACGGTACATGTATTTGTATTGAACTGTTTCGGTACGTGGTGCTCGGTTCGGAACGGTGGCTTACCGAACGAGTTTCTGACGTTTCTAACCCTTACTTTTCGAGGCTGTAACTCGATCGGGTTACAGTTTCTTTGTGTTGATTATATTTACTCTGTCTTCTCTACTATAATGAGGACCAACATGGTAGGACAGTATAACCCAGAAACGTCAACGGCGCGACAACGTGGCCGCCGCGAGAATGCAGTGAAATACAGGTGTTAAAGTCAATCAGCCAATGCACACCAGTCGCAGTGCGGCCGCGTGTTAGACGCCTCCCAGAAGCGGCTCAACACGACGCACGCGAAAAGAACGGCAGAGTTTATTATTTGAGGCGAGACGCGGCCCTCCTGCCTCAATACTACTAGCTAGTATCGGGCAGACCGGAAGTCACTCGTGTAAAAATACGGTGGATCTGGTCGATTTTCAAACTAATATGCAATCGTAACCCACTTTTTGAGTCCATCAGATCTCTTGAGTGGTAGATCGGGGCACAGTTGACTTGTCTTTGTTGATTTACTGCTGTCTTCTCTGCTTTAATAATAACCAACACGACCCCGTGTTCAATACAAAACCCTCCTACCCAGGGGTGAAAGTGGTTAGAATTTCTTGCCGGAACTCCCTGATGTGAAGGTAACCACGGAGCCAGAAATTTATATTTATTTATATATTTATTTATTTGGGGGGGGTCATAACTACTGAAATGCAAAGAAAACTTTTTTTTTGGGGGGGGGGGGTCAAATCTACTGAAATGCAAAGAAAACCGTTTTGGTCAGTTACTTCTATAACACATACAAACACTTGATTTTCATTTAAAATTGTATTTTTTTCAATGATTTGCAAAATAAAAGTCAATATTTTCCCTCATTTCCTCACATACTACATGCCAAATCTCAATTTTAACTACTTAAGAACATAAGATGTATATTGAAATTGAAGATAATGTAAACATTTACTTTTTGTTGTGTTATAATAATATATAATAATATAATAATAAAGATATAAGTAACATACATTCAGAAAAAATAAGTACTTCTAGTTGTTGTTTGTGTATGTGTTTCTTTTCCTTCTTCTCTTGTATTTCTTTTCTTCTTTCCCCCATAATCCCTTCCTGTTCGCTGCTTTGTCATAATAAAAAGGTATTTTGAATGATCACAATGGGAGTATGTCAGACTCTCAATGTGAAACATTAAAACTGTTCAGAATCTGGGCACTTAGACTTCCATTCTCTGTGTCAAACAGCTGAACAGGACAGGTTTAAAAAAAAAAAAAAGAAAAAAAAAAAAAGAAAAAATAAGTACAAATGACTTATATTATGCAGGGTGAAATGAAATATATTTTGAAGATCACACAAACATTTACTTTTTTAAATCATAAGGAAATAAATAGGTAGCCTAACACAAATTAACAAATATAAGTCCAAAGTGTGCATTGACAGCTAAGATGTTCTGAACCTCCCCATCAGAGCAAATAAAACAAAACATGCCACCTTAGCTCTTTCCTTGCTCTTAAAGATTTGATCCATTTTCTGTTGCATTGCCTTTTTTAATTTATTTATTTTTATTTTTTTGCTGTTTCAGAAAAATTGCACATCTGAACCAATCAGAGCTAACTATCTCTGGTGATCACATGTCAGTATGTCAGCCAATTAAACGGATAAACGAGTGCAGGCGTATTGCTTTGCTGCGTGAATTCGTCAGACTCAGATAACTGCAGCAACTGGGGAAACCTCCATGCCGTCCGTGGAATAAAATAATAAATATCAGTGGAAACTGATTACCCTACACAGTATTTTATTGTGCTTGTTGTTAACACTTGTGTATGTAAATTTGATGTTGGTAGATTGTTTTCTTCTTGGAGATGAAATGCATGTGTGGCAGCTTTGTATATTTCTTTTTTTACATACTGTTTTGACAGTTCCCGTCCTGTTTTCAGACTCAAAGCACCATATACCGGAACAGCATTCCTGCCCTGAATCTTATACCGGAACTGCGTTCCTGACCGTTCCCGCTCACTTTCACCCCTGCTCCTACCACAACAAAACAGGAAGGAACTAATATTCCCATAGGAACTAAAGTTATACAACATAAAATATACAATATAAATGAATACTACATCACATTTGTAAAATATAAACACATAATAAAATAAATAATAGCCCATTTAAATAAAATAAATTGAAATGAGCTAAAACACCTGTAATTAAATAATAAGAATAATACACAGATCCTGCTTACACAATTAAATTGATCAATTTTTGTGTGGCGCTTTAACTTGAGAAAATCCACCAATAAAACTTTTGAAAACCGTTCATAAGAAAAAAAAGATTCATTGAGGCATTTCATTTGTAAAATACATGTTAAAATCTTTGTCATTGGGATTGCTTTTCTCTTTAGCACAGGACTTCTTTTTTCTTCTTTCTTTCAGAAAGAAAGCTGACCAATACGCGGGGTCTGAAAGGCAAATTGTTGTTGGATTATCTTTAAATACCCACTACTTTTTGAGCAGAAATCTAGCTTTGTATAGGCTAAGTTCCAGGGCCGGCCCAGCCTATACGCAGACTATGCAGCTGCTTAGGGCCCCTGACCACTGTGGGGCCCCCAATCTGGCAATTGTTTAATTTATATTCTATTTCGTTTACTACAGTTTGCTTTATTAACTTTTGTGAGGTTTGATACTTTATTATAAGCTTAAAAAAATAAAAGTTCTTCCTTAACTTCTTTCTTTCCTCTTTTAGAAAAAGGTTTGGCGCTATCTACTGGAAGTACTGACAATCATTTGGGGTGAGAAGTTTGAAGTATGCAGTGCAAGAAAATCTGATTAATATACAAAATATGGACGTATGGATGTATGGGTTTCACAGTACACTGTGACGAAATGGTGGGCCAAAAATATGGGCCCCTTTGCATTATTTTGCTTAGGGCCCCCAAATGGCCTGGGCCGGCCCTGCTAAGTTCCTATTGTTGAAAGCACAAAGGTGTGTAATAAACAACTAGCACATTTATATTTTGCATTTTGTTTTCTTACTGTACCGAAAATGAACCGAACCGTGACCTCAAAACCGAGGTACGTACCGAACCGAAATTTTTGTGTACCGTTACACCCCTGATGTTTATGCATTAACCCTTTATAGCACGGATATTTTTGTTCAATCCTTACAGAGCACTCATTTAACTCATTTGCTGCCATTGACAGTGCTAGACGTCCAATCCATTTTGACTGCAGGGAGACATTGAATGTTTCCATTTAAAATGAATTGGACACCTAGTGCTGTAAGTGGCATTGATTGATGAGCATATTTTTTTTAAATAAATGCACCATGATTTTGTGTTGTGTGGTGACTTATGACATCCTTTGTTTGGTGAGTCTGTCACATCTGGAGGCCATTCTGGGATATTGCTAAGGGAGATATCAACTCCTAAGAATGCAGTTTTGTGTTCACACCGACCTTTACGTTGCAAAAAGTTGAAGTCCGTGTACACTGAACAATTTCCGGTTTACGTCACGTAAAAATAAGTAATATAGCACTTTAAATCTAGTATTCTTACGATTTTTTCCCTCCTAATATCACTTTAATCTCCCAATGTAACGCCAAAAGTAGTTTTGTGTTTCAGACCTGGTGGCGCCGAAGTGAAATCAAATAACTTCCCATTCACATAACGTAAGAATAATCAACAAAACGGCTTTAATCTCGTAATACAGATAGTGCCCGGGTTAAGACGTACTCAATTTAGGTGATTTCGACTTTACGACGCAGGAGTCGCCAGTTGTTTTTATATACCGTATTGGCCCGAATATAAGACGGCCCTGATAATAAGACGACCCCCTCTTTTTCAAGACTCAAGTTTGAAAAGACTTTTTGAACACCAAATACATTTTTATACAGAAAATAATTACAGTACATCTGAAACAAATGATTATAACAATATATTTGAGAGAAAAAGCATGTTATTTTGCCTCATTCAAATCCTAATATCTGAACATTTAAATATGTAAAGTGCAATTACATTGGTAAATGAATGGCTTCTGGTTTTTGAAATGTAAATAAACATTGTGGGTATATAAAATAATAAAAATAAAACATAAAATAAAATTTAAAATGTAAATAAATTTTGTGATAAAACAACAAAATTGCAATAACTGCATTAACCATCAAAGTGAAGTCTAACTGTAACTGTAGTCTTGAAACACATCTGAATAAGAAAAAACATTAAAATAATAATGCAAACTGGTTAAACTAAAAAGAGTAGCTGAGATCTGTCATGACAGAAAATTGCTTTAATGAGATCTGGCACCCTCTAGCGTCGTGAATGGGTATAATGTCTAGACCGCGAATATAAGACGACCCCCTCTTTTTCAGTGTTATTTCAATGCAAAAAACACCGTCTTATATTTGGGCCAATACGGTATAATTTGTTTGTACATAATAAAGTTGGGTGCATTACTTTTTGAATACCCCTCGTATAGAGTACTACAGTGGGTTAAATAAGTATTTAGACAACCACTAATTGTGCAAGTTCTCCCACTTGAAAATATTGGAGAGGCCTGTAATTGTCAACATGGGTAAACCTCAACCATGAGAGGCAGAATGTGGAACCCCCCCCCCCCCCCCCCCCAAAAAAAAAAATCACATTGTTTGATTTTTAAAGAATATATTTGCAAATCATGGTGGAAAATAAGTTTTTGGTCAATACCAAAAGTTCATCTCAATACTTTGTTAAGTACCCTTTGTTGGCAATAACGGAGCCCAAACGTTTTCTGTAACTCTTCACAAGCTTTTCACACACTGTTGCTGGTATTTTGGCCCATTCCTCCATGCAGATGTCTTCTAGAGCAGTGATGTTTTGGGGCTGTCGTTGGGCAACACGGACTTTCAACTCCCTCCTCACTCCATGGCGTCAAAATGATAACAAGAATGGTGAGCAAAAATCCCAGTACTAAACGGGGGGTGGGGGGGTGGGGGGGACCTAGTGAATGACCTACAGAAAGCTGGGACCACAGTAGCAAAGGCTACTATCAGTAACACAATGCGCCGTCAGAGACTCAAATCCTGCACTGCCAGACGTGTCCCCTTGCTGAAGAAAGTACACGTCCAGGCCCCTCTGCAGTTCGCTAGAGAGCATTTGGATGATCCAGAAGAGGACTGGGAGAATGCGTTATGGTCAGATGAAACCAAAATAGAACTTTTTGGTGGAAACACAGGTTCTCGTGTTTGGAGGAGAAAGAATACTGAATTGCATCGAAGAACACCATACCCACTGTGAAGCATGGGGGTGGAAACGTCATGCTTTGGGGCTGTTTTTCTGCATAGGGACCAGGACGACTGATCTGTGTAAAGGAAAGAACGAATGGCGCCATGTATTGAGAGATTTTGAGTGAAAATATCCTTCCATCAGCAAGGCCATTGAAGATGAGACGTGGCTGGGTCTTTCAGCATGACAATGATCCCAAACACACAGCCAGGGCAACAAAGGAATGGCTTCGTAAGAAGCATTTCAAGGTCCTGGAGTGGCCTAGCCAGTTTCCAGATCTCAACCCCATAGAAAATCTGTGGAGGGAGTTGAAAGTCCGTGTTGCCCAATGACAGCCCCAAATCATCACTTCTCTGGAGGAGATCTGCATTGAGGAATGGGTCAAAATACCAGCAACAGTGTGTGAAAAGCTTGTGAAGAGTTACAGAAAACGTTTGGGCTCCGTTATGGCCAACAATGGGTACATAACAAAGTATTGAGATGAACTTTTGGTATTGACCAAATACTTATTTTCCAACATGATTTGCAAATAAATTCTTTAAAAATCAAACAATGTGATTTTCTGGTCCCCCCAACCACATTCTGTCTCCCATGGTTGAGGTTTACACATGTTGACAATTACAGGCCTCGCTAATATTTTCAAGTGGGAGAACTTGCACAATTAATGGTTGACTAAATACTTATTTGCCCCACTGTATATAACATCTGCAATGCAGTTGAATTCGTGTAAGTATGGTATTTCCCCACAGGTTAACCAGTAAAGCCAATAAATATAGCCGTAGCCCCCCAGGATTTCGCCCGTTCCTCACGTCTCATTTCGATCGCTCAGCCAACACCCCTCTTGCACCGTGATTGATTGAAATTACACATTTGTATTGTGTGATGCTTGCTTCTGAAGCATACTCACAGAGATGGGAAGTGTGGGTCACACAGTTGTAGATTGTTCCATAAAGCTCCACTCTCTCGGAAGGCGGAGACGAACGGCAAATTGCGGATGTGTTTCCGCCCCCCTCCCAAAAATACAAATGATGGCACAATTTAATGGCCCCTGTGCAAGTCCTCCTGCCATGCTGTCCCCTATATATTAGATGCACTCCTCTGTAGTGCAATCTCATTTCCATCCGTCACCGTTACGGTTGTCCTCGAAGGGCCCATCCCTACTGAAAAACTGCCTCCATATTTGATGATGGTTGACTTTGCAACAAATTATGAAGGAAGTAAATCCAGAATTTATTTGGGGTAAAAATAAATTGCCACATAACTAGTTTAAAAATGGTACTCTGATTTAAATTGTGGAATAAGAACATTTCTGGAAAGGTTTTGGAAATAATCCTTTACCACTGTAAAATTACAAATAAAATGAAACCGTAGGGGTTAAGAGTTATGGCTAGTGTTGTCAGTAACACGTTGTAATGTGAATATTGTATTTTTCAGACGATAAGTCGCAGTTTTTTTTCATAGTTTGGCTGGGGGTGCGACTTACATTGGGGCAAATAAGTATTTAGTCAACCACCAATTGTGCAAGTTCTCCGACTTGAAAAGATTAGAGAGGCCTGTAATTGTCAACATGGGTAAACCTCAACCATGAGAGACAGAATGTGAAAAAAAAAAAAAAAAACAGAAAATCACATTGTTTGATTTTTAAAGAATTTATTTGCAAATCATAGTGGAAAAAAGGTATTTGGTCACTGACAAACAAGCAAGATTTCTGGCTGTCAAAGAGGTCTAACTTCTTCTAACGAGGTCTAACAAGGCTCCACTCGTTACCTGTATTAATGGCACCTGTTTCAACTCATTATCGGTATAAAAGACACCAGTCCACGAGCTCAGTCAGTCACACTCCAAACTCCACTATCGCCAAGACCAAAGAGCTGTCGAAGGACACCAGAGAAAAAATTGTAGACCTGCACTAGGGTGGGAAGATGGAATCTGCAATCGGTAAAATACTTGGTGTAAAGAAATCGACTGTGGGAGCAATTATTAGGAAATGGAAGACATACAAGAACACTGATAATCTCCCTCGATCTGGGGCTCCATGCAAGATCTCACCCCGTGGCGTCAAAATGATAGCAAGAAGAGTGAGCAAAAATCCCAGAACCACACGAGGGGACCTAGTGAATGACCTACAGAGAGCTGAACAAAGGCTACTATCAGTAACACAGTGCACCACCAGGGACTCGAATCCTGCACTGCCAGACGTGTCCCCCTGCTGAAGAAAGTACACGTCCAGGCCCGTCTGCGGTTCGCTAGAGAGCATTTGCATGATCCAGAAGAGGACTGGGAGAATGTGTTATGGTCAGATGAAACCAAAATAGAACTTTTTGGTGGAAACACAGGTTCTCGTGTTTGGAGGAGAAAGAATACTGAATTGCATCGAAGAACACCATACCCACTGTGAAGCATGGGGCTGGAAACATCATGCTTTGGGGCTGTTTTTCTGCAAAGGGACCAGGACGACTGATCCGTGTAAAGGAGAGAATGAATGGGGCCATGTATCGAGAGATTTTGAGTGAAAATATCCTTCCATCAGCAAGGGCATTGAACATGAGACGTGGCTGGGTCTTTCACCATGACAATGATCCCAAACACACAGCCACGCCAACAAAGGAGTGGCTTCGTAAGAAGTATTTCAAAGTCATGGAGTGGCCTAGCCAGTCTCCAGATCTCAACCCCATAGAAAATATGTGGAGAGAGTTGAAAGTCGGTGTTGGCCAACGACAGCCCCAAAACATCTCTGCTCAACAGGAGATCTGCATGGAGGAATGGGCCCAAATACCAGCAACATTGTGTGAAAAGCTTGTGAAGAGTTACAGAAAACGTTTGGCCTCCAAAATATTGAGATGAACTTTTGGTTTTGACCAAATACTTATTTTCCACCATGAATTGCAAATAAATCCTTTAAAAATCAAAAAATGTGATTTTCTTTTTTTTTTTTTCCACATTCTGTCTCTCATCGTTAAGGTTTACCCATGTTGACAATTACAGGCCTCTCTAATATTTTCAAGTGGGAGAACTTGCACAATTAGTGGTTGACTAAATACTTATTTGCCCCACTGTACATAAGGTACTGGTCATACGACAAAAAAAAAAATGACTGGAGACAAAATGGCAGACGAGACTCCAGCGTCGTAAAGTCGAAATCGAGGAAGTCAACCAGGGGACTATCTGTATTAAAAGACAAAAGTGTTTTTTTTTCCCCGCTCCTAGTGCCGTGGTATTCATATATTAGCCGCAACGGTCCGTACCACACAGTGTTGGAATTGAAGCTAAAAAATGGTATCTGTGCAACACTTGTTACAATGACAGTGACACTTCCATCTGTGCTGGATGTGCAAAAACACTTTATTCATCATGGTGCAACATATCAATGTCACACCACAGATGACTTGCTATATTACCGATGAAGTTCACAGTATAGAGAAATAATAACAAATAACACTTCACCAACCGAGCGCGCCAACACCGATGAGTGTGGCTTATATGAGGAGACACAAGCACTGATTGCGCGCCGTATCATTCATCAGTGCAACCACCCTCCTGTGTTATGAGGTGTTGGCTAATGATAATTTTCACTGTTTTTTGCACTCACCTCTCATCTAAACTTGTCAATAACAGATGCTTGGAGTATAAATACTAGAGCTGGGAAGCTTTGGGCACCTAACGATTCGATTACGATTATAAAAAGGTTATTGATGCACCCCCCTCCTTTTTTTTTTTTTTTTTTTTTAAATGTTTTGTACATTAGTTCCAAAATTGTTCAAAAATACTCTCAGGCTAAACCAAACTACTATTTCAGTATCAAGTTAACATATAGCAGTAAACAAATATACAAAAATAACAGTAAATAAAAAACTCCAGTCCCCATTCTGTATCAGCAGCTTTAAACTACATTCAATTAATTTAATGTTGTGAATCAACCGTTAAAGTTGTTAAAATTGCTCCCGTTATTCCATAATTTCCCTTTTGTCTACTTTCGACATGTGAAAGTTTTAAAACTATTTTAAAGATAGATTCAAGTCAATATTTTACCGATTTAGGAGTATTTTAGATAAAAAGTTAATTAGGTTTGCTTGGAAGGTTCGCTACAACAGCCTTGCAGGGAAGTGTACTGCTTTAAGATGGCGGCCTGCATCTAGCTTTTTGTAGATGTGCTGCTAATGCTACAGAATCTATATTGCATCTAGTCCTATATAAATGATATCTACCGTAACATTAGGTGGATGTACTTTGTATTTGGATGTTTGTGAATCGTTCTCGAATCTTCCACTGCCGAATCGCGAATAATCTAAGAATCGGACATTTTGCACACCTCTAATGAATACCAAATTTTTTTGACTATATGTTGCACCTGAGTATAAGTCGCACCAGCCCAAAAATGCGCAATGAAAAGGAAAAAAACATTTATAAGTCGCACCTGAGTATAAGTCACATTTTTTTGGGGTAATTAATTTGATAATTAATTTGATAGAATCCAGCAACAGGAACAGACATATCATCTTGAAAGGCAATTTAACTCTTTAATGCCTGCAATATGAAGCAACTGACAGAGAATCACAAAATTTGAAAAATAAGGTCTTAATGAAACCTGTTTTTCGAATTTGTAGAAAAAGAAAAAAAAAATGTGTGTAATAAGCGCTCTAATATCTATAACCCTTGCTAAATCATTTTTTTCTTCTTCATGGAACCTGCAGCTGCATGAGTTGACTTGCATCCATTATTTATTTATTTATTTTTTTGAGAAAAGATATTTCAAAATTCTGAATTAGTCTCAAAATCCTGAAATTCTAAGTGTACATTTGGCAAGAAAGGGTTAAAAATAAAAAATACAATAGAGCAACAACAACAACATGCTGAATAAGTGTACAGTATGCCAACATTACATGATGCTAGAAGTTAGAT